>NW_003314292.1:191441-316589 GCF_000143415.4 Selaginella moellendorffii | reverse complement strand
ACAACACTACGGTTTGAGCAGAGTATAGTTCTACTCCAATTCATTGATTATTGACTATTAAGGCCTACTGAGCCAAGGGGAATTAACACCTCTATTTTTTGATTGAATCTACCATTCTTTCTATTGTATAGACTAGTTATTTCATATGAGAAAATTAGTCATCCACTCATACTACAGTTATACAGTGGATACTTTCATCTATAAATATTCCACAAGAGGAAGGATGTACACATGGATGCCCAATATATATAATTTCAAATTTATGAGTAAAAATATACCTTATTTAAGGATATATTATATTTTAAATAGAATCTGTGCTATTTGTTCCGATATCATATGTAGCACACCCTATCTCTCTTCTTTTAAGTTAACTGAAAAAAGGGCAATTGCTTAATAAGAAAGCCTCTACTGGCTATTTTATCCCTATTTATCCCTTAAAGTTCTAAGGATCCACAATAATAATATATCCAAATCTCATCCTATGATCACATGTGTTATAATCAACCACCCTAACTCGATCATTAAAGTTAATAAATATTTTCTTCCCCAATAACTCCTAACAAAAGGAATAATAAGCATAATAACTTAAAAAACTAAAAGGTCAAAAATGTCTATAACCAAGTTTTATATAATTAATTTTAATTCCCAAGACGAAATCAAAGTACAACCCACAATATTCTCCTCAACACATCCATAAGCCAAAACTTCATAATGTAAAAGTTAATAAAGAGCATATCTTCATTTATCCAAAAGCTAAGTATAAGTTATACTAAAAAAGTGATAGCTAAATCGATCCTCCATGAATTTGTCTCTAGTTCAAGATGTAACTCACTTATTAAAAACTGCAATAGGAATCATTTATGATCAATACATTAACTCAAATCTAGCAAATAACCAATAATTCTAATATCAATCACTTAACTCTTCCTATTGCAAGTCCATGATTAAACCACTTTTTCAAGGAATCTAAACCCCTATTAACAATCTTATTTACAAGATAACGAACTCAACTTGCCATTTAACTCATTTAAATGCCAATACAGGTGCTAACTAGCAAAATACACAAATACTAATAACACAAAGATATAGCCAAATCATCAATATTATCTTCACAAAGACTAGCTATAGAAAATATGTTTTTAACCCTGTATTTTATGGTGAATCATTATAGGGTAATCCCGTAGCAAAATCAAGCCTTTCTATACATGTGTTAAAGGCAACAAAGCAAAACCTACATTTCAAGATTTTGTGTTATTAAACAAAAGGATAGAGTTAAACTCTTGAAAAGCTAAATAACCAAGAAGCGAAAGAATAGAGCATGAAGCAATATTGGAATAATTTTAAAGCTTAAAGCATTCTAACGCCAAGACTAACTCTTAAAATATAGTTAAATAAAGTATGGTTTTATTTTAGCATACCAGTGGCCTAATGCAAGGATATGAAACTTTATCAACTAGCATGGTATTGAGCTTGAGCTCTAAACTTGACACAAAATAAAAACAAACTCACCTAATAGGAAGCTAAACAATGCCTTAAGTTAGTTGGCTATGTCTAATTTACTCATTATCCCTATTATATATTTTGAGCCCCTGTATAGTTGAACTCCTAACGAAACAAATACCTAAGAAGTGAAAGAATATAACACTTGAACAACCTTAGAGCTTCCAACATTTAAACGTGAAAAACAACTTTCAAAATAGAGCTAAATAAAGTTTAATATTATTTTAGCTTATTGGTGGCCTAATACAAGATATGGGTACTCCATTAGCTAGCATGGTATGGAATTGGGTTTAGACCCAAGTTAAATGCAAAACAAAAATAGATACACTTAATAGAGAGCCAAAAAATACCTTAGACTAGTTGGCCATGCCTAATCTACTTACTATCTCTATTATACATAAATTTGCTATAGGCTTTTACTTTAGTCCTAGGAGATAGTCTTTGGGACATACTTGAAAACTTACTAAATATGAAATGGTGTTAGATTATAAATTCGAATGTGAAAACAATATCATTGTATTTAAGACATTCTTTAAAATTCATAAATATATTTAAGTAAAACATTAGATACTTTCTATAAATATCACATGGGGAATGATAGTGAGAGTATCTAACAAATAATAAATTATAATCTAGCAAATATTAAGGGACTAGGCTCAATAACACTAACAACAATAGCAAGTGCAAGCTAAAGAATGAGTTTTTCTAAAGCACTTAAAATTTTTGTCTTTATACTCATTAAGTAAAATGAACATGTGATGAATAATTTCTCAACTGACTTGAGTGGAAACTAATAAATGGTTTAGCAATACTGATCTTTTGCCATTGTGGAAGAAAAGTTTTAAAAAATTACAACAATAACTACTTAAATTAATAGAAAAATGTCTACAATCTTGTTCATAATCATGCATTAGGAAGGATCACTACTAATATCATGCTAAATAGCCATAGACTGGCCTGTTTGCCACTCATGGCAAACCAAGGGAAGCTTATTTTTATGGTAATAATTAATGGTAATTACCAATCTTACCAACTCAAAGTATAACTTTAAGTTGCTAATATATCTCATTTCACTCACGAGCCTAGGTGTATCTCATACAAATGGTATATCTCAAGATTGATCAAATAAGCCAAAATGAAAGCTTATACAATATAGTACAAAATGGTATAGCCAAAATTGATACTCGAGGAGAAATATGAAGCCACAAAAACTAAATATATACCCACTTAAATCATTATTCTCATCTTTACATATGCAACTAGCTTAATTGCCCATTCTTGTTAAATAGTACTCATTAAGACAAATATTCTAATACCAAATATAGTGCATATAGTTTTAACTTTATACCATAAGCTGAATTACTAGATCTTAGTGTTGACATTTTAGATTCTTTAAAACTATTTCAATATTGCTCTCTACTCATGTTCCTTAACTTTTTATCTATACTCTCAGGAGTTTAGCACTATTCCTTTATTAAATAGCCCAAGGCCCTAAAACTTAGGTCCTACTTTGTTTTCCTTGGCACATGTATCTAAAGGTTAAATTTTGTCGTATGGTTAAGCAAAAACTATATTAGTGGCCTAATGTAAGGATATGGCTAACATGCTTAAACATAGTGGTACCAAATTTACAATTTAGTGTCATTCTATATTTAATAAGTCTTCAAGTTTGTCCTAAAAATTATTTTTTAGGACAAAAGTAAAAGCTTTATATAGGGGTTTCAAATGTATAATAAGGATAATAGATAGATTGAGTATGGCTAACCAACCTAAGGTATTATTTAGCTCTTTGCTAGGTGTGTATTTTTTTTGTATCTAACTTGGGTCTAAGCCCAAACTTCATACATTTTTTACATTTCATAGATATGCTTCATTAATAAATCTAAACATTTTGTTAATGGGATTGAAACTAAGATCACATAATAGTGAAAGTGTTTAACAGAAATAGTAAGTTATTACATAACAATATTGAGGGACTAGTACTCAATATATAAGGGTTCTTATCAAGCCATTAGTATAAGGAATTAGTCTTTAGAACTAACTCGAAATTTACTAAATATAGAATGGCACTAAATTATGAATTTGGACACTTGACTAACACAAAACAGAGCAAAGAAAACTACTAAGCTAAATATGATCAATAAGAAAATATATAAGAGTTTTTACTTTATATTTATCACACAGTTTAATTCAATAAAGAGTGACTAACAAGAGAATTAACAATACTAACCTCCTACTATCATGGTAATAAGAAAAAAATATCTTAAAAGACTTGCCAATAAATAACTTTAATACCTACAATCATATTCATGACACAAGGTGGCTTAAGTGGCATATAAAATTTTCTAATGATTCAAAGGGATTAACAATCAAGTGGTTGGGATCCAAGTGGATTTGAGACTTATAAAAGGGATGACAACATAGATGTTTAAAAATTATCTTTTGGAAGTGTGATAAAACTTATAATTTGAGTTAGGATTTGGATTTTCCATTGAGAGAGGTCTTGAGGTTTGCAACACCCCATACAAGTACCTTGAGTTGAATCATTGTTGTGTGAGAGGGTGTTAATGTGGGGAATGGGCTACAGCACATTCTTGCACTTCAATGCCCTCACCATGGGATTTCTGATGGTTTTTGTAGCCAGTTGAGGAAATCTGTCAGTGATGTTTCTTTCTTGGTTGGGACTCTACATGATTAATATTTGAGGCCTGATGCCTAGTGACACTTATACAAACTCTGGGCCGAGCTGTCAGTTTGGTGACATGTTTTGATCATTCCCCACTGGATTATAATAAATCTTAAGGACATTTAATTAAGGTTGTTTGTGACAAAATCAGTCCGTACATTCACTCTTCTTCATTATCAGCAATGAACCTACCCGTCCCAGGATTGATGGCTGCAATGAAGAAGAAGATTATGTTGAACAACAAAAGGGGTTCAATCTCAGTGATAGGCACTCCAGTCTCTATGTTGAGCTGCGCCAACGCTCCCTTGCCAGTTATAAGCTCACCAATTATAGAGAACGCAATTCCCAACTGTGCGAGCCGACCAACAAAGAGCTCGTTCGATTTGGTGAATCCAAACACTGGGCCTGTGATCAAACCATAGAAATATGATCACTGAGATGATTAGAGAAATACGTTACCTTTTTCTTTCAGCCCAATGGCGGATTTAAACCCTTTGCCCGGTTCGATGATAGGCCCTGGTGTTTCGTCAACGAATTTTCCTCTGTCACCCAAAGCACCAATGGCTCCCAACAGGGTGAAGAGGATGAAAAAGAGCAGCAAAGGCTCCGTCTCGTTCAATGGAATCCCAGTCTCCAGATCAAACTGTGCCAGGACTCCCTTTCCAGTGATTGCCTCTCCAAGCAGCGAGGCCTACGATTTGCAAGATTACTACGTAATCGTTACTGTCATATTGAGAGGAACTTACTGCAAAGCCGATCATTGCGACCCTTCCCACGAACAATTCATTCTGCTTGGTGAATCCAATCCCTCCAGAGGTCCCGAAGATGCCATCCTCGACAGTGCTCTTCGACTGCCCAAAACAATGTAAATCTCAAATCGCTACACGTAGTGGAAAGAGTGGCTTCTTCAAGGCTACCTTTTTACTCGTTGCCGGAGCCTTGCTCTTGAGAGCAAAGGTGCGAACGATCCTGCTAGCGCTGCTGAAATGCTGCGGTGTCACAACCACACCCAACCTCTGTCCTAGGAGCTGCTGCGATGATCCCCCAATGGCATTTGATCTCGTCGATGAAAGCCTCTGCTGGGCGATCCCATTGAGGGCTGTTGTGACGCGCGAGAGAAGAGCAGCCTGTGCCATTCAACCCAACTCAAGCTCGCGATCGCTCCTGGCGCTCCAACAAAGTGGGAAGAACTCACACGCCAATGTAGGTGGTGTTCTTCCCTGTGTCTAAAAGGATTTCCAGCCAGCGAGCGAGTGACTCTCCTTTAAGTAAAAGTACCACCACTCCCACGTTGCGCTGGAGTGTTTGAGAATGGACGGCCCCAGATGCCTCGACGTGGAAGCTCACAGGGCGTTCGTTTTCTCGCGATAGGCCTGGCTTCCGAGCCTCCAAAACGTGCCACGTAGTTCCAGACCTGGAAGAGATATCTCTAGGCCCTTCCGGAGATTCACATTACTTAAATCTCCATTATTTATCTTTAGTTCAATTCTCGCAAGGCTATATAAAATCATGACCGTCCAATTGGAGAGCAATCCAACGGCCAATAAACCGGGAGAGCTTTGAAAGCAAAGAAGCCCAAAACCATGGCTTCTTCGTCAGCGGCTCCGCTCTGTGGAGGAGCAGTGCTCGCCGCCGCTGCGCCTCGCAAATCCCCGGCATCCTCCTCCTGCGCAGCGATTCTCCGGCCTCCATGCCTCGCCAGCTCGTCAATCGCCGCGGAATCCAGCTTGTTTCGCAGGGTTTGCGGCCTGGGAGTCGCGAAATCGCCGTCCAGGACGCTTCTTTCCACGAGCTGCAAGGTAAGATGCCCGCATTGCGAGGATTTTCTCAAAAAAATTTCGAGTGCCAATCTTGGGATGGATGGATTCCTGAGAAGATTCATAGTGTAGGGCTCTGAGCAAGGGATTACGTGCAGCTGAGCCAGGGCGATGTTCTCCCCTCGTTCAATCTCAAGGACCAGGAGGGGCGAGTGGTGAATTCATCCAAGTTTAAGAACAAGCCTGTGGTCTTGTACTTCTATCCGGCCGATGAGTCGCCAGGATGCACCAAAGAGGTAGGAAAAATAAAATAAAATCCTTGCCTTGTCTAATCTCTGATCGATCAGGCTTGCGCGTTTCGGGATTCTTACGATAAATTCAGGAAGGCTGGAGCGGAAGTGATTGGCATCAGTGCCGATACTCCAGAGTCTCACAAGGTACATTGCTTGATTCCCAGCTTCTTTCGTCTTCCAAGGTCTTAGAGATCTTAGAATTTGGACTGCTGGATTGGTTTTGTGTGAGAGTTTTTACGAGCTTTTCGAAGTGGTCACTGATAAGCTCTTAGCTTTTGTGCTCGAAAGTTTCAAGATTGGATTGGGTTTTGAGAGAGTTTCTCGATCAACTTTGCTGATAGTTTCTGGCCAGCCGATCGAAGCTTTTTGCTTTTGAAAGTTTCAGATTATACCAGATTGGATTGTGATATACTTGGTTTTGTGTTTCCATACATCGTGAGAGTTTCCCCGAGTGTTCACTCTAATAGTTTCTGGCCAGCCGATCGACGCTTTCAGCTTTGTGCTCAAATGTTTCAGAGATCTTCCAGTTTTGCGAGTTCCGTTAGATCATTTGCTAAGAATTTTGTTCCCTAGAGATTGGATTGTGTTTCCAATCTTGGTGAGAGTATTTATGAGTTCTCTGATAGTTTCTGGCCAGCCGATCGAAGTATTTAGCTTTAGTGCTCCAAAGTTTCAGAGTTCTAACGTTGGATCTTTCGCTATTCGCAGGCATTTGCGAAGAAATACCGGCTTCCATTCACGCTGCTCACCGACGAAGGAAACAAGCTGAGAAAGGACTGGGGAATCCCCGGCGACTTCTTTGGCTCGCTGCCGGGAAGGCAAACTTACGTGATCGACAAAAAAGGTGTTGTGCGGCTCGTCTTCAACAACCAGTTCCAGCCCGAGAAGCACGCCATGGAGACGCTCAAGGTTCTCGAAAGCATGTAAAGAAAAGCCGCCATTCTTTTCATCGCACCTTCCCTTCTATATAAATATGTAAAACCCGATGTTGCTGTGGACTTCTCCACGCAAAAAATCTCTTGGAATGAAAAATTCCAAGCTTTGCCTGCTATAATCTCTCGCAGTGGAATGCTTTAGTAAAAAAAACGAGAAACTCTACCGCAGCGCGCGAGCTCTTCGATTCCTCTCTCCTAGACGAAGAACATAGTGTTGGCGACGTTGCCCTGGAGCTCTGGCAAAACCGGGACCGGCGGTGCTGACTCTCTGGTAGCGGCGGATGAAAGTGACCCCGTTTCGGAGCCGTCCAGCGACATAAAGTTCTTCATTTTCTTCGCGGCCAGATGCGCGTAGTTGATCGGCGCAACTGCGACAGAGGAAAACGAGATCAGGAAATCTGGTTTGCAAACTGGGACAAACTACTTACCCACTGATACTGCTGTCGTGCTCTTGACGTAGCTGCGTGAGCAAAACACACGTGTAAGTTTCGAGGTTTCCAAATTGCTGACAAGGAACTTACGTGTAGCACAGATTGTTGATGGTCATTTGGATCTCGTCCGGCCTGAAACCAATCTCGTCGTAGAGCACGATGTAGTGCGTCGGCCTGCTTGTTCCCTGGAACAAACTTTTCCAGTTACTATAGAACAGTGAAACGGTTCCTGTGCTTACGAGCATGCCGAAGTGACTGCACAGGAAGAAGTCGAAATTCGTAGGATGTGCGACGTCGCGGTCCACAACGGTCCCTGCAATTGCAGTTTTTCCGAGCGTCACGAACAGAAACTTGTTTGTTGACGTACCAGGTTCGACATTCTTTTTCTGCTGCCCCACCGGCAAGAAACGGGTATGGTGCCTTTTCTGTGCTACGACCAGAGTTATCTTCGGCCTGATGCCGAGACCTTCGCAAGTCTGGAAAGAATGGCATGGAGCGGCGTTGCTAGGATCAGGCAAATGACAGTACCTTGATGATGTCTTGCAGTTCCCCGGTGAGGACGCTCTCAAACTGGGATTCACTCACTCCATCTCTGATTTAAAGTCATACAAATAATTAGCACACGGTTTGGGATAAGAGACCGAACCTGAACACAATCAATTGCTGAGGGTAGCAACCCTTCTCGCCCTGAAAGTTCTTAAAGTTCTTCAAGAGGCTCCTGCGAAAGAAAGAGATTAGATTCTCAATGATCAGGAAAAAAGGAATTACTCCAGCATCGATGGAATGTTGGCGAACGCTTCCTGTTTTGCCGATTGCGCCATCACGCGAGCGGAGTACCTCGTAATCCTTGGCCAGTCAAAAGAGCCAACCATCTGCTTACCGAAAAAAACGTAAGGACGCAGGTGCAAATCCCGACACAACTTACAGCCGCGACCGACGGGGTGTGGGAAAATGGAGATCCATGCGACACGTCCATTCCCAAGATCATGGTTTGTGCATATGAAAGCTTTGGCAATTCTTTCTTAAATTCACTAGTTAAAACCGTGTTGTAGCCCCCTAACTGAACAACAAAAAAGATGTTAATTTGCCGAAATGCCGCAACAAAGAAACAGAGACACACCTTTGCATTCATCTTCAAAACGACGTTCGTCAGGTATTGATTGTTTGGATTCCTCTGGGGTGCTATGCACTGGTTCGGAATTCCTTCTTTCGTCAAAAAGAGTCGTTTGAATGGCGCTGCACAGCAAAAGCAAACACTAGTTTGAGTTACAAGATATGCTGTGAACAAAATAAATGTACCGTAGGCATCCGATTCCTTGCTCGGAAGAAGACAGAGAACGAACCCCGGACGACGACCGGGATTAGGATTATTCTTCCGCATCTTGGCAACCATCATATCCACCCTTTCCCAACCTGGATGCTCAGAAAAGCTTGGATCTTCTACCAACACTAGACCGGGATTCTCAACAGCCTGCACAGAAAAACCGTGCTTTAGCCTCGTGACCAGACTAAAGTCTTCACTCACCATGCCCTTCTGCACGCAACATTCCTTCAACTGGTTAGCAATCCGAGAAACGTCTTGATGGCTGAAAGGATTCTTTTTGCGGTTAAAGCAAACAACAATCCACTCCTTGACAGGAAGGGCAGCTCGGGCGACGGTCTGTAGCAGGAAAATTACGATAATGCTCAGGCACGACGTTGGCTTACATCGCGGTTGTAGTTCCACCTCCCACCCTGGACTGGTACGTCCCGGTGTCCAAACTTGAGCTGCAGAAGCATACATGAGAACGATGACATCGCGAAACAAGTCGTAACCAGTGGCGCCGGAAGAACACGTCCTTGAACTGACATCATTTTGCTGTCAACCTTGACGTTGAGGGACTGCAATTCCACGCTTGAATTTGACAGTAGTTGCGTAATGCCCTGTAACCACCAAAAGTGAGGTTTCGATTCCGCTGGTTGTTTTGGGTAAAACGAACCGAGTTGATCACATTAGCACGATCACTCGGCAGCAGTCGTGCTTGGTCAAGGTGCCTGCGAATCTGATTCCCGCTCAGCTTTCTTTTATATCGTTGTCCAGGCAGAATCGAACAGAACTGCAACATCTCTTTTAAAAAAACTTATCGATGGACACCATGTTTACCTCCATCGGTACATAAACTGCTCGCGTGGCTTTCCCTACGTTGACACAGTGCAAGTTGGGGAATTGCAAGGTTTCGTTGTATCTAGCTTGATAGTACTGAAGAACTGTCGTTGAATTCAGTCTAAACGTGCCATCGGCTCCTTTCTCTTTCAATTCAAATCTGTGAAGTCGAGCACTTCATAACGCCAATCAAGAAGCTAAGGACAGTGATTACCTTTGAGAGGATGCTGGTTCATCGCTAAAACCGAATATTTTGTGCCTCGTCTTAGTGTAAACTTGCACCACGATTCCCTTTAGCACTCTCTTCGCCTGCACAAATATCAAGAACTAGTTGACGAAAAGCGATGTCATCAGACATACCCGGGTCAAGTGATCGGCACGAATGCTTCCTGGAGATGTATCGAAATACTCCGCAAGAAATTCGTGCACCAACTGGGGCTTGATGACGATTGTTGTCGACGGATCTGCTTTGACAAGCATTAAGAAATTGTAAAAGAACTCTTTTGCAACTTACCCAAGTTCAGTGATAATCCCAGAGAACAAGGTCGGAAGCTAGCGTGGTAGCCACTCCAGCTTTCCACCCCTTCTCCAACATCTTTTACTGGACCAAGGGACTGATGAAAGTAGCTCTCACGCAGTAACACGTACTCCCTGCCAAACAAGAGATAGTCTTTGACGAGAAGAAACGCTATTCATACCTTCTGGCGGCTTGTTCGCGAACAAGAACGTCAAGGACCCTCAATGCATCTTGCGCCCGAGACAAATGAAGATCTTCCTTCCTCATAAGGATGCCCAAGTCCACTTTGGTTGAGAACTTGATCCTCACCTTGTAAGAGCTGGCATCCGCTCTTCTCTTTTTCGCGGGGCCCCCAGACGAGGAAGATGCTCCCATTGCCTTGTCGAGCGTGACTTCCATTTCCTTGTCGCCGAAAGAGAGATCGCCGAGCACGTACGCCGTATTCTCTCCGTCAAAAATGAGTTTTTTTTCAAGCTCGGCCCGGACCTTGTCCATTACTCGGCGGTTCGCCCCTTTCTCGACGAGAACCTTGTCGTTAGGATCATCAGCATATGATATCTTCACCTGCAAAATGCTGGGTCAGCAGCCAGAGAGAGACACAGAGAGAGAGAGAGAGAGGAAAAGAAAGAACACTCACGTTGTATTGCGCTACATCCATTCCTCGAGAGAGCGTCACGGCAAAATGGTTACAGGTGAGGCGGACAGGCGTTCCCTGTTGGCCATAACCCGGCCTCCTCATCGGCTGAGCTCCAGTGGAAGACGAAGAAGAAGCGCTTGCTTTTGCGCTCGCCATCGAAGAGGATAGTTGCCTTAACCCTGAGGGCAAAAATTTATAGTACCTAGGTACCGCCTTTTATGATCAACGGAAAGAAGGCGTCAGAAACTCGATAAATGCCGTCAGCAGTGAGATGTCCCATGTTTCCTTGTGCGATGCAACGAAACCATCATCGTTGAGGGTGTATGTGGTTGTTCCTAGAATGAACCAAAACAAAAAAAAACAAAAAAAAACGCAGCAAATCCAAGAAAAAATCTAGGAAAGATTTCTTACCTTCGTAAGCTGCAATGTGGGGTTTCCAAGGAAGTTTGAGCGACCTGGATAGCGATCCAAGCAGTAAAGTATCCGGAAATGATTATAAGAAAGCTTTTAAAGTTCTATACATACCCTTGGAGCCTCCATTTCGCCTCGATTGTGGTCGGGCTTGTCACGCGGATTTCCAAGAGCTCGTGCTTGGAGTCGCTCGGATCGAACAGCGATTTCACTGCCGCAACGTAGGAATCCACACCTTGGACATTCGTAGTTGGATCGATGAATCTAAAAAAGTTTTAGCATGGATGATTGCGAGCAATGGCTAGAAAAGAAATTGCGAAGAGATTACCGGCAATCGTCGCTGTAGATGCTCCTGGTGAGATCACCAGTCACGTAATACTGCCTGTCCTCGATGTCTTGGCGGATAATTTGCTAAAGAATCATCAATCTCAGGGAAGATTTCCAGGAAATCCAAGCAAGAACACTGACCTCGATCTCGTCAACGGCGAAATGCCGCTGCCGATCTCCCTCGCTCGCAAGAAGAACCGGCGGGGCAAATCCAAGAAGCACGATCGGCGAGAATACAAGCTGGCGCCTCCCCGTGAGCACCATCCGCGGCCTCCGCCGCGAGGATTTCTCGCGCGGCAGCGGCGGAACGCAGCCATTCTTGCCGGCGCCATAGCCAAGCGCGACGAGCAATGGCGCCATAACATTTAAAGAAAATCTGAGAACACCTTTTATTCGACTCCTACTATACAAGAATATACCATAGGCGAAAAAAATTGTTATCAATCGGTGGCGCTCAAATCCGATGAAGGCTTGCAGAGACACTCGTGAGGATTGGAGTAAAAGTAGTCCTCTTCTTTCGGTCTGTCTGGAAAAACTCGTCGTCTCTTCGGCATTCCCATCCGGAACTTATGAGCTTGTTTGATGGCGATGGAGAATTCATCCCAGGAGATGGCACCATCTCTCAGCTGATCCACCAGGTCGATTATAACTTTGCGATCCAGCTGCACAGTCTTGCGGAATCCAAGATACCTGCAAAACGAGCCAACTCCTTGGCTGTGAATCCTCAGAGGTTTCCAGAGAAAAAGAAGTTACCTCCGGTGTCCTTCGGCAACTTTGGCCATGTTTCCATCGTACGTAGGGACGAAAACATCGCTCTCCAGTGAGACGAGATAATCCAGCGCTGCCATTTGCGAGGAATGGTTGTAAAACGGCCTGAGCTCGGCCGGAGTCAATAGCATCTCCTTGCGAACCTGGAGCGCAAGTCACACACTGTGAGCAGAGAACCAATACTTTAACGAGGGACTCACAATGTTTGGGAAGGCTGCTTGTAAGGCCAGCATCCTCCGTTGGCTGCCGTAAATCTCCCCAGCAGCAATATAAAGTTGCGTGCTGTTGCTGTATCCCAGAGCTCGCAAAACCAATGCGGTCTCTTCCGGAGTCAGTGGACAAAGCCCGTCTTTTCGTTTTTGCTCCGAGTTTATGACCTTTTCTTTCCACCACGGAAATGCATACCTGTGAACCAGAATAATATGAGCGCCGTATGAACTTTCAAGATAAGAATGCATCACCTCATTGTAGTAAGTTCCTCCGCTTCAGAGTTCGTGCATCCGTGCGTGCAACCGGAAAATGCGAGCATATCCATCTCATATCTCAAGTGGAGAACCAGGAAAGGTCCCTTTGATCGTAGAATCTTGACTAGCTTTTGCCCGAGTGCCATGATTTTGGGTGTGAATCGAAGAGCGTGATAATTGACTCTGCATCTCAGCAATTGCATGTCCGAGGGAAGCCCATTGTTTGCTAGACGAGCATCAGTTCGGTTCAAGCGAATAACCTTTTGCTTACGAACTAAAGGAAGGATCTGCGCCAGGGACAAAAAAGTGATCAGTCAAGAAAACAAACGAAACAGGCAAGGAAATCGAGACCTGCTTATCGTAGTACGTCTCATTTGACCAGCTAATCGGCGCAAGCGTGAAAATGCTCTTATTCTCTACTAAACGATCGAATTTAGACGGAAGCTTTTTTACGATCTTGACTTGATCCCTCAGCGAGAAGATGAAATTGTCTACGTCAAAAATGTCATCAAAATTGCTGCAAGAGAGAGACAAGCAATTGTTTAATCAGCGCCAACTTGAACTAGAATTCTATAGCCACCTGGGATCGGCCCAAAACGACGTTTTGTCAAGCTCCGGAACCACCAAAGTCACGTTCAAGCGCCTGGCAATCGTGACCATGTCACAGATCTACATCAGCAAGAAGAACACGAATAAGCTCACAATGAGAACAAAAACGATAGAGAAAAATAAAACGCATAGAATCAATCTCCACCTACAGCAGCTCGCATTTGATTAAGTCCTCCATTGCAAGAAACCATCAGGTAGCCATTGTTTTTATATATTCCTGGAAGCACAAAGAGCACAAGACTATAAGCAAGATCAAGAAAGAAAAAAGAAACAAGGAAGAGGAAACACTCACTCTGTGGCGGATAGATTGGAACAATGGGTGACACGCTCTCCTTCTGCTCGTTGCAAGACGATCGCCCCCCAAGCAATCGAGGACGCCATAGCTCGCCCAGAGCAGTGAGCTGGATGATACACGTCCACAGCAGGATGCTAGTGCTCGCTCGCAGTAGCCACACATTGATACGTGATCTCGGTAGCATCGGAAACCTCAGCTTCCCAGCCTTGTGATGATCAGCCGGCGGCCTCATCTGGCCAGATTCGGCGCTCCTCCTTCCATTCAGATCCCTGCATGTCACGGCAATCCCCTTGAGCATTGCCAAGCCCCAATCCTCCTCCTCGCTATTGACGACGCCGACGACCTCTTCTTCCACTCAATCCGATCCAGCTGACGACGAATTCGCGGCCGGGAGAGCACTGTGGCGAAGAATCGGTCCAGGAGACACATGAATCGCGCAGCTTAAATAAACTGCCCGGATCGATCAAGAAGAGCGCAATGCAGGAGCCGATACGCGGATCCCAGCCATCGCCGCGGCTGGAAAGAAGGCATCGGCTGTTCCAGATGGCCGCATTTCCCCTCCAACGCCAGGGAATCACCAAGAAAACAGACCCTAGCCGAAAGCTTGGCGCTACCTCTGCCGCGTAAACCCTAGCTGCGCGATCCTTCCACCATAGCCGCAGCACTCCTTTTAAGTAAGATCTGGAGCTCCTTTGCCCTATTTTGGAGCTCGATTAGCTTAGCATCCAAGAAATCGCTCGTCTAGAGCTCGCTCTCCGTGCGATCGTCGCGATTCCGGCATCGCTATGGCCGACCTCGCAACCACAGACACAATGGATCATCGGATCACTCGCTCCTCGTTGTATCGATCTCCATTCAATTCAGACACGGGAATTTTGACGGGCAGCTCACGGGCCAGCACCACACTTCACCTGACGGGCCCGAATCCAACGGCCCCAAACACCACCACTTGTCATAATCGCCCACTCCCCATGTCATAATCTCTTCCTTTTTTTGTTGAGATTCCCACGTCAGAATGACAAGTGGCAGGAAAAGGAAATCCTTTTCGTACCAAATTTGCGACAATAGTTTCATTAATCTATTGTCACAGCTATTGTCACTACGCATTTGCGACAAGAGTTCACGAGCTATTGTCACTAAGCATTTGCGACGATAGTTTATTGATTTTAGCTTGGAATCGGTAGCTCTCCACAGTCATATAGAGTGTGCTTTAGAAACCTGTCTGGCTGTAGAGCAACCTTGACACCAAATGAGTCGCGAGCGTAGATCACAGGCCAGAGCTCGAGCATCGAAAGAAATCCAATGAAGAACGACTTAACTGTGAGTGGGAAGAAGCGATACCATCGCTGCTTGGCGTAAGCATCCAGAGCACACTTGATGTTGGTGTCCATGTCCTCGGCGTTCATGCTTTTCCTCGCAAACACTGCGTTGTAGAGCTCTCGAGCGAGGATGACACCGTCTTCCAAGGCGAGGCAGCCGCCTTGGCCCAGGTTTGGAGTGATGGGATGGAGCGCGTCTCCTGCCAGAGTTATGCCGTCAGCAGCCAGCGAGGGACTTACGAGCGGGAGCGACCATCGGTGCCGGAGGGCGCTCCGAGTGACCGTGTGATTGGGAGAGTTTTCGATGAGGCTGGAGAACTCCTCGAGGTTTTTCTTGCACCAGCTCTTGAGGTGCTCGAGAGCTTCTTGTTTCAACACTTCTGGCTCCACCTTTCGCACAACTGGAAGAATAGAATCTCAGAACTTACGAAACGGTGTCTCAAAACTACAACGTACCTGCTGATGAAGACTTGAAACACACGAACCAGTAAACTTTGGTCGAAGAGATTGGAACGACGCCTGCTCGACTTCCTCGCCCCAGAAACTGTAGCAGCATTGAACCGTAATCGTGTCCCGCTGGATAGTCGGCAACGCCGCGTATTGCACACTGTCCTACAAAACTTGGTTCCTTGACACCCAAGGACTTTGCAACTTCCGACCTGACGCCGTCACATCCTACAAGAACCTGGATCAACTTTAACTTCTAAGAATCCCACTGGAAAAAATTGGATGGAATCGACACCTTACCTTACTGGCAATAATAGTTCCATCCTCGAGCTCGACTTCGTTGTAAGTTTTCTTGGTGCCTTTACGTACATTGACAACTTTGGACTTAAATCGAATGGTTCCGGCAGGCAACGGCTTTGCCAGTGCTTCTAGCAGCGCACTCCTTTCGATCGCTCGGACCTCGTTCAGCCTGGCAAGCCAGAAAAAATTTGAAAGTGATGAGACAACCTCTGCACAGATTCGCAAAGCCAGGCACGAGCAACACTTACAAGTCAGGAAAACTCACCCGCCCCTCGAGCAATTCCCAAAGCTTAGCTGGTGGATCACTTTGCCTTGAAGAGACACGACGTGGGAACTGCGACGAAAGAAAAAAGTAGCGAAAAGGTTTCTGTGAGCTGATAGCTAGAACAAGTTCCTCCAATGAAGAAGAAACCAAGATCATTACCCAGCAAGGAGATAGTATTGGTTACGCAATTCTTCGCCAACTCCGAGTACGTCAAGAGCTCGCCAAGCGTTCCTCCAAATCGTTAAAGCTGCTCCACCAGCTCTTAAATCGCTAGCTTTCTCGAGAACAAGAGTTTGCAGCCCAAGCCTGGCACAAAAGAGCTGGAAAAGTATGAGAGGCATCGCATGGGGCGCTAGAAACAAAGACGCACGACAGAAAGAATTTAAAGTACCTTTGGAAGGCCAAAGCCGCTGCCAATCCAGCAATCCCTGCGCCAACGATGACGATCATGTGTACCTCATTCACGGATTGCCCTGCGCCGCTGGCATCCTCCGCCGGTCGATCGGCGGCGGCGCCGCTAACACTGACACGAATCGATCTCCGCGTGAAAGAAGATCTCGATCGACATGACAGCGATGCGGCACCCCCGGAGGAGAAAGACGAAACCCTAGCGCCAGCGCCAGCGCTACGGAGGAAAGGAGACGAAGGCGATGGAATCTGGGCCGCCATAGCCATCGCATTCGCCATAGCGCTCTCTCCCGCCACTGATTTTCGTTTTGCCACGTGGCAGCGCTCACGGGCGAGATTCCCCCAAGATGCCTATTTTTTAATTGTCTGCCCACGTGGCATCCGGGACACAAAGCGAAGGATGGATGATCTTTGTGTGCCGTGATTGTTAGGGTTTGCGAGAGATCTCTGCGCGTTCTCCCTGGATCTGTGCGCGATGGAGCGCCTCTGCGAGGAATTCTCTTGAGGAAACCACTGTGTGACGGACGAGCGCTGGAAAGAGCGATGGCGGCACCGTCTTCTTGGCTGGAATCCGCTTGGCAGGTATCTTCTTTTCCTTCCGGATTGCATGCCATTCCAATGTAGGCGCTTGGAGTTCGCGAAATCTGATGCGAGATCTCTCTTGTTGTTGCTCCAGTACTTAATCGACAACTATAGCGAACTCCAGCTTGTCACCATTGGGAGCTTTGTTCTTCACGAATTCGTCTTCTTCTCCTTTGGCCTGCCCTATCTCTTCATGGAGATTGCTGGCCTGCGAAAGTATAAGATCCAGGTTCGCTATTCCTCCTTTTGTGTTTACTCTCGAGAGTTTTTCTTTTTAAACATGCTTTAGAACTATAGAACAAGTTTTAACTGACGTCATTTTCTATAGCGTGGATTCATCTCTAGGAAGGATTCTTCATTGACAAAGATTTTTGTCTTGTAGAACAAAGTCAACACTTACGCCGCGCAAGTGAAATGCCTTGTGAGGCTGCTCTTCTATCACACTTGCGTGAATCTTCCGCTGATGGGAGCCTCGTATCCAATTTTCAAGTACATGGGCTTTACAAGCAAGCTGCCTTTGCCTTCATGGTAAGAACCGGTATGTGATAGCAAAGTTTCTCGTGTTTTTTTTTACTTTTCTTCGCGTCAAAAAGAAATGAAACAAAAGGATTGACTTCCTGTTGCTGCAGGAAGACGGTCGTGTTCCAGATCCTCTCCTACTTCATCCTTGAGGACTTTATCTTCTACTGGGGCCACCGAGTTCTTCACACCAAGTGGCTGTACAAGCATGTCCACTGTGTTCATCATGAGTAAGTTTGCTCCTCCGGTTTTTGACTTACCATCTCTTTTCCTGTTCTTGATAGATATGCTACTCCATTCGGTCTCACGTCGGAGTACGCTCATCCCGCAGAGATCCTGTTCCTGGGCTTTGCAACGATTTTCGGACCAGCTATAACAGGCCCTCATCTCTTCACGCTCTGGCTCTGGATTAGCCTTCGCGTTTTGGAGACCATTGAAGCACACTGCGGCTATGATTTCCCCTGGAGCCCCTCCAAGTTTCTTCCTCTCTATGGCGGGTAAGATCACGCAGCTCCATTTTCCTTTCTTTGTGCGATCTTACTGTGAGCTCTCTCGCAGCGCGGAGTTTCACGACTACCACCACAGGCTTCTCTACACCAAGTCCGGAAACTACTCCTCGACATTTACTTACATGGATTGGTACGCGCTCTAAGATCTTCGTTTTCTTTCTCTCGAGAGTGGTGTGATCTACGATCTCTTTTTGGCAGGATTTTTGGCACGGATATTGGCTATCGAAAGCTCAAAGCGCTCAAAGAAATGGGCGACGAGATCCCTGAGCCAGTGGTGGCGATCGACGAGCATTTGACCAATGGAAAATGTGAGAACGATCAAAGCAAACAAAGCCTTCTTTGCGACTAGACTATGTAATCTCCTTTTATTAAAGTCTTCAGGAATTAGGGTTCTTCTTTGGATTCTTAAGCCCTAGCGCGCGCGATACCAATCGATCGATCTAGATCTGCGGGAGCTGGATCATGGCCGACATCGAGAAGATCCCGCTCCACGCGTCGTCGCAGTCCGACATCGACGAGATCGAGAATCTCTTCCAGATAAGTGTCCAGCCCGCGGCGCCGGTAGATTCCAGCTCCAGGAGGCCGCCCAGCCCGCCGCGCGCCACAATTCCAGTCACGCCGGTGGCATCGGCAGCGAAATCCAAAGGAGCTCCTCCTCCTCCTCCTCCTCCGCCTCCTCCTCCTCCGTCATATCCAGCGGCCAATCTCGATGCCTCCTCTTCCTCCGAGACCTCTCCAGCGATGATGACGGGATTTGGGGGCGGCCCCGGCTATGACACTCTCACGGAGCCAGTGTGGGAGACGCTCAAGCGCGATATCAACCAGGTGTTTGAGAACCTCAAGAATGTGGTGTTTCCAAATCCATACCGCAAGGACGCTGGCAAGGCGCTGAAGGATTGGGATCTCTGGGGGCCATTCTTCTTCATCATCTTCCTCGCAACCGTTCTCTCCTACTCGGCCTCCGCGGATCGGGTAAGATTTTCGCAGTTTCTTTCCTCTCGATCCAAAATGATCTTGTGATCTTTTCTCTCGTGTTCCAGGCCAAAGTTTTCGCGACCGTCTTCGCGGTTCTCTCGGCCGGAGCGGTGGTTCTCACAGTGAACGTAGTCTTGCTGGTAAGTTCTCTCCATTGTTTTCGAGCTCCAGTGACCGAGTGATGGATCCCTCGATGGATTTGCAGGGTGGCAGCATCATCTTCTTCCAGAGCTTGAGCGTGCTGGGCTACTGCCTCTTCCCGCTGGCTGTTGGAGCGGCGATTTGCATGGTCCGAGACAACAAGCTGTTTAGAAGCGTGGTGGTGCTCGTCACGGTGGCGTGGAGCTCCTGGGCGGTGTATCCTTTCATGAGCTCCGCTGTGCCGGGTAGCCGGAAGGCTCTGGCCATCTATCCGGTGTTCCTCTTGTACGTGTCCTTGGGCTTTTTGGTCTTGGCCAATAACTGATGCGATAGAGAAAATTTTCCCACGCGTTCTAGGGCTACCACCTTTTATATTCTTTACTTTTAACCTTTTACCGGTTATCTTTGACTGCTTCGTAATCCCGGTTTCTTGGAAACACATTTTTTGAGCAAAAGATTGTGTGTAAACGAAAACACAGAGAGAAAGGAGAGAGATTACCGGCATCCTCCCTAAACGCTCTACTAAAACACTAGAAAATTGGCGTGCGCAAACGTATTCCTAGGAACACCCACGGCAAGTTCGAGCGTTCTTCCAGCCTGAAATGAAGCACGTAGAAAGGCTAGAAGAAACAATCTTATTTGAGTTTCTTGATTTCTTTCTTTTTCTTATCGAACTGTTTATGCGAGAGCGATCGTCTGTAGATGAATCCCGTAACTTGTTAAATGCAAAGGATGGCTCAGCATTAAATCGGTGGAATTTAAGAGCCTGTAGACAGCTTATTGTGTACTCCGAAAATTCACGGACAGCGAACAGTGTGGAAGTAAGAAAATCGAAGTACCTGATACAGGAATGGGGGGACAATCGAATGTGCTAGCTGTGACGATCTCTAGCCCACTGCTGGTGCGAGTCTATTCAAATAGCATGTTCTAGTTGTAAACAAGTTCTTGCATTAGAAAATACTTTAACAAACAAGAGATCGTGTAAACACTGTATGACGCAGTCTTCAAATTACCCCTATATAAACCAGACCATTCCATTGGCAAAATCATTCTTCATACTTCAGCTCCTCATTACAGCATTCTTTCTAACATAGTCGAATGGAGTCTTCTCTCAAGCTCTTTTCTCTTCTTGCTATTCTTCTTGTGCTCTTTCTTGGCTCCTCCAGCTGCGCCAAGAACGACAACTGCAATGGCTCTGGACTCTGTGGATCTCGCGTCAACCAGGCCGATTGCCGGCGAGCAATCTCTCGCTACACCGACGGAACAATCTACAATGGCTTCACTTCTCGTGTTTCTGGCCATTGCACCGCAATTTTCAGGTGCGATGGCAACTATCCATCCGTGAGTGGGGCAGTTCTCAAGCAGCAGTTTCTCCATGTGTATGACAACCAGCCTTGCCGACTCTGCGGAAGCCATGCATTCGACGGGGGCAATTGCGAGGCCACACTGAATTATTGTGCGAATTGCAGGGACTCTGGAAATCCCAACGCTGTGGAGAACTGAAGCTAGGCTTTGGACATGTTTCAAATAAAAGGATTGACAATAATTTGTTGTGCAAGTGTTTGCAGTGTTGTTAGTGTTTGCTTTTTATTCGCTGTAACCCCCCAAATGCTGAATGACAACTTCAAGCTCCACAATGAGCTTTGAACTTGATTGATAAACTTCTTTTGATTTGAAGCAGTGAGTATACTTTCTGTTTCGTGAGCGGAGACCGTCGCTGCACAGCCATTAGAGCGATGATCTTCACTTATCAAATATCGCAATCGACACTCTGTGCCAGCAGCCGCGGTAATACAGAGGATGCAAGCATTATCTGGAATGATCGGGCGTAGGTGGCTCCAAGTCCGTGCATACAACACTTTTTTCAAGTTCTAGCTAGTCAATTAAACTTTGACTTCTGTTTTACTTGACTCCCGGTTGCTTGAATTGTCCAACTAGTTCCGGTGAGAAACGTAATGCAGCGTCTCACCATATTATAATTTAACTGCTGCAATTTGCCCAGCTTTTTGGCAAGACCACCTTGACTTGGTAGTCAACTGAAACTTGTTACGTGTTGTACTTGGAAACTACCAGCATTACAAGTTTGACATGCTCCATACAGGCGCACCAATGAAGCTGAATCCATATTTGTTATAACATTTTTTGAGCAAAAAATTGTGCGCAAACGAAAACACAGAGAGAGGAGAGAGATTTGACGATTGGTTAGTCTCGGCCAAACACACTGTCGAGCGTTACCGGTATCCTCCCTAAACGCTCTACTAAACACTCACAAACGTATTCCTAGGAACACCCACGACAAGTTCGAGCGTTCTTCCAGCCTGAAGTGAAGCACGTATAGCTCTTTGTGTCCTTGTCACCAAAACTCCACCTGGTGGCGCATGGCACGAATTCAGCTGATAGATTACAACGAGAAAGGCTAGAGGAAACAGTCTTATTTGAGTTTCTTGATTTCTTTCTTTTTCTTATCGAACTGTTTATGCGAGCGATCGATGAAGCTTGCCTTGTCTTGTTTCTTGGTAAAATTCTGATGAGATTTAACAAGATTTAAGCGGGATTGTAGATTCCAAGCGATGTGAAGTACTTAAAATTGCTTTTGGATTTGCCAGGTTTTCTTCGAGCACTCCATAGTACTGCGGTCACGTTTTGGCACCCGGAGAAGAACCAGCCGAGAAAAACAACAAAATTATCATCTGTAGATGAATCCCGTAACTTGTTAAATGCAAAGGATGGCTCAGCCTTAAATCGGTGGAATTCAAGAGCCTGTAGACAGCTTATTGTGTACTCCGAAAATTCACGGACAGCGAACAGTGTGGAAGTAAGAAAATCGAAGTACCTGATACAGGAATGGGGGGACAATCGAATGTGCCATGCTGGTGCGAGTCTATTCAACTAGCATGTTCTAATTGTAAACAAATTCTTGCATTAGAAAATACTTTAAAAATCAGGAGATCGTGTAAACTCTGTATGACGCAGTCTTCAAAATACCCCTATATAAACCAGACCATTCCATTGGCAAAATCATTCTTCATACTTCAGCTCCTCATTACAGCATTCTTTCTAACATAGTCGAATGGAGTCTTCTCTCAAGCTCTTCTCTCTTCTTGCTATTCTTCTTGTGATCTTTCTTGGCTCCTCCAGCTGTGCCAAGAACGACAACTGCAATGGCTCTGGACTCTGTGGATCTCGCGTCAACCAGGCCGATTGCCGACGAGCAATCTCTCGCTACACCGACGGAACAATCTACAATGGCTTCACTTCTCGTGTTTCTGGCCATTGCACCGCAATTTTCAGGTGCGATGGCAACTATCCATCCGTGAGTGGGGCAGTTCTCAAGCAGCAGTTTCTCCATGTGTATGACAACCAGCCTTGTCGACTCTGCGGAAGCCATGCATTCGATGGGGGCAATTGCGAGGCCACACTGAATTATTGTGCGAATTGCAGGGACTCTGGAAATCCCAACGCTGTGGAGAACTGAAGCTAGGCTTTGGACATCTTCCAAATAAAAGGATTGACAATAATTTGCTGTGCAAGTGTTTGCAGCATTGGTAGTTTTCGTTTTCAATTTCAGTTTATTCGCTGTAACCACCCCAAATGTTGAATGACAACTTCAAGCTCCACAATGAGCTTTGAACTTGAATGTTAAACCTCCTTTTGATTTAAAGCAGTGAGTATACTTTCTGTTCTTGTGAGCAGAGACCCTAGAAGCTTTTTTTTGTGGAAAGTTCGTTCGCTGCAGAGCCATTAAAGCGATGATCTTCACTGGGAGAGAGAAAAGGTAATAGAGTGTCAAAGCTTATTTGACTTGCTAGAACTGGAAAAACGTGTTGATTATACATGGACTTTAAATAATATTGCGATATTCGATATGCACTGTATGGCTGTGAGAATTTTGTTGCTTGAATTGTCCAACTAGTTCCGGTGAGAAACGTAATGCAGCGTCTCACCATATTACTGCAATTTGTCCAGCTTTTGGCAAGACCACCTTGACTTTGTAGTGGTCATGGCAATCCCAGTCAGTCTTCACTATCTGAAACTTGTTACGTGTTGTACTTGGACACTACCAGCATTACAAGACCAGCATTACAAGTTTAGCATTACAAGTTCAGCATTACAAGCACCAATCAAGCTGAATCCAAGGGTAAAGTATTATTGATTTATACTTATGTTAAAGGTAGTTGAGCAAAGCTCTAACCCTCAAGTAAATTAAAAAGAATATTTTTAAATTTAGTTTTTCACTATACATTTCATGAATGACTGAGTGAACTCCCCGGCGACTTGCACGCCCAGATCAATGGGAGCAGCTCGAGCTGGAGCACATCTCTCGCAATTCTCGTCATCCAAATGTATGCACGGCTCGGGAGCTTATGCGAGGTAGCAGCTGCGTTCCAGCAGATCGAGAACCCCAACATTTACTCAACATCACGCTTGCAGCACTTACCCAAACCGGGCATTATGACAAGGCACTGCTGTTCTATGCTGTTTTAAAAAATGCCGCAGTGGAATCCCGTCACGTTGAGCAAGGTTCGATTGGATTGATTAAATGTGATGATCCAGGGTGTCTCGACTGCGGCCATTTCGACCGCGCAAATCAGATGTTTCAGAAGATCCCAGCACGGGATGGAATAAGCTGAAACGGCGCCGAATTCAGCTGATAGAATAACTGTCTTGTGCGATCGAATGAGAGCCTTTGATGTCTTGTCTTGTCCCTTGGCTGAAGTTTCAAGGCTCATGAAACCGATGAGATATAATAAACTTTTGTTTCCTGCACGCACACAAAACAAGATTTTAAGCCGAGATGACTCCAAGAGCCAGGAAATATGTGAATTTTTGGATTGCAAGGTTGCACTCCATACTGCGGCAGTGATTCTCACCCTGGGGCTAACACCCAAAAAGAATCATCCAAAATATCAACAAAACATCGTCTGAATATGTACTGCCATCATGTGACTTGGAAAGGCCTGGACATTGTCCTACCTGTTCATACCAAGAAAGCTTTGCTTTCTTGTATGATCTTCGGTTTGCTTACCTCCAGTTCCTGAAGTTTAAGCTTTTCACAGATCATTTACTTGCAAAAAGCTTAGATAATTCACGAACAGTGAGCAGTGTGGGAGTAAGAGCATCGAGTACCTGATACAGCATGAATGAATGAGCTGGATTTGCCATCCCAAACAAATTGATTCATGGTTTTCACGGTTGCCCTAAAGAATTAAGTTTATATTAGAATATTCATTCTGATTCTATATTGTGATGGTGCCTAGTGTAGTTCGCTGGGAAGATACCTCCACTTTCTCACGGTACCACTATAGTGGGTGCATGTGGTAGCACCCACTGTGGTGGGTGCTACCACCCACCATATATCTGAGATACAGTGTTTTCTCCTTTTGCTCTATGAAAAATGTACTATTGTATAGAAAGTTAGTCCTTGCTAAGTGCTTTAAGTATGTAATGTTGAAGTCAATGCTGCTGAAAGCCATTCTTGGCAAAAACCTCTATAATCTGATTAATTGAGTTGATTGCGATCTTTACTCTAAATGAAGTATATGGCATGAGGGCAACTTGTGAACATATAGGTGGAAATAGGTGCTAAATGAAGGTATTTTGTTATGTTAAAAGGAAGCTTATCTTGTTTATCATACTTTTTCAGGGTGTATTTTCTATTAGACATATGTTGTTACTATCTCTTCTTTTAAAACTTATTTTATATTTTCCGACCCTGTTTATAATCCTAAAATCAACTCGTGCTAAGGTCTATTGATAATGAGCAGGTCGTCCATATATTTTGAGGCATGTGCAAATTGCTTTAGTATGTCAATTTTAAGTGAGGATATTTTTAAAGAAAATAAATAGGTTATACCATACAGGTTAACACATAGGTATACCAGCTTTTTGCTTCCACACTAATTGAATATATCTATTTTCTACTAGCCAAGAATTCATGCAAGCATCCATCTTAATCTAGCTTGCATTTCCATTTTCCATCGCATACATCGCGTTTTTGAGTTGGCCACCATATTAGTATAAGAAAGGTCTTTATGACACTAATAAAACCACTTTCACCTTGCAGTGGTCACTTGGGAGATGAGGGAAAATTCAATTATGGAATTAATTAACCAAAAAAAATTGGTTTGAATAGTCATGTTCCAAATTGAAGGTAATAGGATTTCACTTAAGAATAGGCAGTTATTAGGTTGACTAGATCTGTATACATACATGCCACTACATTTGTTAGGCATCAAAACATTCATTAATGTGCTTTACATGAGATGTATTCTTTTCAATATAATCTTGTTGTGGGAGTAGTGCTATGATTTTGTCACTTAAAGTGGATCATAAAACCTCAAAATCTCCTAATAAAGGAGAGAAGTTTGGCCCTTCTAATTGATGTAAAACTTCTCTATGAATGAAGTTCTTACTGATAAATACAGTATTATTTTCTGCTTTATCCAGGCTAATGAGATATAAGCATTCTAAAAACCAATTACTTTCATCAATATAGGTTTTATTGTGTTGAGATTGAAATGTTATTTACTACTTTTTAATATCTAAATGCCTTTTACAGTGGCTGCATTAGGGTTGTGAATTTTAAATGAGCAAATATAGTCATTTTTCATAAATTTCTGAAACCAATTTAGTTGGGCAGCGGAATAATTTATCATAAAGCGATTCTATTTCAGGCCCGAACACTGTTAAAAAACAATGGAATTAATACTTTTTTCAAAGTACTTCGAATGCATAAACATTTCTATATGTGTAACTTCTCGCATAACATTTTGATTGTTAAGTGCCTTTGTGATCCATCCATTTCATCTACTAGTTCCTCACAATCATCAAGATCGCATGTACTTTCCGACATAGAGACTTCGGGCACTTCGTTTTGTGTAGCCAGTTGGAAATAGTTTTCTATATGTCTTTGTGTAGATGCATGAGACCGAAAATGTAGTTATGTAAGCACAACACTAGAATGTAATATCATGAAAAATGCTCTGCTCAGCCTCTCTCAACGCACTTATATATATGGTGTTAGCATGCTAAGGAAGTAGAATAAAAACCATAGCGACCACAATTAGACAAGTTACTTCCTCTGCCATGGCCATGATTTTGGTGTGTTGGCTGGTTCACAGAGGAGGGGCCAGAAGGTGGTGTAGCTGTTCTGTTCTATCCTGGATCTGAGATTTCAAGGTGGTGGAGCAAAACTGCCTCGAGTGTTATACCTGGTTCGCTTTCTTGATGTCAACTCATAATCAAAAGAGTCTGATGGACTTGAGTTTAGCCAGGAATCAGGCATGCTGTGATTGAAATGAGGTGGGAGCATGAGAAACTCCATCTACTTTGAGAGTGCTAGTGGCAGTGAGCGAGAGAGGCCTCATGGCTAATTTTTCTACAACTTCCATCATCATCTCCTTGTAGAAGATAAGGTGATAACATATGGCATGAGTGTAGCCATAATAGAAGTTCCCTCAAAAGAAGTTTGTTTGGCTTTCCGGTTCCAAAAACACTGTCCCAAGTGCTCCCATGTAATAAACAGCCACATGAAACCAAAGTTCGTTCATGCGCTGTTGGGCCTAAAAACCAGCTTGTCCAAACCATCCAGTAATGCTAATATAGACTGGTGTTTATTTGCACTGTGATGATCCAAACATACTGAGATTTATGTGTGGCTTTGACAACACACTTGTTCTCTAACTCATGTTGGAATCAGCATCGCCAGGTGCAACTTTGTTAGCTCCTCAAGCGAAACTCTATTCAGCTTGTGAGCTTGCAAATTAAAAAAAACCTCAAGAGTGTGAAAAGCTAGCGGATACTTGTGCTCTTGCATTCAAGTACCAATAGTCAACCTGTCTCCTTATTATGTTCCATGTTGCGTTAAGAATTTACCTTTCTGGCTCCTGGTCAGCATACTGCAAGCAGCTAAATTCTTGATTAATGAAAATCTGAAAATAAAGAAGAAAACGTACGGATTGCCCAAATGGTCGAGGATCCAAGTATGCATGGCATCTGCTGCAGCTTTCGAGAGACACCCTCTTGTTCCAGATAGCTCCCCATTGCATAGAGTGTGCTTTGGGGTCGTGTTTCTCTTCTTATGCCCCATCCTGTGCTTGTAGGCATCTGGAAGATCAATGTGGCTTATCAAGACACAATCAGTACACTGGAAGCCATGCATGTGTTCTTGTTCAGGACCTCGTAGCTCAATGCAAAAACTTCCCTTTGAAAGAGGCCAAAAATGAGAATCTACTGGGTGAAAACATCCTGCCTCAACCGGCACAAAAAACCATCAAATCTATACTTGAGGTAATCCAAACCCGACTGAATCAAGCCAGAAAAATTTGAAGGTGACCACTTACAGTCCTCAAGGACTATGACGCTTGGCTCCCCCACAACAGCTCGTAGCTTTTCATCTAGAATACGAATCAACTCCATAGATAAAACATAGTAAACATGAAGAAGATCTTGCATCAATCTTCTCACCAGTGTCTCTTTTGCATGGTTGGAGCTTTCATTGTGCTTTTTCCAGTTCTTCAAGAATCAGTTCCAAGGAAACAGACCTCTCCCTTTTCAGGAGCTCCAGATCCTTGGCATTTGCAAGGGGACTTCCTACAGTGGCGTAACTCAATCGAGATTGCGGAGACACGAGGAGAAACATCTGGCAAATCTTTTCATCTTCATTATGAGGGGGAGGTTTGGAAAACTTGGCGAGGAGATCCATGACCTCATATGTGGAAAGAAACCCAATTATGTAGTGCAGTCTGGAGATGAAAAGAATTTTTTTTTCTTTCTTGCTCACCTGGAAGAAGATCGATCTGAAAGAGCTGCATTGAGTCGAGACCTACACCTAGGAAAGAAAATGAAGCAATGAGAACAAACCAGGGAAATGACCTCGGCCAGTGCCCACTTCCACCTTACTTTTTACATAAATTTTTGGTCATATCGATATCTATATAGATTTCTAATCACTCATCCAAAAGGTTCACTTGTCCTCTGAATCCATGCATGTGTTAGAATCAGCTTCGCGAAGTGCAAGTTTGTTGAGCTCGAGAGCCCGTAAATGAAAAAACATTACCCTCAGATTCCAGCTTGAAACTATAGCAAGGTGTTCGTAAACCAATCGTCAACCCAGTCTCCCTGTTATAATATATTCCATTGCCTCTGAGAATTCTTCTTCCTGACACTTGCTTCAAGTTAAAGTCCTCGTAGCTCAATATGAAAACTTCCCTTTGAAAGAGGCCAAGAATGAAACTTTGCTGCTTGGTGAAAACCACCAGCCTCAACTGGCACAAAAACCATCAGAGCTACACTCAGGGGAAATCTAAACCTGACTGAAGGAATGCAGGAGAGGAGTAAGTTGGACTCTAGTGAGGTCTCTCCCGGTGGATGAATATAGATCTTCCAGAGTGCACACATACCTCTGCATTAACGAGCTTAAATCTTCTCTAAGCCAGTAAATTTGGAGTTGAGTCCTCAAAGATGATAATATCTGGTTCATGGGAACTTTGTCATTGTTCTTGCCTTGGTTGGAGCAGCATCATGATTGTAGCGACGATCTCTAGAGTAACACTTGGCAGCCCTACAACATCTCACAGCTCCTCATTTAGAAGAGAAATCAACTCCATCATATGCATCTTATGAGTCCAATAATAATGAGGACAAGAAGAATGTGGATATATTGCGGTGTTGTACCATAATATGATTGCGTACCATTTCATCCAAGAGTTCAAAAGGAAGAAAGGCATCAGCAGCAATCCCAGAGCACTTGAGTCCAAAAAGGATGCTCTTATCAACTACCCAACCCACCCTTGAGATTGACTCACTGTTTGATGGTATTTGGCTTCAATACCACCTTCTGCACATGGAGCCCATGGAAAAGTGGCTGAGGGATCCATAATATGGTTTTTATTGGCTTTTTGGTTCAACCTGTATATCCAAAAATCCAGGAGTTGCTCCAAAAATTCTTCAATGGTAAAAGAGCTTGCACCACTAGCACAAGAGCGGTCAGTGTGCTATATTCTGAATAAGAACCCTAAACTTCCAAATATTTGCTTTTAACCTTTTACCACCTTTATTGGATTCAGAATAACATAAATGTCTCCGTGTTTTCATTGCATGCTTGATCATCTTGTGCTCAAGATGGATTACAAAGCGGACGTGTAAATCGATTCGTTCGCCGGTAAATAGCAATCTGGTCTCACATTTTATTTTATTTTGTGGACCTGCAAGAAAACAAGATTTCTAATAACTCATTCTAAAGAACTGTGTTAGGTTCAGCCTCGCCAAGTGCAAGTCTATATAGTTCGTGGGCCTAAAAGATGAGGAAGAAGAAAAAAACTCAGATTCCAGCTTGAAAAGCTCGTATCACATATACCAATGGCACTCTCGCGTTGGCAAAGCAATTGTCAACCTGACTCATTGTTATATTCCATTGTCTCGAGAATTCTTGTCTCTGGCTCTTGCCCGGTCTCCTGCAAGTTAAATTCCTGATTAATTCTAGAACTAAAATAAAATAAAACAAAAAAAACCTTACGGATTGTCAAAATGGTCGTAGATCCAAGTACGCATGGCGTCTGCTGCAGCTTTCGGTATTCCAGACAGCTCCCCATTGCGAAGATTGTGCTTTGATGTGTTTCTCTTACACCCCATCCCATCTCGGCTGTTATCTGAACTGGAAGCCATGCGTGTTTACTTCACGACCTCGTAGCTCAATGTAAGAACTTCCCTTCGAAACAGGCCAAGAACGAGAATCTGCTGCCTGGAGAAAACGCCCTGCATCAACTGGGACAAAGCCATCAGCTACACTCGAGGAAATCCAAACCTGATCGAAGGAATCCGTGAGAGGAGTAAGCGTCTGGAGGCTCTCCTGTGTTCTCTCCCGGAAGATGAACATCTCTTCCAGAGCGCACGCATACCTAGAAGCCAGTAAACTCGAAGGGGACCACTTACAGTCCTCAAGGACGATAACTTCTGGATCCCGGGAACTTTGTCTTCGTTCTTGCCTTCGAGCAGTATCCTGATCGTAGTGGCGATCTCTGGAGTGACGCTTGGCTCCTCTACAACGGCTCGCAGCTCCTCATTCATTTACAAGACGTATCGACTCCTCCTTGTGCACCTAGAAAGAAAAAAAACAAAAAAAAACAGAGATGCATAAGAAAAATCTTGGGTGCCATGAACACCGGTCTTCGGTCCCAGAAGCCTTTCCAAGGAAACAGGCCAGAAACTCCATCAGTCGATCTTCCGAGCTTGCGGTGGCAGCTTGGACATGCGTCGCCCCCGAACTTGACCGAGACTGCGGTGGAGATGACATCAGGAAATCCTGTAACATCTTGCAAAGCTCTTCATCAATGAAGAGCTCTTCAGGACGGGCTCTCTGAGGGTGAGGTTCGGAAAACTCACGACTCAGAGATGAGATCTGCGAGCTAAGAGAATAAAAGCTTAAATAGCTAAGAGAGTTAAATATTCTTAGAATATGCTATTTAATATTCCAGGAAAGAGAATAAACCTTAGCATACTCTCACAAACTTTTATAAACCCTATAAACTTAATATTCCTGGAATATGCTCTGAGATTCGCGCTCTTACTTCTTCCTATTCTTCTTCACGAAGAAATTGATCCCCTCGCAAACGTTTCCCAGCACATGATCCGAGACAGCCCACGGCGAGAGAATCATCTGCGAGAACTCATCCGGCGACGCCTCGTGCATCGTCCACTCCACATTCTTGGCCTGCTCGAACGTGGGAAACGCTCCATAGTTTCTCTGCTCGGCGACGCCGGATCGCTGGCCGGGAGTTACTCCACACCCTGGCGGACTGCTGCTTAGAACCAGCAGCCTCCCTGGCGGATACAGAACCACGGGCCCCTTCTTCTCGATGGAGCTCTCACCCTCGCACTTTCCCTCCTCGCAAGAACTTCCCTGTTTTTGCTCGCTTGATCCACCTCCGCTCAGCTCGCTGCACACCCTGCTTCCGAAATCGTCCACGTTGTCCTGGGCTCTCTGGAACATCTGCATTGCGTCCACCGCCCTGGAGATCTTCTGCCAGTCCTCGTCGTGGTTGGCGATCTCGTCGGCTCTCTTCCAGTCGAAGTTGCACACTCGCTTGCGGAGGTCCTCGATGGAAGCCACGGAGAATCGGGGGACGACGTCGTGCAAGCAGACGAAGGAGGTGGCGAAGCTGGCGCACTCCTTGGCCAGCTCCAAGCTGACGCTGGCCGGCACCGAGAAGCCCCAGCACTCGAGGTTGCGGTGCTCGTCTCGCAGCTTCAGTCCACACATGATCCCCACTGCTGCTCCCATGCTGTGCCCGACTATAACCAGCTTCTCCAGGCAGCTGTCCTCCTGTAAAACTTGCCGGATGTGCGGCCTCACTTCTTCCAGGAGTGCGTCTGTCGCCCGAGCAAATCCGCCGTGTGCATGCCCGGACTCGAACGGAGCTGGCATGGCTCCTGCACTGACAAGGATGTCAATCACGTGAGAAGTCCCACGTACCGAGAGAACCAGTGCTCCATACGAGTGATCCACTGAGAGAGCAAACGCAGGCCGCATGGACTCCTGCTCGGGATTCCACACGGCTGTGACTATGGAAGACTCGGGCAGATGCGAGAAGAGCGAGAACGAGGCCGGGTCTGCGACGTAGACGGCTTCAGCCATTGCTCTCCAGTGTTGTGCTCTTACCATAAATTCGGGATCGCTCGCTAACTCACTTGGATGACCAGGAATTTCCATGGGATCGTTTTCGGTGATCTACAAGTTGTCACAAACCATAAGCTTCCTTCCAAGAATGTAAACAATACGAAAGAAAGAGAGCTTACCTTTGCCATGGCCGCAAGACCAAGTACAACATCCGCGGCCGACCAAGGTCCGATGTGATCCTGCACGCACAAAACACCTTTTGCAATGACTGTCATGGGTGACGATTCAGCCCCAGCTGCGTTCTTTGCAACCTGCTCCTTGAGCTTCCAAACTCCCACTCTTCCGGCAAAATAAGCTCCACAGATCCCACATCCCACAAGAATCAGCTTCCACATCCCAGGAGCCTCTCCTGTTCTCTACACCTGCGTCTAGCTAAAGAAACCTGTGCTCGCTCCTCCACCACAACTAACCAGCGTAACCTTTCCACGTGTCGACTGGCATGAGATTCCAAATGTCGCTTTCAAGCGACCTTAGCTTAACTGATCAATAGATCCTGGGGAAAATTCTCCATGGCACCGCCTTGCAGTATTCTTCCCACACAGCTTTGTACTTGGCTCTGCATCTTGCTTCGTCTCGTCGCTCTCTCCAGACGAGAAGAATGAACAAATAGATGGGGTAGAAATATGGAACTATCGAGCTGCACAGAGAAAACAAAGTTTGAGAATTGATCGACATAGCTATGCCAGGTACCTGGTCCCGCAAGGAAGACTAAACGATAAAGCCAGAAGCAAATCGCCTAGATAGTTGCAGTGTCTTGCAATCCCCCTTTATAAATTCGACAAATGTGAGGTGGAATTCTGTCTACATTTATTACTCACCAGTATCCAGAGACGAGAAGTTTTCCTCCGATGAGAACAGGTGGTTTCCCCCATATTGGAGCCTTTGGGTTCTTCTTGAACTCGTGCTTTTGCTTGTTTGCACCTCTAAATATTGCATACCTGGAACAATCAAGCTTCAGCGTAATAAGTAAAACTGGAGAAACAATACCCTGCCAAGAAGACAAGAGCATTTAAAAATGCAGCCATTCGAGTGATTTCCGCATTGTTATGAAGCAGCCACCATCCCTACATATACTTGCATGGGGCCCCATTATGCTTCACAAAATCCATACCTGGATGCTAAACGTAAAGGGAATCCAAACCATGTCACCAAAAATTAGCATGAAGCCAAACTTCTCCGCAATAATGTCCCACCTGCAGACAAAGTGAAAATTAAAGTCTCAGATACTCTTGTGAAGTAAAGCACAAGTACGCACGTTGAGGTCATGTATTCTTCGTACCACAAAAAATCCAGCACGTAGATCTGTACCAAGCAGAAGCATAAATTACGCACTGTAAAGCATCAAATGCACCGTCTTACCGTGCAGAAAACTTGGTATAAAGCCATTGGAAGAGTCAGGAATCCGGCCTGTTCGATCTGCTTGCTTGCGATTGAAAAATTTATCAGGAGCCAGCTGATCATTCCAGCCTTTATCCAGAAAAATCTGCAACAATCACCATGAGGATTCTATGAACGAAAGAAACGAAAGAAAGAGAAAGGAAAAGCAACATACTTGATGTCAATGCTAAGAAACTGAGGATTTAGTTGAAGCCCAAGCCACCTGTAGCATTACGCATCAAGTTACTACTGCTCACTAGAAATCTCAAACACCATTACCAGTCGTGAAGAGCATTTCCGGAAGACTGGCATTTCAAAGAGCTGCTTGGACTTTTGGATGCGTAGCCAGCCAGGCATAGAACAATCGACAGCTGAAAGTAGCTTTTGAGTCAACGTAAGAAATCCTCTTATCATCGCTTACCAGGACACAAAGTGTCAAAGTTGTCGAGAATAGCTCCGGTCCACGATCCGCAAGAACCTAAGCTCCCATCATGTCAGATTATAGAAAAAATATTCCACTTCCACCAAAGTACCGCATTGCTAAGCATACGCACCGTTGGAGGAACCGCCGCTCCCAGGAGCGCCAAGAGCACCACAAGCGACAGCAAACCTACATTCCCAGCAAGAAATCAGAAAAGAAGCTCGAAATGCAATCGATCTGACCATTGCATTTGTAGATTATCCGCGTCCCGTCCGCCAATTCCACCCCAGACACGCGCTGCCCGGGAAGAACAGCCTCCAGCAATGCGAGCAAGCTCAAGAATCCCACAAGAGCCGCTCCCTGCCGATCATAACCATCCGCAATCACTACATCGATCAAGAACCCACAGCGCGGCGCTCACCGTTGCGGCGGAGGGGGACTGGAGAAGATCCGCCCACGCCATGCCCAAAAGCCCTAGAAATATTAAGCTTGGAGGGAATCAAGACCATGATTAGACTAACAATGCTTTAATTAAACGCATCCGGCCATCGCGATAGCACTGGAATACACAAAAAAATCCCTGCGGAGGAATGAAACTATGTACAGTTGGGTCAGGGCATATTCTGGGAGCGCATCCCGTCAGATTCCCTGCCGACACACAGGACAAGAGCCATGTCTCGCCAGCCATTTATCGACACAGTCCATATGGTACGTGTGTTGGCAGTGTGGCAAACACCTCGCAATCTCCCCACCTTGAAGCTCCTAGAGTTTTTTTTTTCCCCAACAGAGCAGCGAAAAAAGAGCACAAAAGTTCGAGCTTTAGTGGTCGATCCATCGATTCAAACAGACGCCAGGCACGAACAATCAGTCGATCACTCCAACTCAAGCAGCGACTTAAATGATCCCCGGAGTGACAGACCCACCAGCATTGAATGCACGAAACACAAGAAACCATGGCGAAGAAAAGGAAAGCGAGCAAGCAAGCATGGCTCTGCACTCTATCTCTGCGATAGTAAATTCTGCGAAAGCGAAAGGAGATATCGGGATAGGCGTGCGCTTACTTGTAAGCATATCGCGCAGCACACAAAGTCGCCGAAGCCATCCACACAGTTCTCGGTGGTCACCGTGTGCCATGGGAGCTCCTTGAGACAAGCCTCGGACGCTCCTTTGGTCCCTTCGGCGGGGCCAAACATGTCGTACAGCTCGTCGTAAGTCATGTCGTCAATGTTCACCTGGAATTTGCTTGAGTTAGCCACGGCAGAAAGCAATCCAAAAGTTCCTGATGATCTGAGATCTATCTATCTATAGCTATTGCTACTTTTCTCCTCGGAAAAAAGAGAAGAATTTTTTTTTCTCTCTGGAAAAAAAAGCACAAAAAACCTGCCAATGGTGTGCAGTCAATAATGCTGGGCCAACCTGATCGTGCATGAACCTGCCGTTTAAGACGTCCTCCACAAACTCTGCCTACAAGCGCACAAAAGGACGTAACACCCGAGAAGTGAAAAGAGAAGAAACAAGAAACGCAAGGAGACGAGCAAAGATCACACCTTTATCCAAACTTGTGCGAAAGATATCGCAGCAAGCAACGAACGAAAACGACGACAGGAAAGCTAGCTGGAAGGCAAAAGCGAGCGAGCAAAAGCGAGCAAGCAAAGCAGCAAAACCAAAACTTTAAACTTGCCCGAGCAATCCAAGCAAAGAACATAACGATATCCCAGCCAGGAAGAATGCATGAGTTTCCTTTCACGATCGGATGAAATGCAAGCCCAGACCACACGTGAGATTTCCAAAAGAGAAGCCAAGAGAAATAAACGAGTGGAAGAAAGACTCACCAGTGACGCCCTGGATCGTGAACCGGATCGCTCAGAGTGCCAGTAAGCACGAGAAGCCTCGAGAAACTCCACCGAGAGCACGGCTCCAGCGACGGCCCCAAGCCCAGCTCCACGAATCAGCCCACTATCAGTCGCCCGCCCCGCCACAGCGCCAGTCACTGCTCCAGTGAGAGCTCCCACTGAAGAGAAACAAACAAAAAATCAAACACAATTGGATCTTAAGTCGATCGATCAAAAATTTTACGTTCTAAGACTTACCTATGGCGAACATCCCCGTGAGCGCTCCCGAGAGAGCCCCCGCGACGAGGCGAGGGACGCTACACACGGAGAAGCCATTCGACCTCTCCGGCGTGGAGGAGGCGGCGGTGGAAGCAGCATCGGCGGCCGCGCTCGTCGATGCCCTGTAGAGATCTCCAAAGTAGTGCATTCCCTGCGTCGTCCGGAGCTGGGCGCACATAGCACACACGCGCTGGACCGCCGCATTGTGGAACGTACACGAATCGCACACCCATAGCCCTTGCTCCATCGATTCTCCCGAAATCCCACCCCTCTCGCCGCGCGCTTGCTCGACCTAGCCTAGAACAAGGGAAAAATGCCAAGAAATATCGATCCACGCGCTCTTCGCCGACGGCCTCGAAATATCTGCAATGCGCCACGAGTTTCGCCACTCCCGGCAGACAATCGGGGAAGAAATTCGCTAGCGCCGCTAGAATCTCTCGCGCTGGAGCGCCTACTTGAGGAGGAATCTGGGGAAAAGGGAGGAATCGATCAAAGAACGGCTAGTAGCTACTACGGCGCCAAAGCAGCGGAAGAAACGGAGAAGAGGAACTCTATGCTCTCTTGCTGTGCGGTAATATGCCCAATCGTATATTCTCTGCCAGGGGATATTCTTTAGAATATTATCGGTAACAGAGTAAAACCTTTGGGTGCCCTAAGGGTTTATGGCATGGAATGGCGCCGAGAGGTATGGGAGAATGCAGCGCCTAGGCGCGCGGAGGCTCCTCCTGCCATGCCCTAGATCGCTGCGAGATGGAGCTCCGTCGCCTCCCCGTCCAGCATTTTCGCCCGGGGATCGCCTGCTACACGGCTGCGCTGGAATATTTCCAGGGTCTGGAGCAGCAAGATCGATTCGGGATGGATCGCCATTGCCTCTTCGAACGATCTTCTCGTCGCAAAATCGTCGGCTACACTGCTGCGGTCGAGTATTTCCATGTGCTGGGGCCGCGAGATTGCTTGTGCCCCAGATATTTCCCACTGTCTCGAGCACTCCGTGGAGAATCCAAAAGAGATTCATGGGAGGAGCAAAGAAGAGCATGGCAAGGGCCAGGAAGAACTTCGCCAAGAAGGTCAGAAAGCAGATCCGAGCTAAGCAGCTCAGCCAGAGGCCAAAGATTGCAGCTCTGGACGTCCATCTCCGGCGGGAGACGAGAATGCGAATGGTATGGAACGTGAAGCTCATTCTAGCGTCCAGAGATGGGCATGTGATACCGTCCACGGAGTTTACTAGGCTAGCCAGAGACCTCGGCTTTCCAAAGGCCAAGCTCTTTGCGGATTTCGTCAATAGCTTCCCAGGAGTTTTTAAGATCTCCAGCGACCAGGAGGACAGGCGAGTAAGATGGCTCGAGTTTACAGAGAAGGCGGAGCTCCTGATCGACCAGGAAGAAAAAGTTATGAGGGAATACCACGAGCCTCTCATCGTCCGGAACCTGAGGAAGATCTTGATGATGGTGCCCGCGCATCGAGTTCTTCTCACGAAGCTCTCTCACATACGATCGAGCTTGTGGATGCCTGACAACTTTAAGACGGCCATCCTGCCAAAGTATCCGCAGTACTTTACGGTCACCGGAGCTTACTTGGAGCTAGCAGCATACGATAAAGCTCTCGCTGTTACCACCAGAGAGCTCAACCAAAGGATGAAAGGTGGCGGCAAGGCTGGAGATCGTGACAAGTACAGCTTCAGGATCTGCGTTGAGCCACACACCGTTCTCCACCGTAGCATTCTGAAGAGGATCTTGAGCTTCCAGCGGCTTCCGTTCCCAAGCCCCTACGAGGCTGTCGCCGAGCTCGACCTCCGGTCCATGGAAGGACAGAAGCGTGTGGTTGCCATCTTTCACGAGTTCCTCAGCTTGACAGTCGAGAAGAAAGCGTACGTAGATCACGTCGGGTTCTTCACTCGTGATCTTGGTCTTCCCCAGAAGCTGGAAGACATGCTCTGCCGCTTCCCTCACATCTTCTACGTGAGCATGAGGGGCGATCGGCACGTCGTCTTCCTCAAGGAGTACTACCGGAAGGGCCAACTTATTGAGAAGCATCCTCTCTTCACCATCAAGCAAGAGTTTGGCAGGCTTATGGACTTCAGGGTGTTCAGGGAGAGCCGTCCGAGGGAAGTGAGAGGCATCTGTGCGGAAAGCTTTGTCGCGCCACGGCAGCCAGTGTCGGAAACTGGTTGGAGCTTCCCATTTCCTCCGGCTCCGCAAGGATGCGCTCTACAAACTCGTCAAGGAGACGTGTCACAGGCTAAAGTTGCCGAGGTGGTCGAAGCAGCAACAGTAGTGGATCCTGTCAAGGGAGCAAATGCACCGCTGACGAATGGTGCCAATCCTCGTTCTCGAGCTGTCATCCTGAAGAAGCTCGGACTTTTCAGTGACGACGAGAAATCCGACGAAGAAGGAAGACAATCGGTAGCGCCTGCAACAGCTGTTGAAGATAGAGTACCAGATTCAGAGATATTTTTGCAACTGGGCTTCGATGACGAGGATGAAAGTCCGAAAGATGTTTCTGTAACACCTGGAAAGCAGCCAAGTCTGGGAGCGAAGCTGGGATTTTGTAGCGATGACGAAAACTCTGACGACGAAAGGCGACAAGTCAGTATCGGTGGAGGAGGTGGTGGTGATTCCTGGAGCTGGAAGGCACTTCAGCCCAGTCCGCAGGAGGAGCCGCCGCTGGAACGAAAGAGGAAGAAGCGCGTGTCCAAACCATTCTGGGAGAAGAAACCATTCGACGGTTTCAACGATCCATTCTTCTAAGCAGCTCGAGAGGCGAACAACGATTTTTTTCTCAGCTGGTCTCGTCAAGGACCGGTTGGCGCTGCATGAGGATCAGGTACCTGTCGCGGATGAAATCCTCGGGACCTTTGAACTTGAGCTCGTTCTGGAAGAAGGCCTCTCTCAAGAAAACCAGTGGAGGCTCGACGGCACCGCTCACGTAAAAAATGCCGGGGTGTCTCACCAGATACGAGCAGAACGTCTTCGGCAAATTCATCTCGGCCCTCAACAGCGTCAGCTTGGAGAGAGCAATCCTCTTCCTCGGTAGCAGGCTGAGCACCTCGTGAACGACACCGATGTGTCTCTTCTCGACAACCGGGGATCCTTTGCTGACGTTCGGCTTCTGCCAAGGCTCGTAAGGGGACCGAAACTCCAACCTCTGGAAGGTTTTGGAGCCTCGACGCCGGGGACGCTCGACCAGATGAAAGCCCGTCTTTGGGAAGGCCCGGCTAAACAGCAACGTCTTCTCTCTGCTCGTCACCGTGAGATCCTGGTCCCAAGACGCAAGCTTGAGCACCGGACCCCGGTTGGTCTCTCTCACATTGAAAAACTTCGGGTACCTGTGGACCAGGCCGGTGTCCAAGTCTCGAGGAAGGCCAAAGTCGGCCGCCAGCCACGAAATCTTGGTGAGTGATATCTCCTGCTCTACAGCCATCATCAGCAGCTTCCTGACGATGTTTACTGACAGGAGCTCGTCCCGCGACTTGATCACTCGGAGCTCGTCCCTGTAAAGCTTGTCCATCTCGGGAGTAAGGTCGATGTACTTGGTTCCCGAGATGAACTTGCCGAGGCCGTCCTGCTCGTCGTGAACCTGGAACACGCCCGGGTACTTGGTGGCAACTCCCAGTAGCGTATCTCGGTTAGTGTCCCGCTTCTTCAGCATGAGAACTTGGGCTTCCTGCTCGGCAACCAGGCTTACAAGCTGCTTCACGGCCTCGATCCGGCGGTCCTCGAGAGCCACTTGATCCAGTACCTTGACTCGATGGGTGGGCGGGATGAGAAACTCGACCGCATTCTCCTCGACGGTTTGCATCAAGGACCCAGTTCGAAGAAACCTCTGCGCCGCCACTCTCAACGGGGACATCTTTCCAGGATCCAGGAGGAGGAGAACTTACCGCCCTACAAGTCCCGGAGGTTACCAAGAAAACCCACGAAGAAATCGTCGATATCTTCCTTGTCCTCGTCGGCGATCTCCAGCGTCACTGTCCGAGGTGGTCCGCCGAGCTCTCTCTCGTAGACGGTCTCCATGAGGCGGAGGAGGTCGTCCCTGGCAGCGGACAGCCGGTTGGGGACTCTCAGCCTGGATCGGTCGAAGCCTTCGCGGAGAAAGATGGTGTTGTTCTCGGGAATGACTTTGGAGACGTAGAAGATCCAGGGGTAGAGGCCGACGAGATGCAAGTACTTTGCCGGCAGCTGGAGCTCCTTTTGGATGAGATTCAAGCGACCAACGACGGCCTTCTTCATCGGCATCAAGCTCAGGAGTTCGTGCAGCACTGCCAGCGCTCGCTTCTCGGCCTCGAGGCTCTTCCACTCGATCCTCCCGGGGTCCTCGTATGGCGAGAAGAATGGGAGCTCCTGGAAGCGCTGGACGCGGGGGTGGTCGAGCTGCTGGCCCCGAGCATCGACTTGGAAGGCGTGGGGTGCTTGGACCGGTGCCGAGAGCTCGCGAGCGGTCACTGCCAGCCCGGGCTCCCAGCCGACGAGCTCGACGTATCCCAGGCTTTTGGGAGTGGTGGTGGTGGTGGCGGGGATGATCCGGAAGCTCTCCGGGTGCTGGGGGATCAAGCGGCGCTTGAAATCGTCCGGGAGGAAGAGATCGTGCTTGAGATGGCCGAGCTTCTCCATTCCAATGCGGTGGTCGCGCGCCATCATCAGGAGCTTCTTGAGCTTGGCGAGCGATTCCATGTCGTCGTGCTGCGCGATGGCGGCGTGCTCCTGGCGCAAGATCTCCTCGGCCGCGGGCGTGAGCTCCACCCAAAACTCGCCGTCGTCGTCCCTCCGGAATTTAAAGACGAGAGGGAAGCGCGCGGCCACCTCGCGGATGATCTCCTTCTTGCGCCGCTTGGCCTTGGAGCGCGAGAGGTCTTCCAGGCTCATGATGCTCGCGTCGCGCGACTCGAGCACCGCCATCACCTTCCTCACGATGTTGGCCGCCGATTCGCACCTCACGGCCCTGTCCCAGTGCCTGTCGCGCTGGTAGATTGCGTTGGCGCGCTCCTCCCAGGACAGGCGCCGGTTGTCGCGCCGCGAATCTCGCCGCCAGGAGCAGCACCGCGCGAGAATGCGGCGGCGCGGCAGCATCGATCGAGCGATCCCCTGCGCTAGGGTTTCTGGCGGGAATGCTAGAACCCTAACTAAAACCCTGAGGGTTTTAAAATCAAAATTTTAACGTTAGAACCCTAAGGGTGAAAGGTTTTTGGGTTCATGGAGCCCTAAATTTTGAATGGCGATGGATGAGAAAGAGGGCTTGTCTCTCGCGGCTATGGAATCTATGGTGCGCTTACCGAGATCCAGGATTCACGGCGCTAGAGCCAGCGGAGGTATCTCTCGTGGTTTCGGCGCTCAAGGGCTGCGGCGCCTCCAAGGAGCTCGAATTGGGTAAGAGGATCCACAGCGATGCTGCCAGGGATGGCTGCTTGGCGGAGGATTCTATCTTCGTGGCAAACAGCGCCAGTCACATGTATGGCAAATGCGGCGCCTTGCTGGACGCGATCGCCGCGTTTGAGAGAATGCCGGTCCACAGTGCCGCGTCTTGGAATTCTCTCATCGTCGGTTACACGGAGAATGGTCGCCCCGGGCTCGCGCTGGAGCTCTTCTTTCGGATGGTAGAAGGCGATCGTCTCTCCGGGAGCTCAGAAGGACGGTGTGATGCTCGGACTTTGGTTGCGGCGGCCATGGCTTGCTCGAGCTTGGCCGTAAGAGAAGAAGAAGCACACCAACATGGCGGTGACAGGATCGTTAAAGATACGAGCCTAGCTTTAGCCGTGAAAATCGAGAGTTTTGCTCTTCTCGATCACCGAAATACTTTCGTGGCAAACTCTTTCGTGGATATGTTTGCCAAGTGTGAGAGCTTGGTGGACGCTTTTAGGATCTTCGAGGGGATGGAGCAGCAGGGCAGGGACGTGGTTTCTTGGACTGCTTTGATCATGGGGTGTGTAGAGAATGGGAGAAGCGAGCTAGCTCTGGAGCTTTTCTCTCGGATGCTTGACAGTTCTTCTTGTGCTCGGCCGAATGCTCGAACTTATGTCGCGGTGATCAAGGCCTGTGCAAGCTTGGCAGCCGGAGAAGATGGCACAAAACTTTCTGGAAAGATAGTCAAAGTCGAGAGTCTAGCAAGAGGAAGAGCGATTCACTCACAGGCAGAGAAAGGTGGCTGGAGCTCCGACTTGTACGTTTCCACTGCGCTGCTCGAGCTCTACGCCTTCTGCGGGAGTCTCCGAGATGCCGAGAAGGTTTTCGAGAAGATGGCCGTCCGGGACGTCGTAGCTTGGAACTCTTTGCTCTTCGGCTACGTTGAGAATGGAGAGGCAGAGCGAGCTCTCTCGGCTTTCTCTCGCATGACAAGCCTTGGCGAAGAACCCGACTCGCGATCGTTTGTTGCTGCTCTCATGGCGTGCTCGTGCCTGGCAGCCAACGAAAGAGGCGTCCAAGACAGTGGGAAGCTCGTGAAGCTTGGATGCCTTGAGAAAGCCATGGCGCTACACTCTCAAGCCAGTAGCACTGGAGCCGAGAAGGATCTGTTCGTCGCCAACACGTTCGTCCACTTGTACGCAAAGTGTGGAAGCATGGAGGACTGTCGGAGGGTTTTCCAGGGGATGGAGCAGCACAGCGTCGTCTCGTGGAACTCTCTCATCCTTGGCTACGTCGAGGCGGGCGAGACCTCGCTGGCTCTGGAAACTTACGTTGAGCTGAGGAGGCAGGGCCGAGTTTTTCCCAATCCCCGGACTTTCGTGGCTGCCTTGATGGCTTGCGGAGCTCTGGCTGCGTTGTGCTCCGGGAGAAGAATCCACGGCGAGCTCTCCAGGTACGGTTTTGACGAGTTTTACAGCGACGAGTTCGTGGCCAATGTTTTGGTGGATTTCTATGGCAGATGTGGCTGCTGCGTCGATGCGAAACACATATTTGATGCCTCGAGCAGCAGGAAATCGAGTCTAGTCGCGTGGAGCTCGCTGATATTGGGATACAGCCTGCACGGAAACGCGGAGATGGTGTTAGAACTGTTCCAAGCGATGCAAGTCGAGAGAGTGTTACCAGATGGTATGGTTTTCTCGTCGGTTCTTGGAGCTTGCAGCCACGCAGGGCTGGTCGAGGAAGGGAAGAAGCTCTTCGGGGTGATGAAGTCCAGATATGGAGTGGAGCCTGACGTGGATCACTACGTTTGCCTGGTGGATCTTGTTGGAAGAGCTGGTTTTGTGGAAGAGGCCATGGCGGTGGTGAGAGCTATGCCGTGTGGTCCAACTCCGATGGCTTGGATCACCATTCTAGGTGCTTGTATGAAGTGGAAGAACTTGGAGCTGGGATTGATCGCTTTCAAGTCTCTAGCCGAATCGAGTGATGAGGAAGATGACTTAGCAGCTGCGTGCGTGTTGATGCAAAACATCTTTGCTTGTATATGTTCTAATGCCGGTGACAGAATTTTACCACCTTGCACTTGAATAATCATGATTTCTTCACCCAAACCTGGAAAAATCGATATATATATATATATATACTGTGATTAACGGAAAATAACTCCTTTTAATTAAGAGCGTATAATGGTTGTTTTTCTAATATAAATAGAGGGGAGTCTCTTCCTTTTTCACAGCGATGGCACCTAGTTTAGCCCTAATAGGGGTTGGAAATTTTGCACAGAAGCAGTATTTCCCTCTCTTCTCCACCAAGCTTACAGATGTAGTCTCACTCAAGGCGCTGTGGAGTCGCTCACAGGTACTAGGCTATTTTTCCCAGGATCCTTGCATGATAAATCTCTCATTTTTCTAGGAATCTGCGGAGCGATCAGTGTCCTTGATCAAGGATTGTGTTCCAGGAGTTCAGCCAAAGTGGGGTCAACAGGGCCTAGATGACATTCTCAGTGATGATACCATCCTTGCAGTAGCGATTGTTCTTCAGCCACAAGTGCAGGTATATGCAATTGCCTGTAATAATATCAGACAGAACTTCTAACCATTTTATTTTGATGTTAGGGAGAGTTTGTGATGCAGGCACTCAAGGCAGGAAAACATGTTATTCAAGGTACAAGCTTACCATGTTTATTATGATCTGGCTAACGCATGAAGCTACAGAAAAGCCTATAGCTCCAAGTACTCAACAAGCTCAGGGTTTGACAAGTTTCTATGAAAGTTTGGGCACCATGAGACCTGTGTGGGCAATAGCTGAAAACTACAGATTTGAGCGCGCACTTGTGGAGGTAATTAATATTGCTCAGAAAAATAAAATATATTCTAAGAATTTTTTGTTTTCACAGGCTCACAAGTTGGCGAAGGACATAGGACACATGGTGGCGGTGGAAGTAACGGTTGAAAGTCCAATGAACATCTCACGGTCATCATTTTCAAGCATTTGGCGAAGAGAGCTCAAGGTAAATGATATAATTAATCTATCACGGTGTTTCGATAAAAATTACAGGGTGGATATGTTTTGGATGGAGCTGTTCACCAAATTGCAGGGCTTCGAGTGGTAATATTTGCATTTTTTCTAAAGAAAAAGAAAAACAAACCCGTTCTTACGTTCATACTTTTCTGTTTCAGATCACTGGTTCCGAAGTAAAATCTGTTTCAGCAATCTGCCGCCATGTAGATGAAGCATTACCTCCTCCAGACAATGTGTCTGCTTTGTTGTAAGTTTTCTTATTCTCTTGAATTGTTTTGGCTGCTAAATCGAAGTCTTACGTTTGCAGTGAGCTGGAAAACGGGTGTGCCGGGACTTTGATGATTTCGTTTTCCTGTACAACTAAGAAGGTATGTTCTGTTTTGCTCAGAGAATTTTATAGATGATGAACCTTGGAAATTTAGATGAGCTGGAAAATTGTTGGAACAAAAGGTACAGTTGAAGTCGATCAAGATACTCAAGATGGTCAGCCAGGCTTTATGGTGAGCGATATTCAAATCCAAATTCTCCATCAAATACTAACCTAATACAGGTGTCGCATGCTACTTCGGTGGGTAAAAACTCAATTTTTTATCCTTGCTGTGGAGTTGAGGAAGAATTGAGATCATTCATTCACGACCTTTCACAGGTATTATTGGTACCATTGAAATGTTGTCTATGTATATATACTAAATAGTTTATGCAGGGAGGAGAAGCTGATAAGCGCAGTAGTCCTGGAGAAGCTTTTATTGATGTTGCTGTCATTGAAGCCATCCTCAACTCAAATGGCAATGCCATTCATGTCTGATGAGCTTATAAAAGTATCATAATTTCATTTTTGCCCCGAGCCCTGTAAGCTGTTCATATTTTCCAAATAGTGTGAGCTTCAGATGTTGAAGATGAAATAGACAATGTTAGTTATTTCCAAAGAAGAGTAACAAAAAAGATTACGAAGTGCATTACTGGATGTTCACGAATTGCCGCTGCTTGAGGGTGTTGGATAGAAGAACGTAGGAAGAAGCAGTAGCAGCAGTAGCCTTGTTTTCCTCCACGCTCCCAAGGGCTTGTAAACTAGCAGTGGTATCTCCGCGGCTTCCACAAGCTCGGAGAAAGGCCGTGCGCTCGCACTCGTCCGGCACGTAAGGCATACTGTCGATGAGCTCCTCCACACTTTCCACATATCCGGCCCGTCCCAGCAGATCAATCATACAGCAGTAGTGCTGCTTGGCCGGTTTCAAGCCGTAGTCCCTGGCCATGGACTGGAAAAGCTGCCATCCAGTGTAAACTTCCCCGAGGTGGCAGCACGCAACCAGGATGCACACGAAAGATATCTCGTCCCCTGCGTCGCCACTCAGCGCAATCGTGTAGAACATCTCCATGGCGCCACTGGAGCTCTCCCCGCTGCTCGCACAGGCCGCCAGGACCGCGTTCCACGACACCGTGTTCCGCTGCTCCGGAATCCCTTCAAACACCTCTCGAGCTTTCCCCGGATGCCCGTTCCGAGCGTAAGCCGCCAGCATCGCGTTCCACGAGGAGAGGTTCCTGTCCGTCATCGCGCTGAAAACTTGCTTGGCTTCCTCAAGCTGGCCGTTCTTCTCGTAGGCCGAGAGCATGGCTGTCCAGCTACAGACATTCCTCACTCCCATGGCGTCGAAAACCTGCTTGGCTTCCCGGACGTGACCATTCTGCGCGTAGGCCGAGAGCATGGCTGTCCAGGAAACGACGTTCCGCTCCTTCATGAGATCGAAGACGTGTCTCGCGTTCTCGAGCTCGCCAGCTTCCGAGTAAGCACTCAGCATCGCCGTACAGGACACCAAGTTCCACTCGCGCATGCTGTCTAAGAGTTTCTTGGCCGACTGTATCTCCCCGTTCTCAGCGAATGCACACAGCATGGTGTTCCACGAGACCACGTCCCGCTGCGGCATTCTGTCAAACACCATCTTGGCCTCTTGGAGCTCGCAGCCGCGGGAGAGTGCCGAGAGCATCGCGTTCCACGAGACCAAATTGCGGACCCGCATAGCGTCGAAAACTCTTCGAGCTTCTTCTATATCCCCGCGCTGAGCATACCCGGACAGCATCACGTTCCACGATATCATGTTTCGTTCTTGCATCCGATCAAACACCTGCCTTGCACCCTCCAAGTCGTTCTCGTGAGCATAAGCCACCAGCATTGCGTTCCAGGATACCAAGTCGAGCTCTGGCATCCTGGAAAACAAAGTCCGGGCCTCGTGAAAACGGCTGTTCTCTGCGTATGCAGTCAGCATAGTAGTGAAGGAAACCAAGTCTCGCTCTGGCATTCTCTCGAAGTATTTCTTCGCGTCTTCTACGTGGCCTTTCTCAGCATGAGCAGTAACCATTGTCGTCCATGAAACCACATCCCTCTCTGGAGCAATCTGAAACAGCAGCTTCGCCTCGACCAAGTGTCCTTTCCTGGCATAGCCAGCGAGCATAGCGTTCCAGGTCACCAAGTTCCTCTCTTTCATGTCGTCAAACACTCGCTTTGCCTCGTCAGTTTGCCCGCTCCGGGCATAAGCGACCAGCATAGTAGTGCAAGCCACCGAGTTCCGCTGTGGCATTCCTTGGAACAGTGCTCTGGCCTCCTCCAGATGTCCATTTCGGGCATAAGCAGAGAGCATAGAGACCCATGAGATGATGTCCTTGTCGCAGATGCCATCGAACACCGAGCGTGCATGTAACAGATCCCCGCACTTCGCATAAGTCTGTAGAAGAATGTTGGAGAGCTGAATGTCTTTGCTGGGAGAATATATGGCACCTGCTGTGGAGCACCTTATCACTTTTAGTTGATCCACTGACATAATTGAGCTTCCCTCAGCATGATCAATGTGGTCTCCCCTGGCGCGTTTTGTGCAAAACACAAGTGAGCATTAGCTAAAGTGATAAAACTTGGTTTACCTTCGGTAGTGCGCGACGACATAATGCTTACGTAAAGTAATATCAGAAGCACTACGGCATTGCAGGCTGCTGCAACAACAACAACAGCTATTTCAAGTCATGAGGACCCACGAAGAGCAAACCGCGCTGTAAAGTTGTGGTATGGCTGCCGCTCACACTGGGAGTGATACCGACAGAAAGCCATGGCTCACGTTTTGACATGTGAAACCTGCGGCTATTCAATTCTGGGGCATTCTCGGTGGACTTGCGTGTCGGGCACTGACCACAGAGCTATAATTCTCAGCGTTAGAAAAAAGAAGTGCATCGAGAATAACAGACCTCTTACAGAAAAGTCCAAACACTCCACTCCGCTCCGCTCACACTGGGAAAGACGTGCCCGTGATCGTTTAAACCATGTGTTGTGAAGAGCACTAGCCACTAAAATACGTTTCAGCAACTGTAAGCTGGCAGGGACAGAATCCTTTACGAGTAAAATAAGAGCCTGAAAACCACACACAAACACAAACGCGATAAGGCGGCGATTCAATGATGCGGAAAGCGTTAGAACAGTCAAAAAGTGTAGACCAAAGATCCATGAGCATCGAGCACATACCTCCCTCTTTCTCGGTGTTGTTGGTGTATTTAACTGCTTGATACAGGTGCGGAAGTACTGAAAGCTTGAGTGGAGAGTATGGCGTCCAGTGCTGCTGAGGATGATCGCCACTACTACCAGCTGCTAGTCATTGTGTTGATGATAACATTCCTCCCACTGTCGTTACGTGGAGCAGCAGCAGCAGGATCATGCCGGTGTCTCCCGTCGCAGGAATGCTGGCCAGACGCCAAGACGTGGGAGAGTTTCAATGCGTCGGTCGGAGGAGCACTGATAGCAGCAAAGCCGCTGGGCTTCCCTTGCCATGATCCTTACTTCGACGAGAATGCTTGCAAGCTCGTCACCGAGAACTCGGGTGACCCCTTCTGGAGATCCGACCAGCCCAGCGCGTTGCAAGTCCCCAACATGGAGATGGATGGAGACAAAGGCTGCCTGCTGCGGGGCGACAGAGCCTCGGAATGTTTGCAAGGTGCCGTACCAATGTATGTTGTCGATGTGTCCACAGTGTCTCAAGTCCAAAAGGCAGTCTCGTTCGCGTCGCAGCACAATCTTCGACTCGTCATCAAGAACAGCGGCCACGACATGACGGGAAAGAACACGGCCCCGGGGTCTCTCAGCATCTGGGTCCATCACCTCAAGGATATCACTTTCTCGGACAAATTCCACGAGCTCGCCGAGTATGAAGTCGAAGCGCCGGAAGCTCAAGATCCTTGGGTCGCCTTGAGGACCCCCAGGTCTCAGAGCTGCCACACCGGTAAGAACACCCCTTCTGTGAAAGTCGGAGCCGGTGTCCAGTGGGAGGAGGTCTACGCCGCGGCGCATAAGAACAAGAGGACCGTCGTAGGAGCTCAATGTGTTTCAGTCGGAGCTGCCGGTGGGTATCCTCAAGGAGGTGGCCACAGCCAGCTCTCTCCATCCTTTGGTCTCGCAGCAGACAACGTTTTGGAGTACGACGTCGTCACAGCCGATGGGAAACTGGTGGTGGCAAACTCCTGCCAGAACAAGGAGCTCTTCTGGGCGCTTCGAGGAGGAGGCGGAGGTACTTTCGGTGTTGTCACAGCGGTCACTTATGTTGCACACCCGGCACTGACGAACCTCGTCTTCGCGTCGTATATCATCACCACAGGTCCCAACAGCACTTCTTCCGCCTTCAAGGATCTGCTTGCCAAAGTCATCAGCTTAAACCCGTCCATGGCCGACGCAGGATGGGGAGGCTTCTTCATCGCTGCCGGCAAGACTCTGATAGCCCAGTATCTTCTCCCCAACAAGGACATGGCCTTTGCAGAGAAGTCGCTCCAGCCCCTGCTTGCATACGTTGAAGGCTGGAAGAACGAGCTCGTCGTCGTCAGTGGTAAGATCAAGGAGTTCTCCTCGTACTACGAATGGCACCTCGAGAACCAGTGCACAAACGGTAAATGCGGCTTCCCGTCTGGTTTCTCTCAGCTTGAAGCATCCAGGCTGATCCCTCGCACCCTTGCTGAAAAATCACCTTACAAGCTCGCGGAAGCACTGGTTTCACTCGGAGAGATGGGCTTCCAGCGGATCTCGGGATATCTCGTCGGTGGAGGCAAAGTTTCCAAAGCCCAGGACAACGCCGTCAACCCTGCCTGGCGAAACGCCCTCTTGCATGTTCTCTACGTGAGGCCTTTCGCCGAGAACAGCACCATGGAGACCAAGTCGAGCCTTGCGTCGGAGATGAGCAGTGGTTACAAAATGCTGACCGACTTGACCCCTGGCTCCGGAAGCTACATGAACGAGGCCAACAGGAACGAGCCCTCTTGGCAGCAATCCTTCTTCGGCAGCAACTACGACGCCCTCAAGAAAATCAAGGACAAAGTCGATCCCAGCGGACTTTTCGTGTGTACCCATTGTGTTGGAAGCGAGGACTGGAGCCCCGACCTCAATTGCCGAGTGAGCAGATGATAGGACTCGCCTGAGAAGAAGCAAGCAAGCATTTGGTTAGAGAAAAGAAAAAAGAAATCTATCTATATTTTGTAGAAACCATTCTATGTGTCAGGAACACATGAAGTGAAGCAAAAGTCTCTTGAATACAAGACGAAAAAAATGTATGCCAAATTCTTGTGAGCACCAAGAAAAGAAACCGTATGTCACGAGAACACACATTGTGTGTCAGGAAAAACCAAAGAAAAAAATCTCACACATTCCGATCAAACTCGTCGATCTCGTGCATGATGAAATAGAAATAGACATGAAAGCGATCAAGATTTCTTTGAATGCACAGAGCTTTGCAGCAAAAAGATCCATCGAACAAGAATGCGATCGAATTCGGTGCTATTGATCGAAGTACCTGATTAACAACCGCGATTCCTCTCACAAATGCGAGCGCGATCGCGACTCGACCGATGCAAGCGCTCAGCTCGCGCCAGAGCGCCATCTCAGCTCCATCGATCGAAATACCCTAGCCCTAGAAACAAACGGCTATATCCATTTTTATTTTAAAATTCTCTACTGTACTAGATATTTATAACAGGCTCGTCGAGCCGCTGGACGACTGACACGCCGCCTCGATTCCCTCTCGTGATCCTGATCTCCTCGTCCAGGTAGAGGTAATCCAGCCATCCTTTGGCCGCCGGGAGAGTGGCATCCACCGATCCATCCTCCTCGCTGATGCTCGCATTGTCGCGCCGGAAGAAATCGATCCACGCCCCCAAATCCCTGGAGAACCTGGGCTTCATCGTCGACGAGAGGAAGAGCACATCCATCCTCTTGGGCGCAGAGATGCTAAACCTCGCGCGGTTCACGAGCATTCCCTCGAGATCGTCGCGGCCCGCGACCCGGAACTGGATGATGAGCGAGTAATCGTCCTCGCCCGTGAATCCGACGTGATTGTACGTGGTGCCCAGCACGATCTCCAGGCTCGTCGGCTTGTAAACGTTGAAGGTCGCCCGCCCCAGCGTGACCACCGCGCCGGAGAAGCCCACCTCCTTCTGGACCTCGCCCTTCCTCCCCGAGTTCTTGAACGAGGCGCGCAATCCCTGGAAGCACCCGCGGTAGAGGTGCGGCACCTGGGAGAGATCCACCAGGGGGCTCAGCACCTCCAGCGACGAGATCAATCGCAGCGACTCCTCGTCTAGATTCCCCTTGCTATCGTCCAGCCGCTCCGCCAGAGCGTCCTTGAGCGCTCTTCGCTGCTGGCGCTGCTCCTCCTCGGTGGCCAAAGATCCCGCGACCGGACTGGAAGAGCACAGACCTCGTATCGATCGCGCCCGCCCCGGCAACAAGATCGATGCCGGGTTGATCGCCACCGCCATAGCCAAACATTCAAGATAGCAGGAATACTCAAAAGCATATTCTCGGGTCAAAGGTCAAAATAATTAAAGTCGGCCTTGGTCAAAGTCAATGGATCGGATATTCTGTTAGATGCCCCCACCACCTTTGCTTATTGCAAAACAAAGCCACACTCACACTTATACTACTACACGCAAAACTCAGTGTTCCTATGAGCTATGGTACAAGGTTCTGTGGGCATTGTTGGCAAGATCACCCGGTTGCTGTGTGGCCTAACGCCAACGAATGGTTAACTTCGCGGGGAAACTCTACACTGCATACCTGAAAGTGGTGGTGGTGGTGGAACACTGGAGTGGCGGCGAACGATCCCGCGGGGTGGCCACCGATCCACTGGTGCTGCTGCGAGCTTCCAAATGCCACTGATGGAGCTACAAAACTATGGCCTGGAGCTGGAGCTAGAGCTGGAGTCGGAGCTGACAAACCGGGTCCGGGAGCGCTGTAGCTCCGGAGGGCCGAGTGGTGATCCGGATGTAGGTTCCAACTTAGATGCTGCTGGTGTTGGTGGTGGAGGTGGTGAGTGTGATTCTGCTCCTGCTGCTGGGGAAGATGGTGTTCTTGCAGGGGTGAGAACAAGCGATTCCGGTCCTCGAGCCTGTATGTAACTTGGTGATGATCCTGCAGCCACCATCGTCAAAGCTCTTAGCTAGCACACTCCCGAGTGAGAAAACCTCCAACCTTGCTCGGGGAGGAATCGTGGATGTGGCCGAGATGCGATGAAGGATACGTTGAATCTATGCTGCCGCGATAAGGAGCTTCGGCTGCCTGTGCACGCATCAAGTTTGTGTTTAGTGTTCTGGCACAGTGAAAACGATGGATAAAGGGAGATTGATTTACCGGCCAGTTCAATCCAGTCTCCGAGGAGTTCACTCGCTTCCAAGCGTCTGATCCTCCCTCGACTGCTGGCCTTTGATCAGACGGGCTTGAGAGCGAGATCCCAAGATCAAGCTGTAAGTTATGACTGCTCACGCCTGCATGACACACCAAAAAAATCAATTGAGAGAGAGGACTTTTCAAGACCACGTAGTACTTGCCACCACGATTTCTACGAAAAAGACGACTATGCTCTGTCGCCATCAATCAGTCAAGATCGAAAAGGCATCGAACTAACAAAGATGATACGACCAGGACGACGAAGAAAGACGAGCTGGTTACGTATACGTACCGCCTCCTTCCGTATGACCCTCCTTCTCATACGAGCTGGGATCGAAGTTCGTCACAGCGTCCCTTCCATTGCACCTGATCGCGGCTCGATCGTATGCCCTGCACTGCCAGTTGCAAGATTAGTGTCACGAACAAAAGAAAAAAAAGATTCGCAAAAGCGCTGCGAGATAAGATAATACTACCTTGCAGCTTCAACCTCGCTGTCGAAGAGTCCCAGGTATATGTACCTTTGAAAGAAGGAAAACGTACTAAAACATCAGTGACACTGGAGATTTTTTTGAGAGGATCGATAGAGAAAAACGATTGCCAGGAAAACTACGTACTTCTTCCCGAGGAATTGTCCCATTCTCGCCTCCCAGCGGCCGCATTTGTGAAGTGTTACGCCCCGGAACTTTGAGCTCCCTCGCGAGAAGCCGGTGCTTTGACGACGCAGGATGTGAATGAATTCCTCCTTCGAGAGGTGTGCCATCTGCAAAGGCAGGAGTAAAAAAGGAGAGAGTTTGTAAGACCATTTACGATATCTGATTGAGCTGCGCGCGTCTCGCTGCAGCTGCTACTGCTGCTGCTTACCTGTCTGATATCATCTTCGTAATCACTCAGGCTGAAATTTATGTCAGCATCCAGTCCTCGGAATTTGATAGCAGCTTTGTCATAGGCTCTGGAGAAACAAACGTCAATCAAATCCGAACTTCAGAGGAGAGAAGACAAAACGAGAACTTGGATCGAAAAGATCGTCAGGAAAGTAAGAACCAACAACGATCCCTCCAACTTGAAAAAAAGAAATGGATAGAACACTCGCTCACCTGGCAGCTGAGTGAGCTGTATCAAAACCACCTGGAAAAAAAAAAAGTTCGAGCACATCAGTTTAAGAAAAACAACCATTTTTTTAGTTGGCTCACCTAAGTACACTTGCTTTCCGCAATCCCTGCAAATTCAACCAAGAAAAACATGAGTTTGATCGAATCCAGATCTGAAGAAAGAGAAAAGAAATCCACAATCGCTCACCAGATATGAGACTCCCATCGCCCAGTTCTCCGGTAGAACGTCACTCCGCGATACTGGGAGCTGCGCGATCTCGGGCCACGCCGGCTCTTCTTTGGCGGTTGACACACATCGCTCAGTCGTCCGGAGGTCTCGGACAAAGCTCGCTGATGGAACTCCAATCCCATCCACGGGGAGGATTTCCCAGCGCCGAATCCATAGACACTCGCTGCTCCAGTCGGCGTCGCCGCCGTGGTGGTGGCGGCGTGTGTCGAAGGAGACGTCGACGACTCGAGTGGAAAGAGCTGGCGTGTGATGAGCGCCGCCTTGTCCTTGCATTGGAATCCATCGCTAACACCGATGAGAGTAGTGTCACTTCCAGCGTGACCTCCAACTCCCAGGATCTTGCAGCTCTCGTCGCTGGATTCCGAGGGAGACGACACGAATATAGCGCAATTCCGCTCCACAGCGGAGCCGCCGCCGCCACCGCCGCCACCACTCTCGCCACCACTGCCAGCAGTGGTTCTCGACTCGAAGAACAAAACCGCGGTTCTTTGTCGCTTCACTGCGCCATCGATCTCCTCGAACACCTCCAGCTCCGGATCCACTGCCTTGCTGGACGCCTCCTCGAAATCCTCGGAGCTGCCGGACTCCGTGGCTGCGCCGGCACGGAGCTCCAGCCGAGCTCCTCCTCCTCCGCCGCCCCCCGTTGTGGCCACCGTCACCACCGCGGAGCTCGACGTACCGGAATTCACTTGCGAGGTCTCCACTTGATCGCAAGCACTGGATAGTGGAAGATTTGCTGCTGCTGCTGCTACTGCTGATCCAGCCGCGAGGCCAATCGTGACATCCACGGATGATCCTGGAGATGAAGAAGCTCTTGGCCGCCTGGCGGACAAACTACTGTCGCCTTGATTCCCAGCTCGCGGAGTTATCACGCTACTGCTACCGAGGAGTTGCTGTTGCTTTCCATCGTTCAAGGCAGCGAGAGGAGCTTCCACTCCACCACTGGCACCGCCGCCACCACCGCCACCACCGCCACCACCACCACTTCCAAGCGCTAGCAGCGGTGCCTCGTTAAGGTCCAACATCATCTTCTTCCTTAGAACTCCTTCCTAGGATCTCGTTTCTCAAAGGTTTCTTGTCTCTTTTTTTTCACTTTTATGCTGCTTCTCGACGAGACTATCTCTCCATCATCCTGTCCTCCATAGCCAGAGAGATTATAAAGATAGGAAACGGAGAAAACTTTCGCTACCACTGTCCCAGTCCCAGCAGTACTCTCAAGAATCCCATTCGCTGGTTTGGCTGGAAGGACTGTTGGAAGATGTTTGGAGGAGGAGGAGGAGAATTCGGCATTTCTTTGCTGTGGGAGCGATGGATTGTTGTACAAAACCAGAAAAACCAGATAGGCCCTTGTCAATTCTTAAAGCTTCCACATTTGTCTGCTAGCTGCCTTAGTTGTTCGCAACTGGCCGAGGGAAAAGATGGAAGCTCTCGAGAAAGAAATGGAGAGATGATCAAAGAAAGTGGAAGCTTTTTGTATAGCTATGGATGGAGTCTGGGCTTGGAGGTTATGGACAAATCGACAAACGCGCTGGAGTGCCGCAGAACGGAACACTCGAGAAGCCAACGAAGCCGTGACAAGTTGTCGGGCAGCAGTGTGGAAGGAAATGATGGAAGAAGAACGGAGAAAAGTGAGCGAGAGAAAAGAATGCTGGCTCCAATCCTCAGCTCAGCTCATAACAGCGATGGAATGGAATCCTTGGAGCACAGCAGCAGTGGCCAACGTTTGATCAATTGACAGGCAGCTCGCCAAAGCCGGAGTGGAAAGAAGAAAAGGAAAAGCTGATATTTCGTCGGTGATCCCATAAGTGGCAAAGCTTAAATCTATGCATCTATCTGATCACCCAGTATGGCATTGATTGATCGATGGCGAGACGAGAAAAAATGGGAAGAGCAAGGGTGACGGATGGATTGATTGGGTCAACAACGCAAACCAAATTAAGAAGCTCGGACAAGCCTCCGGCAAAAGCTGGGACAAGCAAGGATGGCGTTGTTGTTTGCAGCAGAAGCGAAGAAGGGACAAAGGGAAGAAGAAGGAAAGAAAAGAGAGATTTGGAAGAAAATGGGAGTGATGAGCGTCACAAGCAGTGATTTTCACCTGTAGAAAGATCACATCTTTGAATGCCAGAAAGAAAGCCCTCCTCTTGATCTTCCTCCTCCCTTGTTCTTCTCGCAGCTCCTCCCCCCTGGCGAATCCGCGACGTGCGTACTGCCCTCATTCACACACTTCATCGCTCTCGCTCACTCGCTCGCTCCTCCCTCTCTCTCTCGCTCTCACTCTGATCGCTGCCTCTGGAGTCTGGATTGCTGGCGCTGCTACTGCCGCTGCTAATCTCTGCGCTGGGCCACTGCGATCGCGCGCTTTTAGCTCGGCGACTATCGCAAGACAGCGAGAGCAGCACAGGAAGAACGAAAAATAAGGCCTAATCTCCGAAAGCGAATCCCAGGTCGTCGGATCGGCCCCATCCAACGGCCAGAGCGGCGAGGCATTCCGCCACTCCCGCGCCGCCGCGTGGCGGATTCGCAGCCGTCGAGATGCCCACTCCCGATCCCGCCACGATGTGGACGAATCCTGCCGTCGGATCCGGCTCCATCCGACGGCAGGAGATGTCCCAACACACGAACGGCGGACGACGAACGTGGCCCGCCGTACTCCGTCGGATTGGGGATGGGACGTTGTACTGCGCGGCTTACGTGCAGCCGGGGGGCCCAAAGTTTTGGTCCACTTCCGTACATTGGCCGATACCGATGTGGCTATACTATAAGTCTATGACACTTGATAGATGTATCGTGTGCATATTTCTCCATATAGTGAGACATTAGGAAATATATATTTCTTTGGCATTGGGAGTGGCCACGCCTCCCCTCGTGGAAAAAATATCACATGGTTTGAGAAGAAATTTTTTTGATCAATCAAAGGGACGCCCACTTGCGGTTGGTGGATCGAACTCAGCACCAGTAGATAGATTAGAAAAAAGAGAAAAAAAGAAAAATTAGACGCAACAAGACCTCGGTAAACAATAATTTAACTGGAGATCGAATCACCACAGTGTTTAGTTTAACTTACTCACACCGATAAAGACTCTTTATGCCCTTAGGGCATTGGCTAATCCAAGGCTTATTAAACCCAATAGCATTGATCCTCCAAGGCACCTTTTTTTGATACCCACGACTTTGGACCTTCGGAAATATTCACGTTTTAAACTCTAGATCTTATAATGCGGTCCTCTTTCTCTTTGGCCTTTTGGCCATTAGAGAGTCCCACACGTTGCGCTATACAAATATCAACAATGCGACAGATCAACGGCCCTGGTTGCTTACATCGGCGACGTGGATAGGCCCAGGCCACGCCATTTTTGTTTAGTTGGGGAAGATTCTGATTGGGCATCGGATTGCGTAGATCGATTCTTTCGCTTTGATAGATTTTTATATGGGGTAAAAAGGTACAATGTGCTAAGAGATTAAACAAGTGTATGGTACCTTGTCAAGGTTCGCTACGATAAAGGCAAAGATCTCGGGCGATCTTGGGGGCTTGTTGTTTGTTCCCCTCTTGTTTTGGGCTAATTGATATTATTATCAGCTGGATGGCATGTTTTTAGTGCTAAGCGAGCGAGGACAATCACACAGGGTCGCTAGTCTTTCTCGGACTCACACACGCATTGGGCTCGTTGATCACATGCTTAGTGCACGGAATTATATAAAACTGGGTCCGCTCGTGTTTGTGTGTGTGTGTGTGTGTGGGTGTGTGCGGGTGTCAAAGGAAGGAAGAAAAGGTCATCGACAATCAGGCCACGAGCAAATCAATCGCAACTTTTCAACCTCCATATAAAGTTCGTCGAGATTCTCCAGGCCACCCAAGTAGCAAGTTGCAAAGTTCGATTTAGCCCTAAAGCCCCGCCACCTTTCCCCTTCTCCGAAACCGATTGATAGACCCGCTCGCGAATCAATCCCAGCTGGACGGCGTGGGGGGAAATTTTTAACCCTCCCCCCCCCCCCCCCCCCCCGCGCCCCGTACGGTACGGCCCCTGCATTCCCATCTTTTATAGATAAAAGCGAGCGACTAGGGCAGTACGGCGGTGATTGGAAAAGGAGATGATCCCTTTCAAGTGTGGGAACGGTCGAACGACACACACCGTACAAAAGCATTTGATAACATCCAAGGTATTTGCCGAGGGAGGTATGCCTTAGATATTGTGGAGTTATAACCCTTCGTATATATAGGATTGTCCTTGTCAAAGTACCGCTCCCCCATGGGAGAGTTTAAAGTGGTCATCTTCTTTTTTTCTCTCCTCGCAGGGTGGTGGCGAAATCTAGCCGTAGAAAAGATCTGAGCCCTAGATAGGCCTCCCTATCCTAGGCCGTTGCTTTTCCACGCTAGCTAGTGTAGTACTTGGCGTTCCATTCTTCTCTCCCTGTCAAAGACGTATACCCTAGCTGGGGCCGCCACCTTTTCGGGCCATTTGTTCTAAGTTAGGGCAGACCACCACGTATCTTTTTCGTCTTTTCTCCCTTTTACTTATTCCAACGGTATCTATGTGTGCATGTACAATCACCCTCTATTGAGGGAAACCATATAATTCCCGCGAGTGCGACCATTGCCTTCACAGTACTGCTGTATATATATCCTTTGGAGTACTTTACTCGTTCTTCCAGCTTTCCCCTTTGAACGAAACACGATTTCAACCCATTCTTTTTGTGATTTCGCTCGCTTAGAAAGAGAGAGAGAGAGAGTTGATTGATTATATTCTTCTTACTTTAGCTCTCTTGCAACTCTGACGCGGCAAGAACAAGGGAGGCGATGTTCTTGGCGAAAACAGCCTCCATAAACTCGATAATTTCGCGTGAGTTCTTCGTCTCGCAGCGCGAGATCTCAAACCTCCACTCCACCCTCGACTTTGCCGAGTCCTGCTCGCTCGCCGACACCGTGAAAGTGGAACTGTAGCCGCTCGACAGTGGATCGATGTTGCCATCCTCGAGAACATACGTGAACGAGCGAGCGCTGGGATCCATAGCCACAAGCTTCTCCGTGATCCAGGACTTTTGGCCGTCATCGCGCGGGAGGGAGGTCCCTACGACGAGCCTCACGCAGCCGGGAGCTCGGTCGCCATCGCCTTGGATGCGCCGGCACTCCTCGATCAGGGGCATCCACTTGCACAGCCCGCAAAAATCCGAGGCTAGCTCCCACAACTTGGCGGCCGGGGCGTCCACAATTCGGGTCACCCCGCCGCTCCATTTGTCCCCCATCATGAATTCTCTCCCGGAAAGGAGGGAGAAAACTCTGAGTCACAGATAGAAAATTTTCCTGAAAAAAAAAACCAATTTTTCCTTGAAAAAACCAATTTTTCCTGGAAGAAACCTTTGAAAAAATGGTGCACACACACCTTTGATCGTATTCAATTCGAGCGAGCTACCGAAATTCTAGCTCCAGGAAGTCCGTCCGAGCGAATTAACTGCGCCGAGAAAGAAAGATGGAAGCGATCCAAAGTCAGTCAACCAAAAGACGGATTTTTTCGGCTCGCACCAAGTCGTAAAGCCAAGTACCTGTTGCTCGGAAGAAGATGGATGGATATTCACATCCACAAGCTTGGAGATAAAAGGAAACAGGAAAAATCAACCGAGAATCCAAAACCATGTACCTCTTTGCGTAGATCGGACACAACTCACAGCGATGGGATAGAAGGCCGGCCTCGCGCAATAATAGACACGGGTTCCTCAATTGTTCGTCGTCTTCCTTGTGTTCTCTTTTTCTTTCCTTTTTTTTTTTGGCTCCCATCTTTCAATTCGTCCAGCAGGAAAAAGGTCCCATTTGGCCCTGCGCGATCATAGAAAACCAAGATCTCAAGCAAGGTTGAGAGCTTACTTTACCTCTTCCAAATTTCCGGGTACAGATTTTGTCCGCCTCCGGCCAAACATCCATCGATTTTTCTTCTCGTTTTTCTTATCTCCTCCTCTGCCTTTTTCGCGACTGTGCCTGTTGTTGTTGGTTGTTACAAGTGGCTTTCAATCCCAGCTGGTGAAGCACAGTCGCTTGTGGTCCTGAAGAGAAAAAAAAACAACCAAAACAAAACGATATTGGAATCTCTGCAAGAACTATATAAGAAACCATCAACAGCCACATTGAAAATCCATAGAATAATAAAAATCGGGGAATGAATGAGGGTTCGTCGACGACTTGCCTGTTTTCTAAACAGTGGCCACCGACAGTTGAGAATCGCTCCAAAAAAGCTCCACGATTAAAAATTCTCGGAGCTCGCAGAAGCAGTGAGAAACTTTCTACCTCTCTGCGAGACTCCCTGTTTTGTTCTCGCGCTGTCCAAGAAGCTTTGCGGGTAAATTCGAGTCAGTGGATCCATTCGAGGAAGAAGTGAAAAAAAAAAAAACTTTGCTCGTTACCTACCTTTGTTTTGTTCTCGCACTGTTCTTCCCTTTCGATGCCACAATTATTGCCACTCCTTTGGTGTTTGCTGGCTGGCTGGCCGGATGAATCTCGCGAAAAAACTTTGCCGTGGCAGCCAGGTAGTCTGGTTGGAAATCACACACGAAAGAAAATAAAGAGGAACCCACGGACAGAGAAAGGAAAAAAAAAAAAAAAAAAAAATCCCAGAGATTCATATTCGTTTCTCGCCGGATCATGGTGTCCACTAGCGAGCGATCCTTTCTTTCCTCCACTAGCGTGCCACGTTTTTTCCATTAGCTCGTCCTTTCACCTCGTCGGAACTAAATCGCATCACATACCTGCGAAAATGCGAACAAGATCTCCTGATAAACCAACTTTCTTTTGGGAGCGATCTTTGCAAGCCCTAGATTCCCCAAAAGATGCTTCTCTTCACCCTAGATTCTAAAAAATACTAGCATTTTTGGGACTGGAGAAGTGGAATCTCCTGATAAACCAACTTTTTTTTGGGAGCGATCTTTGCAAGCCCTAGATTCCCCAAAAGATGCTTCTCTTCACGCCCTAGATTCTAAAAAATACTAGCATTTTTGGGATTATAATAGGTTTTGCATGTTACAGAGCGTAACAGGTGGATCCCTGCAATGCCATAGTGAACGATATAGACACTGTGCTTTTGAAATGTTAAAAGCATATAGTTAAATTTTACAATGGAGTCATTGGGGAGGCAAATGATTTAAAAGTTACATTGGGCATTCATATGTATAATTTCGCGATTTTCACTTTATGAGAATGATATTGTTTTAATCCGTACATTAAGGAATATACATATACATTTTTTTTAAAAATACTAGCATCTTTTGGGAAGTCTAGGATTTTTAACTCATATGAACCTAAACCCTAGATTCTGAAAAGATGCCGTTAAACCTTAGGTCTTATACTCTGTCTTTCCTAGGAGCCACCGAACAGATCGTTCACCATCTTCTCCAGCTCCTCGGGCGTATACTTGATATACTTTTGCGGATTCCTCTCGCTCTCGAGGTAGATCTTATACCGCCCCAGGAACGCGCGGTACGCCTGGATGAGCTTCTCCGCCACCGAGATCCGCAGCTCCGACCGCAGCTGCGAGTCCGGGACGCACCACCCCGACTGCGTCCGGTGGATCTCCTCCAACGCGCTGTTGAAGCTCTTGAATCTCTCCTTGAGCACCGCCTTGGACACCCCGGTGGAGAAGCTCCCCCCGGATCGTATCCCCTCGTCCTTGAGGCAGGCAAGAACTTTCACCCACGCCGATCGCTCGTAGCTCTTGGCGTGCTGCCGGACCTGCGCCGAGTGGCGGCGCATCCAGTCGTCGCCCAGCAGCGAGCTCAGCTCTGAGTGACGCACCTTCTGGACGATGTATCTCACGTTGTTCATGAGGAAGAGGTTCGTGAGCGCCAGATCCTTGTAGAGCTTGGACTTGTTGTCTAAGTTGGCCTCGAGGAGGTGGATGATCCAGATGAACTGGACCGCGAGCGGGGACGTGTTCTCCGCCGGGACGCTCGAGTACTGGTGGTGGTGGTGGTAGTACTCGTCGCTGCTACCGTAGTAGCCACCGCCGCCGCGAGCAAACTCGTCACCGGGAACCACTGGCACCGCCGGCTTCTCCCCGAAGAGCTTCTTGAGCGTGTCGACGTAAACCAGGAGGAAGCGCAGGTAGTTCATCACGTAGCGAGTGAGCGGATGGAGCGCTCCTCGAGGCACCGGCGTCTTTGGAGGATCTCGCTGGACCGCGTTCTCAAACTCGGCGAACGTCCCCTTGGCGGCCTCCCCCAGCCGCAGCAGCACCCCGGACGCCTCCTCTCGGACGCTCAGGCAGCTCTCCCCGGAAAAGATGGAGTGGATCTCCGGCAGCAAGTCCCGCAGCTTCTCGTACATGTCGAGGATGGTGATGAGCTTGTCCGTCTCCCGCTTGCCGATGGCCACCGCCTCGCCGAAGCACAGCAGCTGCATCATGATCCCCTTGGCCAGCTCCGCGAAGCAGCTCTCCTCCACCCCGCCGGGGATGCCTTCGAACACCTGGTCGCACAGCTGCCGCTCGCTCGCGAACAGCACCTTGACGCCAACGTCCATGACTTGGATCCACTTCTTGATCTTGTTCTGGAGCAGCTCCCACGGCATCCGCTGCGTCTCGTCGATGCCGAGCCTGTCCATCCCCAGCCGCTGTAGGCTCTCCTCCAGCACCACCTTTCTCACGCTGCCGTAAATCTGGCAGCACTCGAGCTTGCAGTGCCCCTGGACGAGCCTCTTCGCGATATCGTTGAGACTCTCCACCACGTCGGGTGGCAGGAGCTCGATCACCGGATTCAAGTCGGTCACTGGCCGAGCAACAGGAACGTCCTCGTCGTTGTCATCGTCGGAGCTGTTCTCGCCCTCCTCGTCACGGTAGGTCCCCGCGATGGAAGACCCTTCACCATCGTCGTCACAGTTGGAGTTGAAAGACGAGGACGCAGCAGCAGCCATGGACGAGCTCGCGAAGGAGTCGAGCAGCCGCTCTGGATCCACTGGCCCGCTCGTCGTCTCGAGCAGGCATCTAAACTCGTCCTCCAACCGAGCCATGGAGACGTGGAGCAAAGTCTGCGCTCGCTCCACCCCGGCTCTTCTCTGCGAGAGTGACAAGCTCTCCAAGATGTTCTGGACCTCGTCCACGGCGTGGAGGTAGTCCACAGCGTCGTCATTCGAATCCCAGATCATCTTCGTCCACGCAGCGTCGGAGGAGGCCTTGTCCCAGCGCATGATCACCTCCTCCGCGGCATCCAGGCTATCCGCGAAGCCATCCGGGAGCTCCGACGTCGAAGAAGCGCTCGCGATCGTCTTCTTGGAGAGGAGCTCGTGGAAGCGATTGTCAAACTTGGAGAGGATCTCTATCATGTCGTCGGTCGTGGCATCTGTGGTTCCCAGCGATCTCACAATGTGCTGTGCCGTGGCTAGAACACGCTCCTCCCCGTCCAGCGCCGCCATTCCCTGGATCTTCCCCTTCCTAGCTCCTTTCTACCTCTAGCTCTGGCAAGCAAACCCTCGGCTCCACGGCGCCAGGCCGTGCGGGCATCGATTGGCCACGGATTCGAGCGATTCACCCTCGACTCTCCGCGGCGGGCGAGAAATCTTTGTACCTGGGAGTGGCGAATGCGCCAGCGCCAGCGCCAGCGTGAGGACGCCTTGAATGCACGCCGGATGGAGCCAAATCCAGTGCTGCTCTTGGGCGCATTCACGGAGATTCTTCCGTGAGCGCGTTGCTCGCCTCGCGCTCCTCTCGATCGATGGATGTCTCACTGGCTAGGGTTTCCAGTCCACATCTTGACGAGGAAGAAGAAATTGCCGGCGTATATTCCCTCTCTTTGCTGGTTTTAACAGTGTGAGGGTCAACGTCGTTTTTTTACTTTCTATCTCGAGAAGTGCTTGGCGACGACTTCGCGGAACTTCTCGTCGTCCATTCTCAAGCGACTGCGAAAAAAACTTCGATTTTTTTAGTCCAAGGAAGCAAGAATAGCTCGATCGATTGATCGATCGCTGGAAACAATGTGGTGAATCGAAAGAAAAAAAATGCATGAGAAACATACCTTCCAGATCTTTTGGAAGACTCTTCCTCGGCGGCGGCCAGTTTCTTCTTCTCGCGTCGAGCTTTGAAAGCTTCCCTGGCGGCGACGATTCGAGCAAGAACTCGCTTCTCCAAAAGCTCGATTTTTTCCTCTCGCAGCTTGAGGATCTGCTGCTCCAGCTCTGCCACCGACGATTTCTTTCGGTTCTTCTTGACGATCTTCCGGAGCTTGCTTATCTCCGTATCCAGCTCCAGAATTCTCGCGTTGCTGCTCAAGATCACCTCGTCTGGATCACCGCCGAGATCTTCTGCGGTCAATGGCACCGAAACGTCAACTTCCACAAAGTGTGTGTTGTCACTGCTAGCCTCGAGAGCTTGATCGTGATGATCTCCCTCGCCATCTTCTTCATCTTCTTCTTCTTCGACCCATTCTCCGGAGCTTTCAAGTTCTTCCTCGTCGCCAAAGTCATCGTCTTCCTCCTCACTGTCCTCAAATTCTTCAAGTTTGCTTCCAACAGCCAGAGAAGACGTTTCGAAGTTTTCTTCTTCCTCGTCACCATCTTCGTCATCACAATCTTCGTCCTGTTCGTCCTGTTCGTCTTCGATGATTGCATCCGCTACAGATTCCTGTACCTCGTCGTTACTGCTACGATCCTCTGACGCATCATGCATCGACAAAAGTGAGCTCTCATCCTCAACTGGCGCTGCGATTGATACCATCCCTGTTTCTGCTTCGTCGTCTCCGATCTCTACAGTAGTGTCACTGGCCGTCTTTTTCTTCTCGTTCTTTGGAATGTGCAGCTCGTAAGTCGGGAGCTTTTCCAGCTTTCCAAACAAAAGCTTGCGGATTTTAAACTTCTCCATGAATCTGTAACGAGAGAGAAACCAGCTTAGGGAGCAAAGAAAGAGAATTTTCTCACCTTAACGCGTTGCTTTCCTTGGCAAAAGTGAGAATGGCGGATCCTTTGCAAACAGGCTCCCGTGTCTTGTTGTTCGCGAGTTCGTTTGGTCTGATTTGCAAAAGGCCGGGCACTCCCTTGTAAGCCAGTCGCAAGTCCTTTGAGATGTTCTTCTTCCTTGGTAAGTGAGTGACTTTCACCTTGATTCCTTCAACTTGTGGCTCTGTGTGATACAATCAAAGTTACTGCAAAGTTCTTCGCAAGTCATGAGCACGAAAGAAAGAAAAAAAGATTCCTAGCTTGCGAGATACGAACTTTAAGACTTGCCTGGCTTTCTCGTCCTGGTCGATTTGTTGCCACTCCCCTCCACAACTTTACCATCCTTGAGCGAAATTCTTCCCATTGGATTCGCACTAGTTTGATCTCCCGGCTTCTCGGAGCTCTTCTTCTTCTTCTCCCCCGCACCAGCGCTCCCCTTGTCCATCTCCTCCAAGATTTCCTCCTCGAGAGCAGTGTCATACTCCTTTCCAATCCCAAATCCCGGGGGCTTGTTCTTCATCCATTCCGCCATATCCACAATGTCAGTGAAATCTCCTTCCTCGCTATCGTCATGCTCTGGCTCTTGCGAAGAAGCCTTCTCGACTTTCTTCTTCTTCTTCTTCTTCTTTAGCTTCACCACGGCCGCCTTGTTCGTGCCTAGAGCCTATCAAAACAATCGCTCTCATTCGAACGAACGAAGGCTTCCACGCACCTGTAAACGCAGCGCCGCCGCCCGATTCCCGACCTGGAGCCGCCGACAGTGGAAATGCGGGGGCCAGGGCGCCCAGGAACACCGGGCGATCGCCATAGCCATTGCTTCATCCCAAGAACCCTAAATCAGGGTTTTGGGTTTTAAATTAGGGTTGTGGAACTCCAGGCTAGAAGCGATTTTAGGGCTCCTGGTCGCGGATGGCGGGAGAGGGCAATCTGCGGGATTTCCAGGCGTCGCTTCTCCCCAAGGGAAAAGCTGAATTGGCAGACAAAGCGCTGAAAGCTTTGCTGAAAGGGGGCATCGATGAAGTGGATGAATTGCGTACGTTCTCTTGTGCAGAGCTTCTTGTGTGTGGAGTGCCCGCGCTGCTAGCCAAGAATGTGAGCAAGTTCTTCGCTCAGTTACATGGAGACCGGTCCAGCTACTTCGAGTCGGATGCGTATCGCCGGCTCAAAAACTCCACGCCTTCGCATCTTGCCTTGGATTCCGCTGAGTTCACGCTGGAGCATCAGATGAAGAAGCCGCCGGTCTTCCTGAACTGCCGCCCAGATACAGCACAGGGCCTGCCCTTGCCTCTCATCTCTCCCGTCTTCGCCAACTTCCTCGATTCGTGCCAAGAAACCGAGGTCCGCCCACAGGATTCAGCGTTTGTGGATGAGCTATGCCGTGAGTCGTCCAAGGCGTATGCTCACGAGCAGCAGAGGCGCCTTATGCTGCTCAAGCTGCTGGAGAAGTACCTGGATGACAAGTTCGTGCTCGAGAAGACCAAGTCCGGCATTGCAATCTCTTGCGGTGGACGGCTTTTGGCGTTCGTTGCAGTGAGGAACGAGCAAGGGTGCGGAGGAGATCCTTTCATCGAAGCATGCAGGTACCGAGAGAGAGAGAGAGAGAAGAGGGCTCTCTCTAACTTCTTAGCACAGGTAATATGTCGATCACCTTGCTGCCATTGTGGACGATGAGATGCTTGGGCGTGGCTGCTGTCCAGTCTTTCTGCTGGAGGTTGTCGGTCCTCTACTCCGGATTTCCGGTGCAGCGTTTACCGATGGTCCCGTCGTGGAGCCCCTGCGAATGGGACTTCTCCTCCGCAGGAGGAACGCCGGCGAGATGGATTCTCTGTGCAGGATGGTGACGGCTTTTCGTAAATCACTGCAGTCACTCGCCTCGATCAGTGTCCAAGCATCGAAACTGGATCTCGCAGGAGCCAAGCTCCCGTATGTGTTGCAAGAGCTCCGCTTGCGGGGGCGCGCGTCGATACGATCATTTACGGGGAGACTTACGTTGTCCATGTAGAGCGGCTGCAGCATGAAGTTCCAGAGCCTCCGTCCTCCTCCATGTCCGCGTTCGCAAGGATTCAGCACCTGGGCGTCGGGAAGATCTTCGTCAAGTTTTGCCAGCGCTACAGCAGCGAAGTTCACAGGGACTGGTTTGAGCGAGGCTGCGCGCCAGAGAGCTTAGGAGGTGGCTGGCTGATGGTGTGCATGGAGTACATGGAGAACTACATCGATCTTGAGAAGGCGAGGGAAATGTTTCACTCGCAGTGGAGTGAGATTCAAGCTCTGGCACAGCGTTGCTTGGACAAAGCACAAAACTCGGCTTTTCATGGCGTGCATGGTGATTTGCGGCTGCCTAACTTGATGGTTGATCCACAGCTTTCAAGAGTCGTCGCTGTGGATTTCGGATGGGCTGGGAGAGACGGCATTGACAGGTACAAAGAGTTTTTTCTTTGGTTCTTGAGAATGGTTTTTTTCTTCTTTTGTTCAAGGTATCCTTACTACATGAACCATGCTGACATTGCTTGGCCTGATGGAACGTTAGATGGCGCTGTGATGAGATGCGAGCATGACCGGGCGCTATTGTCCTCGCAGCTGGCTCTCCAAAAGAAGAGAAAGTTAGCGGATACCTTTAACGATCTACGTTGTTTCAGCTCACCAGATCTAAATTGATGTGTTTAAGTTGATTCATTTGAGTAATATTTTCTTTTCATTTGCTATGTAAGATATCATTGTAAGAATTGATCATTTAATCAATTTAGTTTTCTGATGGCTTTCCATGTTCTCTAGCTTAATATATTCTATCGATTGTGGAAACTGAGTTTTGTTGGTAGAATATAAGAGTTGAGAATGGCAATTTCATCCCCTAATTCGGCTCCCACTGTTGACATCGAAGGATTTGGGAAAATGCCACCACTCATATCTTCTTTATCAAAAAACTTTAATAGTGCCTACCCCTACATCAACTTCTGGATTGCAAACATCCCAACTAGAACCTATCATTTGTTTACAAATGATCATGCTCGGTTGCCAGGACCTAGAAACCGCATGTATGATTTCGTGCTTATACCACCTATGAAGTTAGTTGACTTGTCAACTTGCTCACTAATATCATCTAGCAGTACCACAATGAAGCTCTCTAGACTGTCTCCTTTACCACCTCGCTCCATTGATGTGATATTGAAACTCAATTAATGAAAGATTTTTGTTATCAAGATCAATTGAAGAATCCAGTCTTCAAGTTATTTGAGAGAGGATCTCCAACCCTGAACTTCCATGTCACTACCACAGAATTTTATCTTGCTAGCTCATGACAGCATTGCTTTGCTTTTGAAATGTTCTCATATCATGGTGCATTTATGTTTACTTAAAAATCTAGATGAAAAGAGTCCAGATCACAAAAGTGAAAATACCATCTTTCGTTTATCCTATGGTCCTTTGCTTGCCCGTGCATCAATCTCCTGGAGCTGGAGATTGTTAAGAGAATTTTAATCATACAATTTTGCAGGCTATTTATAAATATTATTAGCCCAACCCATTAGATTGTTATTATTTAGAACCTCTATAATTATCTAATTTCTTATTTAACAGTACATTTGCATTCGCAAAATATTTTTCATTTACACTCATGATTTACAAAATGACACATTAAGGTGATTTAAAAAAAATTTTTTTAAAGCTTATAGATAAATTTAGAGCATTTTAATTATTGTGAGTGCTTTGAATAGAAAAAGGGAATACATAAAATGTGCATATTAATTAGCCAAAAACTTATATACAGGAGCAAATGGTTCAAATTGAAACCAATTCGACGGCTACCAAAATCCTACTATGTTAATATTAATATACAACATTGTAATTATACATTTGGCCCTCCTCCTCTTGGAATAATAAAAGACCATCAAAATTCTTTTGTATATGGGCCGGGATCTGGAGGAATGTCAGGAGGAGGCATGGCAATGCCATGTTGATATTCTTCTTTTGGTTTACAAACTATTACGTTCCCCAAGTGGTTTTCAAGGATGTGTTTGCCAAGGCCGAAGAGGAGCAAGAACTGGCCAAGCAAGAGGCCACTAAAACCGCAGCTCAATCACCACCATCGCCACTGCCACCGCCACCGCCACCGCCACCACCAGAGAGGACAAAGATCAACAACAAGCGATACAGGACATTCAAGAAGAAAACGAAGGAACAAGTCGTGATAGACGTGTAAATCAAGCTTGTTCTTCCATTCAAGAATTCGTGTAGAAGAAATCTAGTTTATTCTACTTCCTTGCTCGAATCAGTCAAGGAATTGTGAATACAAGCAAACTTTTCACTGCCCTCCACGAAGACGCAGAACCAAATGGAGCGTCGACTCCTTCTGGATGTTGTAATCAGCAAGAGTCCGGCCATCCTCGAGCTGCTTGCCAGCGAAGATGAGCCTCTGCTGGTCCGGTGGAATGCCCTCCTTGTCCTGGATCTTGGTCTTAACGTTGTCAATCGTGTCGGAGCTCTCTACCTCCAAGGTGATCGTCTTGCCAGTGAGAGTCTTCACGAAGATTTGCATGCCACCACGGAGACGCAAAACCAGGTGAAGCGTAGACTCCTTTTGGATGTTGTAGTCCGCAAGAGTGCGGCCGTCCTCAAGCTGCTTGCCTGCGAAGATCAATCGCTGCTGGTCCGGGGGGATGCCTTCCTTGTCCTGGATCTTGGTCTTCACGTTGTCGATCGTGTCCGAGCTCTCCACCTCCAAGGTGATCGTCTTCCCTGTGAGGGTCTTGACGAAAATTTGCATACCTCCACGAAGGCGAAGGACCAAATGGAGCGTCGACTCCTTCTGGATGTTGTAGTCGGCCAGAGTCCGGCCATCTTCTAGCTGCTTGCCCGCAAAGATCAAACGCTGCTGGTCCGGGGGGATACCTTCCTTGTCCTGGATCTTGGTCTTCACGTTGTCAATTGTGTCGGAGCTCTCCACCTCGAGCGTGATCGTCTTCCCCGTCAAGGTCTTGACGAAGATTTGCATACCCCCGCGAAGACGAAGGACCAAATGGAGCGTGGATTCCTTTTGGATGTTGTAGTCGGCCAGAGTCCGGCCATCTTCTAGCTGCTTGCCGGCAAAGATCAATCGCTGCTGGTCCGGAGGGATGCCTTCCTTGTCCTGGATCTTGGTCTTAACGTTGTCGATCGTGTCGGAGCTCTCCACCTCGAGCGTAATCGTCTTCCCCGTTAGGGTCTTGACGAAAATTTGCATACCTCCTCGAAGGCGCAGCACCAGATGCAAGGTCGACTCCTTTTGGATGTTGTAATCCGCGAGCGTGCGCCCCTCCTCGAGCTGCTTGCCGGCAAAGATCAATCGCTGCTGGTCCGGAGGAATTCCCTCCTTATCCTGGATCTTCGACTTAACATTATCGATCGTGTCGGAGCTCTCGACCTCGAGCGTGATCGTCTTGCCGGTGAGAGTCTTCACAAAGATCTGCATCGTTCTCTAAAAATCAAAGAATCAAAGAAACCCTAAAAAATGAATCAAAGAACTGGTGAGGTTGGGGCATGGACGCACCATTTATAAATACGCGAGGATGGAACAGGCGCCGTCGATTGGGGACGGCATCCAAGGGCTCCGATGCGACGGACAAAACTTGCCGGCCAAACCAAGTCAATGACGTGGCCGCCTTCGCCGCTACTTGGAACATACTAGAATTTTCCAGGCTCTTTGCTTCCTCGCGGAAATTTCTCCTCCCAACTTGGCTGTGGAAATTCTTTTGCGATGGCGCAGAGGACACGCACTTCAAAGTGAGATTCTTCAAACCATTGATGAAAAAGCAGCAAATCCATTCAAGCATAATCTTCCTGGGAATCAAACCTCGGATCTTTTGCTCGGGGATTCCTTTGTACCACGGGTGACACCACCAAAAGATTCCATCTTAGCTTTAAGTCGGCTTTTCTTGAGATATTCTTTTCACAATGGTCTGTCCATTGTATGCTTTGCATCGTTTTGTCATTGGTAGATCTGTAGGTGGTATTAATTACTCCTGATCCCTTTGTATGCTTGTTGTAACATTTGATATTGTCCTTTCCACTGCATAAGGAGCCTTTTAGATAAACCACATACCATAAGATGGGGAAAACAAACTAACACTAAATCATCTATTTTGTACTCTGTAGGTGGATGATGATAAGAGTTGTAATGTTATTATTATCCCACTTATACCTAACTTGAGTGTTTGGCAGACTTTGCTCAAACAAGTGGAAGAATACTCATCAAATACTGATCTCACGACCTAGTATCGGTAGCTCGTGGCAATCATGAAGGTAAACCCAGCTCCGTTGGTAATATTAGATTATGACCATATAGAAGTTTATATGGTGAAGCACCAACAGAACTCTACACCCCTGTGACATATACATACCGAAGAGACGGCAAATAACCATTTTAATCCGAATGCTAAAAGTTCACATACTTCGCAATCATCCATTTGAATGTCTGAACGAACCGTTCCACTAGACCATTTGATTATGGATGATAAGCACTAGTGAAAGTGTAACGTATCCCCAACCGAGACGTCAAAACATGAAATGCCTAAGACTATTATCCGAAAGAATCCACTCTAGACAAGAATGCTAGAACACCACTTGATTAAAGAGGAAGTATCCAATAGCAGTTGCAAAGGCGCTAGCAAGAGCACCAACTTCCACCTAACGAGTCAAGTAGCCAGAAGCAATAATAACATACTCATTACCATCAATCGACTATGGAAAAGGTCCCATAAGATCAAACACCACCAACTTAAACGAATAGGAAATTGCAATTAACTTCAACCGTCCTTCCGCAACACAAAGGGGAGTATTATGAGTTTGGCACCAAATGCAGCTACGCATATACCGGATAATATTACGTAACATCTCTAGCTAATAGAAAGACCTGTGTAGCTTCTCAGTTACACGACGATGTCCCATATGCCCACCTAGAATAAGAGAGAATCATGGTAGGCATGTAGAAACTGCGGAATAAAGATAGAAGGCACCACTAATTATAAATAATCATCAAGATCCGTCCCCACAAAATAAAAAAGGCCATCGTCAAGGTGATATTGAAAATGTAAATGCCAGAAAGGCAAGTCATCAACAGGTTCACGAGGCTCAAAAGATTGAGCCATAGATTTGAAGGCTTCGAGATGGGTTTGAAAATCTTGCATCACTTTATCAAAAGAAGGTAGATCTTGCTTTATGCCTTATGGACACTAAACATCAAGTACAGCAACCATCGATGGTATTGAATCTTTGTCTAGAAAATCCACAGATGCTGGAATAATAGATTCGTCAGAAACATGAGAAGAAAGTGGAAAAGAAAGTGGAAAAGAAAGAAGAGCTCGAGAAAGGGTATTACCATCAACCATAGAACTCCCTAGGTGATAAACAACATCAAAATCATATATCTGAAGCTTTAAAGCCCATCAAGCAGTACGACTAACCAGGTTCTTCCGCTTCAATAATGAAGTAACAGCAGCATGGTCACCTTCAAGTAATGTCTGAGAACTATGTAGATATGCATAAAGTTTCTCAAAACCCGAGACTATTGCTAAACACTCCTTCTTTATTATGGAATAGTTCATCTCTACTAATTGTATGGCTTATATATGCAATGGGATGGCACTGACCAAGCACACACGAACTCTCTTGCATCAACACACTAAGACCAATGTCAAAAGCATCCATGCGCAAAATAAAAGATCGAGTGTAATCAGGATATACTAAAACCGGACGAGTCATTAATAGCTCTTTGAGATCCAGGAACACCTACTCATAATCCAAAGACCAGATGAAAGATGACTGTGAGACACAAAATCCCTAGGCCCCAAAGTGGAGCCGAAAGGGCGCCACGTGGTAGTGGCCGAAGTGAAAGCCAAATGAGCATAACACATTTGGACTAAAAGCTCCAACTTGAAAAGGTCAAGAGTGGGAGTGGAACTCCCATCAAAGTGCTCGAGGAACAAACACGAAGCGAGCCATGAGTGACTCTCTAGAAAAGGGGACCCAAGATGGACCGGAGGTTGAGTCCGAGATGGACCCAAGATGGACCCGAGATGTAGTCTGATATGGAGTCTGAGGTGGAGTCCGAGATGGACCCGAGATGGACCCAAGATGGAGTCTGAGATGAAGTCTGAGATGGACCCGAGATGGACCCGAGATGGACCCGAGATGGAGTCCGAGATAGAGTCTGAGATGGACCCGAGATGGACCCAAGATGGAGTCCGAGATGGAGTCCAAGATGGAGTCCGAGATAGAGTCCGAGATGGACCCGAGATGGAGTCCAAGATGGAGTCCGAGATGGACCCGAGATGGAGTCCGAAGTCGATATCAAGACCGAGACCGAGACTGAGACCGAGACAGAGACCGAGACCCAGGCCGAGGCCGAGATCGAGCCCAAGCCCAAGTCCAAGTCCGAGTCCGAGTCCAAGTCCGAATCCGAGTTCGAGTCTGAGAGGGTGAAAGCCCAAAGCGTTTGTCTCCCAGACCCTGGGGGGTTTGGAGAGCTCCAAAAGTATAATAAGGGAGAGGACTGCAGTGGAGCCAGTTTGTCCAGGAAAGGCCAGTTTGGCCCAAGAAGGCTGTACCCAGGTGTTGGGTGATGAACTGACCACTAGGAAGTCCAAGACTAGAGTGAATACGGATTGACAAGCGGGGTAGCTTGGTGAAGTATTCAAGAGCCGGCTCTAGTTCCCCCGGGAGATCGATTGGCCGATGCTCCCAGTCCAAGTGTGGGTGGCACTACCTACTTGGATACCTTGCGTGGCTCAACGGAACCTCATTTGAGCACTCAAAGGCAGAAGGCAAGGAGAGTACCCATGAGGCCCACGTAGGGCCATGGTGTTTCGAAATGTTGTCCCAAAGGCCCAGACTGTGGAAAGGAAGAGGAGTAGTCCTTTGGGGTAGTGACCAAGGATATAGTCGGGTGGTGAGGAAGTCCCAAAGGACCATGGGACTTAGTGGTTGCCTATGGGCGTCGATCTAGTGGCAATGTTAGGGAACACGGCCATGGGCAAAAAGGGACTTGGTGGAGACCGGAAAAGGGATGTTGGGGAAGGCTATTCCCCATGTCTGTGGGCATCCTAAGGATGCTAAAGAGTGGATCTGGGATGATTACTCATAGATGGATGACCCAATCTTTGAGAGACAGAACTGTAATGTAGGTTGTGTCAAACCACCAATGTGACCAAGGTGAATGGGCATAGCCTTAGCGTAATGGGTTAATATGTCAGTGGTACCTTGGGGTGTCAATCATGGGATCAGACACGTGGAGCACTTGGACCAAATGCAATGGTTGAGTGGCATGGATGCCATTTTGGGGGGCTAGCAAGTCCCTAAGTCCAAAATAGGACCTATAGAGGTTGTGAGTGAGACTCCTCCAAGTGGTCGGAAGTGTGGTTAAGTGACTAAAGTAGAATGGAGATTTTAGTTGCTTACAATGACATTAATGACTTCAGCAACACTCGCAATGGTGCAGTGTGATCAGAAAGATAATCCACAAAACGATCGAGATACTGCACCTTGCCCAACAAGTGTTGCACATCATTTACACACTTCGGAGTAGGGAACTTTAGAATAGCCACAACTTTGTCAGGATCAACTTGCAAACCCCCACAAAAAATATGGTACCCAATATAAGTTGTGTTCTTGGACCTAAACACGCATTTCAACTACTTCAGCTTTAAACCAACATCACGTAGCCGATCCAACACTTTACAAACATCACAAATGTGCTCCTCCCACATCCCTTCCGAATGGATTAAGACATCATCAATGAAGTTAGTAGTCACATTTGGCATATCACAAAGAACCTCGTCCATCATCCACTGGAAAGTTGTTAGAGCATTGTTCAAACCAAATGGCATCACCAAGAACTTGTACAAACCAAATGATGTATGAAAAGCAATTTTAGGAATATCTTTTTCAGCCATCGGTACTTGCCAGTATCCAAAAGCAAGATCTAGCTTGGTGAACCAACGACTTCGCCCCAGACGATCCAAGAAATCAGCAGTGTGAAGAAGAGGGTACACATATGGGATCATCACTTCATTTAACAAAAAATAATCGATGCAGAAATGAATACTCCCATCAAGCTTTGTCACAAGATGAGGTTCACATGCCCAAGAACTTTACAACTTCTAAATAACACCCTTCTCCAATATCTCCTTGACATTTGCACGTAAAATTTTGATCTCCTTGGGTGACCAACGATAAATAGGAACCTCTATTGGACGAGTATCCCCCAGTTGGAATCAGATGACATGTGGCATTCTTGGCCCCAGACGATAGGTCAAATTCAAAGAGATCAAAATATTCTTTCATAAGCCGATCAACCACTACAACACAAAGATTGTTAGAAATGGATAAAACATAAGGAAGTATGAGATAAAAGGGAGAAGCCTCAAAATCACATTTGGCATGATTGCACTGCAACCAATCTATACCAAGAATAAGATAAAAAGCTTGACTCGGCACCACCTGCCATGACTACAACTCAAGCTCGAGATCGCCCACATGCACAACCAGGTCTACTTTATCCTGTGCACATGCACATGTACGGCTGTTGCCATAAAGAATGAAAATTGGTTCCGCCGCACTATACAAGTGTAGACGGCAACATGTGGCAACAGGTCGAGGAATAGAAGATAAACTTGAACCTATATCAACCAACATGGAGAGAATAATAGAAGACCTTTTGTTATAAAAATAAGCTTGAAAAGTAAACATTGGATGAACTAGTGCCGAGTAAACCCCTTGATGATACTCTTGAAAAAAAATGAAGGGGTCACTAACTTATTCACGCAAGGTCCCTCCGTTACTCGCGCAACTCCTCGTTTCCTGGATGCATCTCGGTGTCTAGACCTTCCACTGACAGGATGTTGCTGATGCCAAGGTCTCCACCCAGAAAATGGAGGTCGCTAATCCGAAAAACACCAACAACACTGATAAGTATGACCAACTTCATCACATGCTCAGCAACGAACATCATGGCCACGACCACGTCCTCGCCCTTGTCCTTGGACTCGAGCAACAGCAGCATCAACCTCCATTGGAACATGACCATCACCCATAGGAAGTGGAGCTAAAGGACATGTAGTGAGAAGGGGAAGAGGCGACATCTCATAATGTTGTGCCAAGTGAAAAGCATCATCAAGGGTGGCAAAAGCAAGTGCATGCACAAGTTTGACAAAATCTTGATGAAGTGATAACCACAACATTCCGAGCTTGATCCGCTCCGACATATTTAGCTCCGCACGAAGTAAAAGACTTCGGAAACGAATGCCAAATTGCATCACCAACTCAGATGACTCATGGCAAAGATGATGCAATTGTTAGAAGGCATCATCACAGTCGTCGACATGTCCACAAACGCATTTGAAAACGTCTGGGAGAACACTCTAATCCCCACGAGTGGCTACGCTCAAACCATTATACCACTACAATGCCGTCCCTTGGAAACACGTGGGAAACTCACGTAAACATTGAACATCATCCCAAGAATGATATGTGGCAATCACTGTGAAGTGATCGAACCAATGGTACACATCATCCCTAGGATTCTCGCCTCCGGCTGAACACAAGGATTGGCACCAAAAGCAAAAGGAGTTGTACCACATGCCATGAATGCTGCCATCAATTGAGTTTGGTTGTTCAATTGCAAACGTATAGCATCAAACAATTGTACCAACTGTTGCTCTAAAGTTAAAGGAGGAAATTGCTAATCTGCTATAAAGATGAATGAAAAAGAAAGAGCAAAAGAAGAGAAATGACAAAAAGCTAAAAGGAAATGGTAAATTTAGACAATGCAAAAAGCTAAATCTAAATTAAAATCCTGAAAGGAAAAAACAAAAAAAAAAGAAATGGAAAAAATTAGATCTAGATGATGCAAAAGCTAGATCTAAACTAAAATCCTAAATCTAAACACTCCTCAGGGACAATCAAAAATGCCTTTCACCTCCACCAATGTGAGTGCTTGGAATACAGAAAGGGAATACAAAAAATATACATATTAATTAGCCCAAAAACCCTAGTTTATATATAAAAGTGAGTGGTTTGGATTGAAATTAATTTGACGGCCACCAAAATCCCATTACGGTAATATTAATATACGGCATCATAGCTATACACTTGGCCCTCACATTATATATTTTTCAATATTAATGATATAGATATATTCTTGGTAAGAAAACTTTTGTAAATCTTTAATTAAGCATTGAAGTTTTCAATAAAACATAGAATTTTTTTACCTATTGCATTCCAAAATGCTAACAACAACTTTATACATTTGTTATCAAAATTTAAGATAACTTTTGAAATTTTAAGAATTTTTACCATATTATTTTTATAATTATGATATTTAAATTTTTTTAAAAATTACAATTTTTAATCAAAAATTTTACTTTTACAGCATAGCCGAAAAAAGGCCATTGTGATATTAAAATAATCTAGCAACGGATTAGGGCAGAAATGGCTGGTGTGATATGGAGCTCCACTCATCAGGTACTCTAGAATTTGTAAATGTGGCTGCCTCACCAAAATTTATGATGCTACAAGTGCCTCAGGCCCACAATCAAAGTTTCTCACAAGAGGATTCGAGTGAAGGCTTGTAGCATCGCAGCAAAGTCTCAGCCAGTATGTTTTTTTGTCATTTTGGATCGCTTTGTAGTGTTCTTATCCTTCGATTTGTGTTGCAAGGCCGTGGTTGTTTTGGACATTGAAGGAACCACCACTCCAATCTCGTTCGTTTCGGACGTTTTGTTTCCTTACGCTTATAACAATGTCCACAAGCATTTGGTCTCGACATTTGACAGCCCAGAGACCCAGCGCGATATCCAGCTTCTCCGAGACCAGGTTTGCTCGAGAACAAGTTTCTTCGATGTTGTTAACTTTATTTCTCTTTCATTTCTTTGATCAGGTAATGCAGGACTTGGCCGAGCAAGGTAGCTCTCCAGGAGCAACACTGATTCCTCCAGAAAAAGTTTCATCCAAGGAGGATGTTATCGACGCCGTCGTAGCAAATGTCAAGTGTATGATCGATGCTGATCGCAAAGTTCCCGCATTGAAGGAGTTACAGGCACGAAAGAGCAACGTAACTTTGTGAGTTTCTTCTGATTCCTGTTGTTTGGGATCAGGGTCATATTTGGAGAACAGGTTTTACCACTGGTGAACTCAAAGGACAAGTTTTCGATGATGTTCCTCTCGCTCTGGAACAATGGCAACAGTCAGGAACAAAGGTAAAAGAGTGAAGCTCTTTTTTTTTTTTCTTTTTCCTTCAAAAACTGTGGATTTCCACACCAGACTTACATCTACTCAAGTGGGAGCCGCGAAGCACAAAGGATGATATTTGCGAGCACCCAGCACGGTGATTTGCGACGGTTTTTATGTGGTTTTTTCGACACAAGCATTGGGTATATCATTGTGCTCTATAGGAACTAGAAAAGTACTCATCTTATTTGCTTGCCAGGCACAAACGGGATCCACAGAGTTACAAAGAGATCTTCCAGTTTGTAGGTGTGGATGATCCATCGCTTGTCACTTTTGCAACAGATGTTCTTGAGGAAGCACAGGCTGCGAAAGAAGCTGGTATGTGAAACCTTTTAAGTCGCTTAACACCGGTCTTCTTCCTTTTTTCTTGTCAGGGCTCCAAGCTGTGATCTTGCTGCGACCTGGTAACAAGCCATTACCCGCGGATCACACAGATTTTAGAACAATAAGCTCTCTGGCGAGCTTGTAGCTTTCGAAAGATGGTAAAAGAAAGATATCTTACTTGAAGGAGGGAAGCTTTTTTCTCTGTGTGAAGTTTCATCGTTTTCTTTCTTCAGCTGGCGGAGTTGGATAGAACGTTCTCTCAAATGCTCGAAACGAGGTATGGTATTTCTAGAGCTCAATAGCCATGCTGTCGCAGAAACTCATGAGAGCTTTTCAAAGCAGGAGAAGGAGATGCAAGCTCTTGTCGAGTTCCAGCTTTCGCCTGGAAGAACAAGAACAAGAACAATCCTCCCGGAAGCCGATGGTACAAGGAACGACGAGAACAGGATGGATTCGGCAAGCTATGGAAGACTTTTGCGAGAATGCGGCCTCTCAAAGTCACTCTCTAAGGGCATGGAGATCCACAAGAAGCTAGCCGAGTCTGGAGTGGACAAAGATACATATCTGGGGAACAATTTGATCCAAATGTATGGGAACTGTGGCTGCGTGGGCAAAGCTCGAGAGATCTTCGACAAGCTCATCGACAGGAACGTTTACTCGTGGACCATCATGCTCTCGGCTTATGCCCAGAACGGGCATTACATGGAGGCATTGGTTCTAAGCTACCAGATGGACTTGGAAGGTATCAGGCCAAACTCGGTCACCTTTCTATGGATCCTTGGAGCTTGCTCGAACTTGGGCGACGTAGAAACCGGCAGGAAGATCCATGCAAGGATGGTGTTTCTCGGCTGGGACACCGACACCGTCGTAAGCACTGCGATCCTAGGAATGTATAGCAAGTGTGAGAAGCTCGGCGATGCGAAGAAGATCTTCGATTCCTTGAGGAGAAAGGATGTAGTTTCATGGACTGCCATCATCACGGCCTTTTCCCAGCTCGGTCGTCCAAGAGTAGCGCTGGAGCTCTTCTGGGAGATGGATCTTGATGGTGTCAAGCCCAACGAGAGCACCTTTGTCAACATTTTAGCGGCGTGTACTTACATGGACGCGTTGGAAGATGGAGATAAGCTCTACAAGAGGGCCATCTCTTGCGGCTATGGCGCGGATGTTTTCGTGGGGAGCACAGCCGTGACCATGTATTCTCGGTTTGGGAACCTGGTGGAGGCCAAGGCAGCGTTTGATCATCTGCGAGAGAAGAGCACTGGATCCTGGAACGCCATCGTTCGTGCTTACATTCAACACGGCCATATCTCGCAAGCTCTAAGCTTGTACAAGGAGATGGACGTGCATGGTGCCGAGCCGGATACTTTCACGCACGTCTGCCTCTTGGGAGCTTGCTCCAGCCTTGGAGCGCTGGAAGAAGGCGAGAGAATCCACGCAAGGATGGGAGACAAGCCGGATGGACTCGCTGGCTCGGCTATCGTCGCCATGTACGCAAAGTGTGGAGGGATCGAGCACGCCATGACCGCTTTCACGAAGATGAGCTCCAGCAACGTGGTCGTCTGGAACGCACTGATAGCCGGCTACGTCCAAGGCGAGCACTGGCAGGAAGCTCTGGATTTGTATCACGCGATGAACTTGGAGGGACTGGAGGCGGATATCTACACTTTCTCCAGCGTTCTTGGAGCTTGCTCCGGAGCGAAAGATCTCAGCGAGGGGCGGGCAGTCCACGCGAGGATAGTTTCCCGGGGCTTGGAAGTGGTGGTGCCGCTGCAAAACGGGCTCGTCAACATGTTTGCGAAGTGTGGGAGCTTGACGCTGGCGCTGGAGATGTTCCGCGGCATGGCTTCCAGGAACACCGTGTCGTGGAACAGCATGGTGACGGCATTTTGTCAGCATGGTGATGGCGGTGGAGCTTTCGAGCTCTTCAAGGAGATGCTGCTCGAGGGAGGCGAGCCACACGAGCAGACTTTCACGAGCATCCTAAACTTTTGCAGCCACTCGGGTCTCCTGCAAGATGGATTCGGCTACTTCTTCGACATGGTGGATGAGTTTGGGATTGCTCCGGTCGACGAGCACTACAGGTGTGTGATCGATCTGCTGGGAAGAACTGGACACATCGCAGCGGCTGAGAAAATGGTGGAGCATGCGTTTCCCGGCAGCGTTATCGCGTGGACGAGCCTCCTGGCGGCTTGCAGAACTTACAGGAATGTGGAAATCGCTGCACGAGCTGCGGAGGAGCTCATGAGAGTGAGACCAGAGAATCCGGCACCACTCGTTCAGCTGGCAAATCTCTGTGCCGAGGCGGGAAGATGGGATGCAGTGGAGAGAGTAAAGCGGATGATGGAGGAGCATAGAAAAGCTCGGGCTTGAGTTGATTCGATCAAACCAAGTCAGTTAAACTCCAGGAAGATCTCCGAGATATGATTCAGTCACAAGGTATAGCTTTTTCCAAGTTTTATCTCCTTGCTAATATTTTTCATACAGGTGGAAACTCGCATATACCGGTGAAGTTGATTTCTTTTTTCTTCGACTTGGTGAAGGTTCTGATAATCCCGCGTTGTCATTGCAGTTACTAACTATCAAAGAAGATTTTTTATCTTGGCTATGCCACTTAAGTCACGGCAAGAGCCAGGTACAAGTTCTCTAGTTAACATTCGTGTTTACAGAGCGAAAAGCAAATACGAGGATATTTTGTTGCTGGCTATGAGGTGAATGGTTATCAGCTCCGGGGAACTCACAGGTGAGCTCCTTCCAAAATCCTTTCCAGAGGTCTCAGAACATCGCAGCAATTCAGGCAATGGGCTCCGATCAAGTCCAGATTTTGCAGACCTCCTCCGGCACTACGCGAGAGAGAAGGATTTATCTTCAGGGAAGAACCTACACTCGCAACTCAGAGAAACCGGACTGGACCGAAGAACACTCTTGGGGAACTTGCTGGTGCAAATGTACTCCAAGTGCGGGGAGCTCGAGCTAGCTCGCGAGGCCTTTGACAGGATTCTGGAATGGAACGACTACTCGTGGACGATTGTAACTTCGGCTTATGTCAAGGCTGGGCATCACAGGCAGGCAGTGGAACTTTACCACAGGATGTGCTTGGAAGGCATGGAACCGGACGAGTTTGTTTTTGCCAGCGTCATGAACGCTTGCTCCGGCAGGAGAGAGCTCCTGGAGCAAGGCAGGATGATCCACCAGCGAATCCTCGCGACTGGCTACGACCGAGATTTAGTTCTCCAAAACGCAGTGCTCAACATGTATGGAAAGTGTGGCTGCTTGGACGAGGCCAGGGAGATGTTTGATCATCTCGGGGAGAAGAGGAACTCGGTGTCATGGAATGCGATGCTCTCGGCCTACAGCCAGTTTGGATGCTACAAAGAAGCGCTCGACTTGTTTAAAAGGATGAACTTGGAAGGGGAGAAGCCCGACTTGGTCAGCTTTGCGACAGTGTTGGCGGTGTGTAGCAGCGCTCGAGAGTTTTGCGAGGGCCGGAAGATCCACTCCATCGTCCGGGGGACGGGGATTCAAGCTGATGTCATCTTGCAAAACACTCTTGTGAGCATGTACGCGAGCTCTGGACGGATCGGCGATGCAAGATCCATCTTTGACGAGATGGAGAACAAGTCCGTGGTCTCGTGGACGGTGATGGTCTCGGCTTACGTCCAACATGAGCTCGACGAGGAAGCTCTAGAACTCTACCTGGAGATGAGCGTCAAGCCGGAGGCCGCCACCGTCTCTACCGTTCTCGCGGCTTGCTCGAGGCTCGAGGCACTGGACGAAGGGCGGGAGATCCATAGCAAGTTTCTCACGGAGAAGAAGACGAGGATCACGAGCCGGGAATCGATTCTTCTCGTGGAGAACGCGCTGGTGAACTTCTACGCAAAGTGTGGCTGCGCCGATGAGGCCGAGGAGATCTTCCACGCCATGGAGTTTCGCGATGTTGTGTCGTGGAACACCATGCTCGCGGGGCTTCTCCAAGCTGGCCGGGGATGGGAGGCTCTAAGTTACTACAGGAAGATGGTCTTGGACGGGACACAGCCAGTAACAGCAACCTTTTGCAGTGTTCTTGGAGCTTGCTCGAGCGTGAGATCTCTCCGCGATGGCCAGGCTCTCCACTCGCGGATCGTCGACACTGGCTTTGGTCCCGTTCCAGCTCTGGAGAACGCGCTGGTAAACTTCTACGCCAAATGCAGAGCAATGGATCAAGCCAGGAGATTGTTCTCCAAGATGGCCAAGAGGGAGCTCGCGACTTGGAACGCGATGATCCTGAGCTTTGCGGAGGAGGAGAGCTCCAAGAACGAGGCCATGCATCTTTACCACGAGATGAATCTCCACGGAGTGGAACCAAACAAGTTCACTCTCACCAGTGTTCTCGGAGCCTGTTCGAGCTTGGATCAAGGCAAAGCTCTCCACCAGCGGATCACTGCGAGTGGAGTCGACTCGGATCCCACCGTCGCAACTTGCCTGCTCACCATGTACGTGACGCTGGGAGACGAGAACTTGGAGCTCGCCAAGAACTTCTTCGACAAACTCCCCGCGAAGGAGGTCTTCTCCTGGACAGTGATGATCGCAGCTTGCATCGAGCGGGGATTCACCGACGAGGCACTGCAACTCTTCCGAAAGATGGACGTTCCTCCGGACAACGTCGTGTTTACTACGGTTCTCGGCGCGTGCTCGAGCCTGGAAGCCACGAAGCTCGTCCAGGCGAAGATGTTATCACCATCGTCGTCTCCGCCGGACGTGGTAGCCTCCACCGAGCTCTTGAACGCTCTCGCAAAGTGTGGAGCTCTGGACGACGCCAGGGCCGTGTTTGATGGCATCCGGGGCAAGAACGTTCTAAGCTGGACGGCGATGATCGTGGGCTACGCGCAGCACGCTCGCGGGGATGGAGCTCTGGAGCTGTTTCGAGAGATGGAGCTGGATGGAATCCAAGCGGACGAGATCACGTTTACGAGCATTCTCCACGCTTGTAGCCACCGAGGACTGGTTCGTGTGGGACGAGAGTACTTCCGTTCCATGGTGGAGGATCACGCCATCGCTCCCAGTGCTGAGCACTATAATGTTGTGATGGATATGCTGGCAAGAGCCGGGAGGGTGGGCGAGGCCGAGGAGGTGGCCAAGGTCTTCCCCGCAATCAAGCACGTAGCTTTGATGACGCTGGTGAGTAGCTCCCAGGTTCATGGAGTAGACAGCTCGGTGGTGGCGAGGAAGAGGCTACTCCTTCAGGGCGATGGGTCTTGTGAGAAAGACACAGCCTCGTCTTACATTGCTCTCTCCAATTCATTCAAGAGCTTCAAGAGCTTGTAACATAATTCATTACTAAAATATTACTTATTCAGCTACACACAAAGTTATCTTGTACTACCCTCCTGAATTTATAAGCATCTCAAGTTGAAATTCCAACCTTTGAGAGCCATTCCAACTTTTCAGAAAGGGCATGAAAAAACCATTTTTTGAAAAATAGTTGAAACAAAAAATGGATTGATAGTACTAAAATAGAGATAAATTTGAATCATTTGTTCTCCCCTTTATGTACCAATCAACATTCTTATAAACTTCTGTCACTCAATGGATGTAGAGTTTGCATAAGAAACCACATTAAATCCTTGACAATTGTCATGGAGCAGAACAGAAGTGTACTCCTTGACAGTTATATTTAAATGTTTGTTTAAAGTAATATTTTTTAATATGATATTTTGAGGTATATAATGCTAAGAAAAGTTTATATCTTCAAATGTACTCTTAATATATAATAAAAATCTCAATCCTTCATAAATAGTATGGCTTTTAATTATTCCATTTGTATTTCTATTTGATATGCAACTTAGATAATTTCCCATAAATCTTTGAGATTATAAAGCTTATACCACTCATTATTATTTCCATATCAGTATTACTTATGCTTCCTTTATCTCCAAATTCATATGATGCACTCTCAATTTTAATGAATTAAAAAAAATAAATAACATACAAATGGCAAAACTTAGTTGTTAATTTATAGTTATAATATGTTTGTTTAATGATAATTTGTTTCTAGAAATTCAAATTTTACACATTATTAATACAGTGTATATATATGTGCTTGTTATGCTTGTATATATTAGTTTGCACCCTCAATTCATCCCTTAGTGATATATATATATATAATTGTTAATTGTTTATATGATCAAGCTTACAAGGAAATGGTTAACTTGGAATCTAATCCAACCAAGGAAGGGTATACCTATATGATTGGATGATGATATAAACACTAGAGAGTAGCTAATTTAGAAATTTAATTTAGATATAAGTCTATGCATAGCAGGTATTAAATTCAAATTTCATCAGTAGAGGTTTGGGGTTTGATTCCTTGTAGTAGCTAATATACTCTTTAGTAAATATAGAGAATTGACAAATATATGAAAACACCATTTAATATTTTTACCCTCTATATATGAGATTTTTGGCATTTACACATCAAAATATTTTATAAAAATTGTTATGAGATTAGAGTGTATAACCACACCCTAGAAAACCAAATTATAGCATAATATCTAACCATTTATTTATATATAATAGAGGAGTGAAAGGTAGATCAAGTGCAACATTATGTGAATATAATCAACACCTAGTATGTCATTACATTCTAGGTTAATGTTATGTGGCTACTAACAACGACTGTGTAGAAAATAGTGGGAAATTTTAGAACCCCTTTATGCTTTATGTAAAGACTGTTAAAAATCTTGATGTAAATATAATAAAAGTGAAAAAGAAAAATGGAAAATCATCCAAAACTAATGTTACCAAGAAAGCAAAGGTTGAGAAACACAACAAAGAGAGAAGAATCATGACATGAAACAGATAACTTAGAAATTCTTGTGGAGTTTTGCTTTTTAAATTAGAGATTATGTTCAAATGCATCCTGAAAAAGAGTGTCACAAGATGGAGAAAACTTTAGTGAAATCAAATGGGATGATCAAAGATTAGATGACAAAAACTAGTACGTAAAAGTGTTGAGAGAGTCAAATTATTTGACCCTTGGAAAATTTTCAAATTTGGACGACTAAATTATATTAAAATAAAATTAATATAAAAAAATTAGCAAAAGGTTTATCTATATTTTATATATGAAAACCTATTCATTTTATCAAACTGTTTAACACACACTACAAGGAATTAAAGGTAGCCGTTGCTTAGAAGGGCTATGCCATGGCAGATTAGAATCTAAGCTCATTGCTTGCACCCCTTGTAGTGGAACTGGCTTGAACTTCAGCAATTTTGCATAGCGTTGGAGTAGAAGTAGCATATACTCATATACATAGTCCATTGTCAGTTGTTCTTGCAAGAAATTCTGTGCACATCTTCCCAGTGATAAAGCCTGTAAGAAAAGTTAAATTAAAAAATTTCTTTCCACTAATTATGTCCTTACTTTGTGTGGAAAAGTGTTTCCCCATTCTACCGCTTCCTGAATTGATTGACATATTTTGGTTTTCCTTACTGGGATGAAGTGGAGGTATGGGATCAGTGATCTAGAATAAAATTCTAAATACTGAGGATCGATTTGAAGCATTGTTGATCCACAAGACATCACATACTTCAGACTCACGGACCAGCCAATTCCTTCAACATAAACTTTGTACCTGCAAAAAGAATATTAATTCATTCCACTGAAAGATAAAACCAGCACCACCTATATGAGCATTGCTTGGATAGATCAGAAGAGCTGAAATTATTTTTAATTTCTTCATCCCAGTTCTAGCAATACCAAGAATTAGAAAAATGGTATGAAACAGATCATGAAAAAATCACCTGATGATACACAAGAATGCTTGTGGAAGAATTGCATTGCACCAGCATTGGCCGAATTTTTCCCATCCAAGTATTTCCTTTCCACTGCGCAATTGGCTCCCTTTGGAGCCACTTAATCTTTTCAGCTCCAGAAAAGATCTTCTCCCTCTCCACAGTCCAGGGAGCAATATTCACCTCTGGCCTAAATGATACTATTAAAAATATAACTTCTAAAAAGAATAAAAAAATTTACCAGCCCCAGAAAGACCAATCTGGAAAAACAATATCGTAGTGCTCGTCCCGCGTAGTGCAGTAAGAGAAAAGAGGAGGCGGTGGCCATCTTCGCTTGACCGAATTGCTTGAGTAGTTCTTCCGCAAAACTTGTGGGCGATCTCCACACATAAACATGAGCTCCAAGTCTGGAACTTGTCCCGGGAATTCCTCGAGAAGCATACGAATCCCCCACAGCGTGTACTGTGCCCGGGTCTGGTAGCAATACCTGTATCGCTCCATGTATAGCTTGCCATCGACGATCACCACACGAAAGTCCGCCTTGGACTTGGCTTCTTGCAAATCCCCCTGTGAGATCCCTGTGTTCTTCCAGGGAGAGAGGTCGCGCTCGATCCACTTGAAGTAATCCGGGCATTTGCCTTGGGCTTGAGCCGAGAAGTTGCAATTGTGGAGCTCCTCTAACGTGGAATTGACGGAATTGAGCTGAAATTGCTAAGAAATCTCAGTGAGTTAGAAATTCTGGCTACTACTCTCTCTCTTTCTCTCTCTCTGTCTCTCACTCTCACACCTGAGGAACTTCCAAGGGGAGCTGGATGACCAGCAAGAGAAAGGCGATTCCAAGGCTTGTGACGATGATCTTGTTCTTGAGAGTCATGTTTTGGAGAAGTGAAAAGACTCTGCCTTTGCAGCCAAACAAGGAGTCGTGAGCTTGTTGTAGTTCTAGAGTGCCTGGTGCTTGGACAGCACTATGGTAGGGACCAGGAGGTTGAAAGAAAAATTTGATCATGTCATTGTCAGGACACTGTCACAAGGTTTATATTTCACAAGAAGATATTCTGGAAACCACCTCCAGAAGTCAACAAGTGAAGAAACTGCGTTCTTGAGACCTTCTTTAAAGCATTAAACTCTCAGAAGTATCAAAGATTTCTTTCAAGGATCTGCGGAAGCAAAGTAATAATCCATTCATGTTGTTTCTTTGCAAGAAATTATCAGAACCTTGTTTGTAATTACTAATGATTCAAAAAGCGATCAGTGGAGCTTGTTGGGATGAATGATGATATGATGTGATCTGGAATAAAGTTCTATGCACTTGGAATGATTTAGTCACGACACCCTTTCCTTTGCCAAAAACTTTGTTCCTAAATCTATACCAAGGATAAGTAAATTAGCTTTAGAAAAGGGAAGAAAAAAAACTGGAAAAAAGAAAACTATACCTCATGGTTGTAAATACTCTCTACCAGAAAGAAAAATGTTAGAACTCATCTTGGACTTTTGCATAAAAATTCTCGTGACTTGTCCTAGCAAGCTACAAAATGTGTCATGCAAGAAATAACGCGTGATCGGAAAACTTGCCTGTTTTCCTGTCACCCTTTTGGGCAAAACTGAATAACAGAAACACAAAAGGAGGGTCATTAGCGCCCAGCTGGAGGCATGAGACCACAAAGTGGTTCTTCTAAGGAGGACCATACCTTATGCCTGGAAACGTCACAGTTTTCATGCCAGTGCTGCTGTCCAGAAATTAACGCTAATAATCATTGAAACAGCGAGAAAGGAAAAGAGACATGACTTACAACAAGCGTTTTGCCTATTTCACCTGGTCTGGGAGACGAGAACTTATTAAGAAGCTGATCTCCCAGACTCGGAACGAAGAACTTGCTTCGCTAGGTGGCTCCTCGACTGGCATCCCCATGATTGTTACACGCCGAGAGCAAACACTTCCAAGCAACTTCATCCAGCTTGCCTCGGCCTCGTAAAGCAACCACGCCCATGCCAAGGGATCCAGAGCACACCTGCGGTGCTCCAGAACTGGCCGAAGTTAGTGATGTGTGGATATATATCTATGCTCGAACATACTGGAGCATCGAGCTAAGTGTTCCAAGAGAACAAGTCTGGAGGATGCACATATAGCTTACTTGATCGATCCGCCTCGAGGATTTTCTCTCCGTGGCTTCTCATTCTGCTTGGAGCACGCCGCTAGCATCGAAAGCACCGACTCGGATCCCCTAAAAAAACTCCCCTCTTTGGGCATATGCTGTTGTCGTCGTGTTCCAAAACAAAACAGTCCTGTTCTTCATCCTGTGAAAAGCTTCTCTGGGTCCATCTTATACATGTGCCACCAATGGCAACGATCGCCTTGAAATCGAAACCACAAACGAGGATCCTCTCGTGGGGAGCTTATAGTTTTCAATCCTACTCGAAGCGATCGAATGCTCCTTTGCCAAGAAATCGTGGGAGGCATGATTGATGAGTGCAGTTCTTGGACAGCCAATGCCGAGCCTTGCGGAACGACATCGACTGCTCCTCACACAACGCGAGCCTCGATCCAGGCATCCGCGACCCTGCAATGCACAGGGCATGGCGTGGGTGCGAGACTCTGGGCAGGATTCGGGCACGCTGCTCGGGAATATCATCTTGAAGATGTATGGCAGTACCGGAGCGCGCCGCTGGCCCGCGCTGCCTTTGATCACATCACCGCCAAGAACGTTTTCAACTGAACGATGATGATCTCCGCATATGCCCAGAATGGGCATCCTTGGGAGGCTCTCCAGATCTTTCATGGAATGGAGGGGGCTTTCGCCGATGAGTTCGTCTCTGGTGCGTGCTGCAAGGCGGGCGCTCTCGGACAGGGGCGGGCGATCCCCCAGCGCATGGATTGCATTGCGATGTGGTGATCCAGAACACTCGTGAGCATGTACGTAAAATCTGGCTCTTTGGGCGAAGCTTGAGAGGTGTTTTCATTCCATGGCTGTGAGAGATGTGACTCCTGGAACTCAATGCTACCAGCATTTGCCAAGAAAAGGCATTGCGAAAATGGTATATTGTAATATTCTGGGATTGTGCTGTTCTTTCGGCGATAGTGGTTTTTTTTTTTGCACAGCCGAACTATACATCCGCAGATCATTTCCCGGCAGCTCAATTCCGACTTGGTTCTCAGAACGCACGTATGCAAAGGGCACTACAGAAGCTAGAGATGGTTTCAACAGGGTGAGCAGCAGAGATCATGTCAGCTGGAACGCTACGATTGCAGCAAATTCCCACGCCGGTGATTTTCTTGAAGCTTTTAAGCTCCTGAGAAGGATGGAACTTGATGGAGTCAAGACGTTTTCCACCGTTCTCGTCGCTTGTGCGAGCTCCTCTGGCCTCCGGTTTGGGAAGGAAATTCTTTCTCAATCGCTCCAGTGTGGTACAAGCGACCAAGTCGTGCCATTTAACATGTATGCAAAAGGTGGCAGCCTTGAAGAAGCTAGAGCTTTGTTTCAGGAGATGGAGACACAGTGTCTTGGAGTGCCATGATTTTGGCCCATGCCCAGTTTGGGCATAGCTGGGAAGCTCTCCAGCTCTACAGAAGGATGTGTCTTGAGGATAGTGAGGATTTCCATTTTAAGGGTTTTTCATGCCCAAGGACTGAATATATGTTTAATATTCGAATTTATTTGGAATATGTGATGATAAGTATAATGCATATTTTAGAATTTAGTAACATTAAAAGAATATTACTCCCTAAATATGAAATTAATTCAAACTTTGACCATCTTGTGCGCTGTTGATAACTAGTGCTTTGGATGTTACATGTATAGGTTTAGGTTATGAATGTTTGCTTGGGTTTTTTAAATATGACTAAATCCCCATTGGTGGATTTGGTTTTGTTTTTCCAATGTTTAAGGATGACTCACAGCTTTACACAACATATTTTTAGTGTTTAGGGTTTCTTTGTTCTAGTTCTGGGTGGATTGGTGAGCCCCACCATTTTCAGAATGGTCCCCTTCCTCTTTGCCATGGCCTCCCCTCTCTGCATGGATTGGATTTGCTGCCTTTGAGTTCTTCAATTTCAAAAGGTATTTAGGGTCTTTATGTGCACCTTGTCTCCAAAGCCTTTTTCTCCAAAGACTTCATCTCTAAAGCTTTGTCTCCAAAGCCTTTGTCTTCCGATGCCAAAATTTTGTTTCCCAAGAACAAGCAATCTGTCTACAAAGCAAGGCTGTCTCATTGTGTGATAAACACTTTTTATTATCTTCCAATATATATAATTTTAAGCTTGAACTCTGAGGAAGAGAAAGTAAAAGGACGTCCAAGGAAGACAAGGGCAGCTGAAGAATTTATCACATCTTATATCGACTACTATTATGAAGATGATATGGAAGAAGACAAAGATGAAGTGATAGTTTAATATATGAGTGGATTTTATAGTGTGGGTCAGCTTTCAAGTTTCATTTTATAGTGTGGGTTTACTTTCATTTAATATAAGTACTTCCTAATGTTTTCTTTAAAGTATAGATATTTTTTAAAAAAAATATTACTTTATATTAGTCAAAAGATATATATACATTATTTTAATTAGAGTCCTCTAATGGATTTTCCTCTACCAATTTGCGGTTGAAAACCCTTATGGTGTGTCTTTATCACTTTCTTCCCCTTTGGTTGTAGCATTGAAGTTTCTTTCTCTTCCAACTGTCTTTATTTAATATAGTTTGCAACTTCTTGATCTTGTTCTAATGATAGTACATAATGGCCATTGTTCCACTGTGAGAAGGGTGCTTTCTGTGCCATTGAAAAAGTTTAAAAGCCAAGAAGTACTTGTACTTTGAGAAAGCCAAGAAAGTTTGGATTTATCTCTGACCTTGTAACCATGTTGGTGTCATCGTTATACAATGGCTTCGTAGTTTCATAAATAAATTCAAAGCCTTTGTCATAGAGGTCCCAATGGTAGAAGGCTGCTGTGGCAAATCTTGGAGATGAGTTATGAGGTAGCGCACATAGTACAAAGTGCACTCTATAGTTTCGGAGGTTATTCTTCTTTGTAAATTTAGTTCCTATCATCTTGAGGAACTCCTTCACTGCTTCTTAGTTTGTGTTGAGCTTTTTTAATGTCACTATCTCGAAGAGCTCACTAATACTAAGCTTCCTCTTTCATGCTGAAATGACAATCTACATTGGATTGCCTAGTCCTTCCTTTTTTTGCTTCGTTTATGGTGTGGTTTTTGAGGCTTTCAAAAGATCAATTCCCTTCTTCTTCCTCAACACCTTCCTATTCCCTTTTGTCACTACCTTTGCTATCATTTCCCCTATGTCCTTCACTTTTGTATTTACCTCTAAATCATGTTTACTTGCCCCTCTCTTGAAATCCATTTTCTCAAACTTTGGACACTCACCTAAGGTCCAGTCAAGCCATCATAGACAGTTCTTGAATTCAAATGGTGTCATTGTGGGGATGAAACACTCCTCAAACATTGTTCTATTTTTATCTTTATTATTCGAGAATTTTGCAATTTTTGGTAAGCTACGAATCCATCCATTTGCTATGAGCTTTTTGAAGTACCTATAAAAAAGTTAAGTGTTTAGTAGTAGTATAAAAAGTACTTGTAAACATTCTCGAGGCTTAATGGTGTGTGATCTTCTAAAAAGAGACAATTTGGAAATGCCTTTTTTACCTCATTTTATACAAACTCCAAAATCTTGGTGATCCAACTTTACCTCTCATACTAAAAATGAAAGCTATTATCATACTTTGGCACTCCTCAATTCTTCTACTGGTTTGGTTGCTCTAAGAGGTCCACCACCCATTAGTCATGTGTCTCTTGAGGGAAATCTACCTTTGCTAAGTGATGGAGTTTTTCTATATGAAACCTTATATTTGTCAAGTCAAAAGTAGTTATCATCTTTGTTTAGTTCCTCCTAAGGCACGTTTCATCTAATGTGTTATATCAATTACAAACTTTTTATGTCGCCAACATTTTCACTTCTTCAATAGATACATTAAGCTCTATTTCGTTAAAGTGGGAATTGTCATTATCCCACTTGTAAAATAAGGTTTCCAAACCTTTATATAGTATATAAATATAACAAAATTCAATTGCATTGAGGCACATGCCATTTTATTTTAAACAAGGAAATGTCTACTCAATCACTTCTCCTCCCCCTGCCACTGCTTCACCTCTCTCTTCTCCTTGTCATCGTCGTCTAATTTCTTTCCATCCTTTTAATATTGGCTCAGTTGCTCCGAGTCTAGGTGGAGCCCAAGTCCCCATTCAATCTTTACTTTCCCCTTATTAATAAAACAACTTCGTAGACTTCCAATAACATGCTGTAACACTTCTAGTATAATGCAAATCCTCTCAAAGAATTGTCTTTTAATATTAATACAATGGCATGGAACCCCATGCCATAATAAGTTACATTTTTAAATAAATACATGCCATTTCAGACTGTTATTTTTTGCCTCCAACGCCTATACAATAATCTTGGAATTTCATCACTCTCCACACTATCAGGATTTAAACCCAATAGTAATGCCATCTCTTCTCTAATACGTCCACGCTCATGTTCAGTGGTCGAAGAACCCATCCGGTTTAGCAGATTATGGAGATGCGGATAGTGCTTGGCTAGACAATATACATGCCATAAATGATGACTGGTGTCTGTCCAATCAAATGGCTTCTGATATACCGTTCCATCTGCCATTTGGTTGATTTCTGCAGCCACCTCCTGGATGGCCGGTTCTCTATCACCATCGCTCCAAGCCGTTTTGCAAGGTCCCCCAGAACATACGGTTTCTTCTCCCTAGTTTCCATACTGCAAGAGATGGGATGCACTGCATATGTGTGCGTGTTCGCTGCAGTTTTAATCGGCGAGTCATCGATGATGAGGATTTCACTTGAGCTAGCAGTCCGGTTCATCACTACAGCCTCTGGCTTGACGAAGATGGGCTTGCTACCCCTCACATGGACCATAGTCAAGCAATCCTCCTGCGTTAGGAGAAAGTCAAATGGTAATATTACTCGCGTCTAATCGTGCATCATCTGTAGCAACGTTAATGCATTGTGGCGCATCATGGATGTCCAAACTCCCAATTGCAAATTGAACCCGGCCCTCTGTTTTAAGTGTCGCATGGTCATTATTAGATCCCGTAGTTTCTCCCGTGTGATTAATGTGAATCTGTCTCTTTTGACCAACTTGCGACCGCAGGCTTTGGAGGGTGCAATGACATTCGAGGACGAGCCACGCTCATGGGAGAAAAGGACACCGTTCAGATCAAAAACGATACAGTACCTTCGCCGTGACTCTGAAATGAAATGTGTCAGCATAAAAAATGGTACAAGTCAATTTTACCATCTACAATATTAGCGAATGTTGCTCCCGATGGTCGTTGAGAGGGTTTTGGTCGAGGAAACGTGAAGGGCGGAAATACTCTTCTCTGCAATGTGGGGTCAATCGCATCTGATGGCGTGTGGGCACATGCCATTTCAGCTGTAGACTCTGGTACAACTGGCTCAACAGTGGCATGGGGTGGTTCCGATGGCGTGTGATCACACGCCATTTCAGCTGGTGCCTCCGTTGGCAAAGTGGACATGACCGAACAGGCAGCAGGGGCGGTGTAGGGAGGTTCCAACGGCGCGTAGTCAGACGATTGGGCACACGTTGAGTCCGTTGGAAATGAGGATACGACCGGCTCGGCGGCTGGGGCGGCCTCATGTGGGTCCAATGGCGCCTGGTCACCATCAGTTGGATACGTGGACAAGATTGACTCAGTGGTATGGGCAGCATCAAGTGGAGCGTGGTCAACTTGCTTGGCGTTGATATGGATAGTAGCCTCCACCAGCTCTGATGACTCTTGCAGCCAAGTAGAGTCCACTGGCGGATCCATATGCATGTCCAAATATCTCCCTTCGATTGAGATGGTATCCTCCCGTGCTACTAAAAACAAACTCATTAGCACATTGAATCGACTATACTGTATTTACCATCAACTGCTATTGAGGAACTAGGACCGATATCACTTGGGCACACTGCTGATTCTAAAGGATTGGACATACGTTTCGACCCTTGCTTGGCACTATCCTTCCTCGACACTAAAGGCTAGAGTTTGTAAATTCAACTGAATAATCTCTACTTACCATTTGCTCTGCGACCTACATGGACAATGTTAGAAATGGTAAAAGGTTAGGAATGGATGTACTATTATTTACCTGATGGTTTGTCTTGTATGACCTTCCTCCGCTGCTCTTTGGCCACCTCAGGCTGGCCATCGTCGTCATCATCGCCGTCGTCGTTATTGTGATCGTCACCATTGTGAGGACCATCCAAGTCCTCTTCGTCCTCCTCTTCTTCGTCCTCCTCTTCTTTGTCCTCCTCTTCGTCCTTCTGCTCTTCCTGCTCATTATCTTTCTCTGGCTCCTCATCCCCCTCCTGCATTTCTTCCATAGGCTGCTCAGGCTGGATGGCTTGTTCTTCCAGGACCATCTTGGGAAAATCATCTGGCCGAGTCTCCATCTCAAAGTACAAGACATCCATAGCCTGTTTTAGTGCGTGACCTAGGACCGTATCCTCACCCGACTATCTTAACATGGTTTCTGCACGTTCTTGCACCCTTCGAAGACGACGAGATGAGAAAAACGTGGCCCTGACTTGAAAAGCATCCCTCATCCATTGTACCTCTCTATTGAGATTGGGGAAGGGGAGTCCGCCATAGGAATCTGAGTCATGAGGTGGTGACTGCCTGCTTTCACTCAGCCCTTGATCTGCAATGAATGGCATGAGCACACATGCCATAACTGCGAGGCATTACCTATCATCTTTTCGTTGCCCTTCTTCCTTTTCGAATCAAACGCCTCTGATCTCGACGACTGTCCAACGTGCTTTCGCTTTTTATGACCACTGTCAGTTTGAGCTTGGCTGGTGCTTGCCTGTTTTGCCTTTGAAGAAGTTTCTCCTGCAAGGAATGGCATGAGACCACACGCCATTGCAAATATAATTTGTACCTCCTTTTTTCCTATTGCTTGTCTGTTTGTCCTTCTTCGATGCGCCACCAGTGCGCTTTTCAGTCCTCGTGTCTGAATATTCACAACGATCTATAATCAAAATGGCGTGAGGCCTCACGTGACCTTACCTTGTGCAGGTTGTGAGCTCGGCCCAACATGGGTATCTTCAACAGTAGCTGTTAACGCCGTTTCAGCATCTGGGGGTGGCCACGCTCCTGCATACAGAGCTTGTGAGATAACATTTAAACTTAAAGTGTGTACTCACCAGGTTCGCAGAGAAGATACTGTTTTTCTTTGGCGACTGTAATTATATGCTCCATTGAAGTCACCTCTTCAATGGAGTTTGTCACCGCAACACATGGGACACCCTTGAGTAGTGCGGCTCGAAAGAATAGTCCGCCGCAGTTGTACTCGACAACGCATTTGCCCTTGGAGTCGGAAGCAGGTGACCCACCCGCTATTGCGTTGAAGACCCAGCTGAGCATTTCCCATGCTGCACCTGGAGCTTTCTTTGGATTTGAAAGCTCCATAGCCGTCTTCAGTTCCTCAAGCACGGGTAAATTGACCTCCCTCAGATCAATTTGATTGGCCTTGTCGAACGAAGCTGGGAAGTCACTCCAATCCCACTCTGCTGCAGGACCAATAACAAGGGCGAGTGTGAAGATGCGGACATTCGTCGGTATCTTCTTCTTAGCCATTATCCCATGGATCTCTCGCATCTCCTTGCCTTTCAACCGAGCCTTCACCTCGTTCAAGGCCTTCCAGAACTTATGATAGGATTCGGAGTCGTAGATCATATAGTGGACTGAAGATTCCACCTCCGCAAGTCCCACCATTAAGTCAATGATGGAGCTGACTTCGTCTGCATGAGTGATCTCCTCGTTTGTGAAGTCCATCACACAAAAGATGTTCTTGACCTACTCATCTCCGCGGGAAACGATGCTCCTCCACCTTTGATCCTCATCCGAATTCAAGTATACCCGGTAAGGTTCTCGATAGGCCTCTGCTGCGGGGTCGAGCTGTTTCTGAAGCCGACGGTCGACATCAATCTTAATGAAATTTGGATACTGATCCAACTTCTCAGCTTTACTTTTCGTGGCATCCCGCAGCAGATCGATGAACTTGGGGGCCCCCTTCACATACTCGTCGATGTCTTCATTTGACAACTCCAGCGCTTCCATCATCTCTTGCGTGGTGTCGATGCTCACCCTCTCCACGGCCACTTGGTCGAAGATCCAATCCTTCAATAGCGCACGAGCTCTCAGAGTCGTGCACAAGTCCTCGTATGTCACAATATGGCCGGGAGTCATTTTGGTCTTGTTGAAGACTACCTCACCACGTAGAAGAGCATTAGCCACTGTCAGAAGGTCGTCATCGTCTAGAGACCGCAAGAAACGCAAGGCGTTGAGCTTCAAATCATTGGGCTTCCAGCCGTCCTCCACACCCATTGAGTTTGGCAACTCCCCGTCATGGTACCTCCTCAGCACATCTACCCATTTGTCAAAAACAACTTTTGTCGCGAGTAGAATGTTATGGATGCTGAGTGTGTCATTGACCCCCAGTGTTTTCGAGAGAAGACTCGAGAATTCCTGCAATGGAAATGGCGTGAGGCCACATGCTATGCCACATGCAATGAGGCTTACCTGCCAGGCGCTAGTTGCTAGTGCACGTCCTTGTCCTGGTTTTTGTGGCTTCTTCAGTTGAACCCAGAGCTTCCGTGTTCGTGCCAATGTCTCGTGCAGACCCGATTTGTAGCACGTTTCTTGCTTGACATTCTGCGCGTGGGAGATGTATATGATAGATCGGAGGGGCGAGTTGCCTTTTATCAGGCGGACAACTCTTGTCTTGAAGACTTTCTTCACCTCCTCGCCCACCATAATATCCACAACTATCTCTTGCATCGCCAAGCTAGAATGCTGCCCGGAGACGGCATAGAACCGGATGTTTTGATCGTCCAACACCTTCCTATTGATCAAGTCTGGAAACCTCGTCTTGCCCTTCATTGTTCGGTAGTAGGGGATCACGTCTGCGATGTCGGGTGTTACTGGACTTGCCAGCATCTTCTGCTTCAGTTTCTCCACCCACTCATCAGATACTAGCCTGTGGTTGTATTTGCTTTGGATGTCGATACGGCTCACGTCGATTGTATATACTTTGTTGGAATAGTAACAAGTACTATTATCTGCAATGATTTTTGCTGCCTCTTCTTGCTCTTTCTGCTCTTTGCGGCTCTTCTTTTTGGTGGGTGTAGTGTTCGAACCCGAGGCAATGGCATCACTGAGTAGCTTCTTTTTTGGAGCAGGAGAGTCGGACGTCGGCTTGAGCTTGACCACCCTTTTCTGCTTCGAGGTAGTTTCCAGATCGACCCCCTTCCCCTTTGCTTCGCGAACTGGAGTCACTCTCAACGGCTCAATGTTGGAATATAGTTTTTGAACATCACCGTAGGTGAGGTCTGTGGATTCCATGTGATCTTCATAGACCTGCAGCGTCTTTGAAATTGTGGGCCTCCTGGACAACCTCTCCCTAGCTCCCTCTAGGAATTCCTCATAGCCGCTGCCCCCCTCTGGGAAGCCGCTAGGATGTGCAAGGTGGATCTTGAAGGCAGACGCTGTCTCTACCACAAGTGCCAGTCCATATTCTTGCATGGAACTGCATGGAGTATCTGTCACTTGGATGAGGATCCCCATGCATTCTTTTCTCCCACCATCTGTGTTGTACAGCCTCAGATCCTCGCCTTCTATCCCGAAAGTCCAACTGGTGAGCTCCTCCCCCTTCTCTGCATCCACATTGATAGTGGCTGGAAGAAGAACACAATTCCTCGCCTGTTCAGAAATGCACAACAATTAGAGCTGACAGATGAAAAGCTAGTAGCTGGAAATAACGTGAGGCCACACGCCATTCACCACTGCATCAGATGTCTTGAGGCTGCATCCTAAGATGGCGTGAGGCTACACGCCATCTGTAACCGGACTGTACTCGAGAGCCCAATCGGTGCATGCCAATGTTGCTACTGAATGGCATGTGGCCTCATGCCATTTTCTACTTGGCCTAAAAGACTTACCATTTGAAGCCGAATAGAGGCGTGACAACCGGACTCGCTGGCGAATGTGCACTGTGTGTGTAGCGGATCGTAGCAGCAAGGCTACTCTGCCACTTACAGTTGGAGAGTGGCGCTGAAATCTCCCGGGACGCCAAGTGGGCTGCGTGTGGGTGGCGGAGTGGGCGGCGGAGTTGGCGGCGAAGTTACAAACTGGGTGTGTCTTGAAGTGGACGCCGATGCACACGAGCGCGATGCGAGCGCGAGTGTGATGCAAGCGCGAGTGGACACCGATGCACACGAGAAACCTGTAGAGAAGTGGGAGCGCGAGTGGGAGCGCGATGCGAGCGCGAGTGTGCGAGCGCGATGCGAGCGCGAGTGTGCGAGCGCGAGTACGAAGCAAAATGCAAAACCTAACCTCACACGCGCAAAATGTCACGACGGTTGGTAATCCCACCACGTCATCATTTCGCGCCACCATTAATTTCTGGATCGGCGCGCGCATGCGTGAAATCCAAAAGAAATCCGCAACGTCATCATTCCTCGGACTGCATGCACGCGAAATCCAAAAGAAAGATCATGATTGGGATATCATTTAATACCCTCGCTATATTTATACCATGCATGATTGGATATTCCAAAGCATCTTGTATTTCCAAAAATGCCAGATGTTCAGCCAAATAAATTGTCAGAGGATTTGATGTGACGTTCAAGCATGTGGGCTCATGCAATTTTGATCCCAAAAAATGCACCAAAAAATGCTCGGCGTCATCTGGCGTTATCTCTTGAATGGCGTGGGGCCGCATGCCATTTTCAGGAGCACATAGGAGTATATTCCTAGAATATTCTAACACGCGCGAGATTGTTTTGAGTTTCCTGGAGATCCAACCGTTAGATCGCAACCAGATTTTACAGAATGGTATACAATGTCCTTCTTGATGACCCTGCAAAGAAGCATCTCGATCGGACACCACATGAGACCACACGAGCCTTACAATGTTTCAGGGGCATTTGCCATAGATCCGACCGTTATTTTGCTCCAAGATTCTACAGTTTGGTGTGCATTGACCTTTCCATCGACACTACAAAGGGACATCACAATCAGATGCGGGATCACAAGAAACCAACTTCACTAACTCTGGTTTCACCAAGATCTACGTAAGGAGTTATGAAATGAAAGAACCCTCTCTATTGAAATGTGTTTATGGTCCTAGGGGCATTGTGACATATCAAAGGATTTTGCATCAAGTTCTGTATTTGCATGTTTATCAAGCTACTGAATTGCTAAACCCTAAACCCTAAACCCTAACCCTAAACATGTGGCAAATGCTGCGTGAAGAAAGATGCCCTTTCTGGGCAAATGTTGTAAGAGGCAGATTCCGAGCAGATGTATCTCAGGCCAGCGAAGGGGACAAACGAAAGCTAGCTATAAACATGACGGGATGCAAATAGATTACTAAGCTGGTCCTGCGAAAATCAAAAACCATAATTGAAAACATTGAAAATGCGAAAAGAAAGGTTTATAATATTTTTGAATTTTAAGCAACCAAATGAATGTAAGTAAGGCATGTGTTTGTAAGTTTAAAAATGCCTCAACCACTTAAATTCCCAAGTAAATAAAGCTGTTTCTATTTTTGGTACAGGTAAACTTTATAGCGTGTGGGCTCAGGCAATTTTGAACCCAAAAATTCACCAAAAAATGCTCGACTAGCATTATTCTTTGAATGGCGTGTGGCCTTATATTGCCATAAATGGACGTACACACACAGCATAATTATTCCTTTACACGGCGAATAATCTTGGCGCGGATCGCTGACATGGCATGGCAAAGTTCGAATCACTGACATGGCACAGCTGGATCGAGGCAAGGACATGATGTGACAAAGTTCAACCTCCGACAGCAAAGTCTAGAAGCTACTCAGTTTGAAATTTGTCAGAGGAATCATAAGATCTGGTTTGTCAGAGGATTTGATGTGACGTTCAAGCGTGTGTTATTTTTGAATTCTCGAACTCATTCCTAGGTCTATCATTTTTGTGCGCCGTGTTCTTGGTTCCGCTGAGCGCAGTGAGCGCTGTTTGTGTAAGCGGCGTTGTGAGCTGTGGTTTATGCGTCTACAAGCGGTTGCGGCATTGCGAGCGCCATTGCGAGCGGCAGTTTATGCAAGTGGCAGTTTGTGCGAGCGGCGCTACGAGCAGTTGCGGTGTTGCGAGCGGCGCTACGAGTAGTTGCGGTGTTGCGAGCGGCACTGTCTTTGGTGTGGCTACCGCTTCCTCTTGATATTCAGCACTTGTGCTTCCTGGTATGTTCACCATGGAATGGTTTAGGACCACATTTAGAAATGGCATGAGGCCACATGCCATCTTGGGCCCTTGCAATTTCATGGCTAGCGTATTGTCATGTATGTTTTTACTTGCCTGCAGCTGTGTGTATATCAAGATGGCATGAGGCCTCATGCCAATTTTGTGAATGCGAAATTTCACGTAGGTGTCAATAGCATGTTTGAATAATGGCATGTGGCCTCATGCTATTTGGTATGTTATGATTTAGGCCATTCTCCAATCATTTTTTGTATGGTCTTAACTTCTTTTTTGCACTTTCAGAATGGCCTTCAGGGTTGGGGAAAAGGTTTACATTTTGAATGGTGGGAAGAGAGTTGCAAAAGGGACCCTTGTGTCTATGGATGGGAACTTTGTTATACACTGTCAAAGGCTTGGGGAAGGCAATGCTGCTGTATCAGTAAAGACTGTCTTCGATGGGAATGTGGTCGCTATTGAACGAGGAGAGATGGTCGTCGGGGTAAATGTTGTTGTTGCCTTGAAAAATCTGCAGAAGAAAGCAGATGTTGGGGACAGCGCAAGTGCGACGCATGTTCCCTCCGTGGATCTTAAGAACTGTGCTACATGGATTCAGGCAAAGGTGTTTCTAAACAACCCCGAGGGGGAGGTGGTAGCTGAGGGCTTAGCCACAGTTGTCGATCCAAGAGATGCGGTTGCTAATCAAGAATTGGGCTGGGATGATATTGGAGTTGCAATTTTAGAGGTTGTTGACACAGAAGAAAACAGTCTGACTATTGGAAGCATTGTGCGGTGGAAATTGAGGCATTTAGTGTTTGAGAATGTGAAGGATTCACAATCAAACACCACTACAACTGATGACAGAACATCTCTTCATGGGAAAAGAAAGTACACCTTCCTACAGCGCAGCCAAAGGGATCTGAGCAACGAACCGAAAAGGCAGAAAATGGCGATGGCGGTTCGAATGGTCTCGACAGTTGCTTGTTGCAAGAGGAGGTGCTGTCAACATGCTGATTGGGATGCTATTGAAGAGGAGAGAGCAAGATACAAGACATTGTCCTGGAAGGCAACTCGCAATTTTGTGTATGAGGCATTACGGTCATCTGTTGATGCTTCAGAACATCAGGTGGGGGGCATGGTCTTCCAGAGGGGTTTGGTCTGCATGAAGGCATGGAGAATTATTTATGGAGTCCCTCGAAGCACATTCTACAGAATCAAAACTGAGTTCGAGGAACAAAGGGTTCAACAGGCAGTCCATGGGAACGACGGTACGCACAAAACCAGGGGTCATGTTGTATATGGAGAGGCAATCTTCAAGAGGTTTGTCGAGACATGTAGCGAGAAGCAACCACATAAAACCCGCCTCTTGGAAGATGGAACACGAGACACCCAACGAGTTCTCCCTTCCATGTATACCAAGGGGGCCATATTGGAAGATGTGAATCGGGAACTCTAGAGTAATGGCTACAGGAAGCTGAGCCAATCTAGATTTAGTAGATTGTGGAGCAACAGGTTCAGGGATGTGAGTATAGGAAAGTACTCCAGCTTTTCAAAGTGTGACGAGTGCACTGCTATCAAAATGGCTTTGTCGAAGAATTCTTGCAGCGCTCAAGAGCGAGAGACGTTGGTTAGAAGGCGGCTCGACCACAACATCGAGCAGAGAAGCTGCAGGACTGCATATTATCATAATAGGATTCTCTCCATGGAGAGACCTGACTCTTACCTCTGTATCATCCACGACAAAATGGACCAGAAAAAGGCGTGCTTACCTCGACTCAATCCTGCCCCCAAGGCAATCTCTTCATCCATGCAGCTGCCTGTGTCTCTGTTTGGCATAATCGCTCATGGGCATGGTGCCCAGAACTATGGGAACTTCTTTGTACCTCTATGGGGTGGCGGGGGTGCAAACATGATGATTGCGTCCCTAGCAAAACACTTAAGGTCTCTGCAAAGTGCGCAGACTGAGCTGAACGGCCAACCCTTGCATAAGGCCCTTGTCGATCGAACCCCATACAGGGTTCAGCTGGAGGAGGAGCAAAGGCTTGCAGTATCGCGTGGGGCCCCATGCCATCCCAGTGAATATGTTGGCCGTCAGATTGTAGGGTTATCACGTGAGGCCTCATGCCATTCCGACGAGGCTGGTCGCCCGGTGAATGCACAGCCTCATCCAAACGAAGCAGAATCTCAAGGAAGTTCTTGCGGCCGATGTGGCCTTCCACCCCATCTTCTGCTTCAAACAGACAATGCTGGCAGCGAGAACAAAAACATGTACGTCTTCGCGTACTTGGCGATGCTTGTTGCCAAAGGCATATTTGAAACGGTTACACTTGGCTTTCTCATGGTTGGGCACACTCATGAAGATGTCGATGCCATGTTTAGTCACCTGGCAGAGTCCCTCCGGCGATCCAATGTCCTCACCCTCCCACAACTCTACGATGAATTCCAAAATTGCATCAAAGGCACTGTTGAAGCTGCACTTGTGACAGAGGTTCCAGACTTTAAGGGGTTTGTAAGAGGCTACATCAGGGACGGATCCGAAACGCTGATTGGCCACTCCAAGCCTCTTCAGTTTCATTTCAGCATGCGTGACGGTGCTCCAGTGATGAGGTACAAGATGAGAGAATGGGACACAGTGTGGCTGCCAGTGGATGGCATTGAACTCTTCAAGAGAGATCCCATAACTGGGGAACCTATGATTCCTCAGGGTTCCCCACGGCCGATGCACCCGGATGGACTCAAAGACCAGGAAAGTATAGTGGCCGGGATTAGACAGCATATTGCCTTCTGGAAGAGGGGGTTGGTGTTTGGTGGAGAATCCTATTTTAAGAGGTGCAAGCCTTTGCTCGAATACTGGGAGATGATTATATCTGCTATCCAAAATGGGCCGGTTGTATATGAAGAATTGGAAGAGTCCTTTTGGCCAGAACCCAGAGCACCAGATAGTAGCGGAACAATGTCCTCTGGAAATGCAGTGACAGATAACGATGTTGAGGATCACTATTGTGGGCCGAGGAACAAGAAGCCGGATTCAGCATTCAATCCAGTACAGGTCTGCAAAGGAATGGTCGTGCTTGTCAGACCCAGTAATAAAAAACAAATGATATGGGTGGGGCGCTGCATCACTGATGCAGAGGAGGATGCGGAAACTAACTCCTTCAATGTAACTGTGGAGTGGTTCAAGCCAAGTTCCGGATATACGAAGGATTGCCTAGACAAAAGATGGGTGCTGAATCCAAGGGATCCCAGCATGAGCATATCGGTGGATAATGTTGTGCATGGTTGGATGCGGAAGCAGAGTGCCACCATCACCTTGCCAGACCATGCAAGAGATGCAGCAAGAGCATTCATAACCCGGGTTCAAGGTGAGATTCATTAATATTCCTTTACTAAGTTTCTAATGTATTTTATTTCAAGGTGAACAATCCGAATCTGAATCAGAGGAGGCATGATGGCATGTGGCCCTTTGCACTAGTATATCTTAATACCGGTCTGAGAAATAGAATGGCATGTGCCCTCAGGCCTTTTACTAAATCACCTTTGAAAGAAATGCAAGCCTCTATGTCGTAAAAAAAAGGTACTAGAGAAATTCCTTAATAATATGAATGTTATTTAGTTTCATGAAATACACTAAGGGTCAAATGAGTTAAATGACTTCTCCAGACTAGCAATGCCTCTTGCTACACCTTCACAATTAGATTTGTTAGAAAAAGATAACATTGAATAATATCTAAATGTTCTCACCATTAAGTTATATGTCTGGCTAATAGGAATGACGTTCATCTTGGAAAGCTCACCACACGCTCAATGAACAAACAAATAGTGTGTGCGCGCATGCCATCGCTCTTCTTTAGCTTCAGATTCGGCTTGCTCACCTTGACAATGAGATTTATTATACAACCAGATGGACTCAGTCTGGACACAAAGTCACCGCGCTAGTCACCATGCCCCAGATATGTCTAGCCCCTGGACAAAAAACATATAATTTCACGTCATTTTCAAATACTTGAAAATTTGTACCTAGTCCCATTTTACTGAATAAATCCCACTTTAACGAAATAGAGCTTCATTCTTTATTTTCTCCATGGCTTTGATAATGTCATTTTCAATCTTTTTCTGCATAAAGAAAACATAAAATAAAATAAAACAAATCCCATAACAAATAGATATTAAAACCATATACCAAGAAAAAAACCTTGGTGATAAATTAATGAGTGAAAGAGTGCTAAATATTTCTCCTCTTGCCCTTCACCTCATATTGTTGATCTCAATTAATTGCATCCCTCAAATTATCATCAAGCTTTCCTTCTATGATATTTTTGTTGTCATAGTAGAATCGATAGATGCATAGAGTGTCGTGGAGGCCATTTATTCAAATGTTATGTTCATTGATGTTGCAAAGAGATTCATGAGAACACCATTCAAGATTAAGTAATATATAAGGACTTATTCATTCATACGATGCATGGTTTAATATAACTATAGTGCATCCTTATTTTTTGTGTTGATTCCACCTGAATGTGTTTTTCCTTGTCAAAAGGAAAAAAAACCATTAATCACAATAGTCCAAGCCTTCAAACAATTTTTCCCATTGCACACAGGGAACATAATCCCTCTAAGCCAGCTCCAATTCGGATTTTGATCTAGCTCCCTCTCAAACTCATTGTTTTGATCCATCTAGCATTGATCCCACTTGGCCTTGATCTCTTCTGTCACATAAGTAATTCTCTGCAATTGATTTATGATGAAAAGGATGAACTTGCCTTTTTCATAGAAATATCCCTCAAGACAAAAAATATTCACCATCTTCTCATTTGGAATAAAACTTTTTTACACAGCCTCATTCAATAGAGGAATGAAGATGTGAGACAAAAATCCCTAAACCCCAAAGTGGAGTTGAGAGGGAGCCATACGGTAGTGGCTAAAATAGAAGTCAAATGAATGTAACATGTTTAGACTAAAAGTTTCAACTCAAAAAGTTGAAAGCGGGAATGGAACTCCCAACAAAATGCTCGAGAAATGAGCATGAAGCAATCAATAAGCAAACCTCTGACATGTGGAAGTGTTAGGACTGAGTCCAAGATGGACTTGAGATGGACCCGAGATGGAGTATGAGAAGGAGTTCGAGATGAAGTTTGAGTTGGAGTTTGAGATGGAGTCTAAGTTGGAGTTTGAGATGGAGTCTGAGATGGAGTCTGAGAAGGAGTCCAAGATGAACTCCAAGATGGAGTTTGAGATGGAGCCTAATGTTGAGTCCGAGATGGACACTAGGTTTGAGATCAAGTCTGAGACCTAGACCATGACCAAGACTGAAACCAAGATTGAGACTAAGATGGAGACCGAGTCCAAGTTTGAGTTTGAGACTACATCTAAGTTTGAGATTAAGTTTGAGTCTAAGTCCAAGAGTGAAAGCCCAAAACGATCATTTCCCAGACCATGGAGGGTTTGGTGAGCTCCAAAAGGATAATAAAGGGAGGACTTTAGTGGAACTAGTTTGGCTAAGAAAGATTAGTGTGACTAAAGAAGGTTATACCCATATGGTAGGTGATGATATAACCACTAAAGAATCCAAGGCTAGAGTGAACACGAATGGACAAGTGGAGAAACTTGGGTGAAGTGTTCAAAAGCCAACTTTAGCTCCCTTGGGAAATCAAATGGTCAATGCTCCCAATCCAAGTATGAGTGGCATTACCTAGTTAGATACTTGGCATGGCTCATTAAAATTTCGCTCTAGCCACATGGCTAGGGCACCCAAAGGTGGAAGGTGGGGAGAGTACTAACAAGGCTCATGTAGAGTTATGGTGTTTTAAAATGTTGTCTTAAAGTCCCAGACTGTGGAAAGGAAGAGGAGTAATCCTCTTGTATAGTGACCAAGGGCATGGTTCTATAGTGAGGAAGTCCCAGTGACTTACTGATTAGGCCTTTAGGCTCTGACTCAATGATAGTGTTGGTGAGCACTATCATGGATGGAATGGGATTTGGTAGGGACCGATAGAGGGATATTAGGGAAGGGTGTTCCCCATGTCTCCGGGCATCTGAAAGGTGCTAAGGTGTGGTCAGAGGATGACCATTCATAGATGGATAGCCTAGTTTTTGAGAGACAAGTATATAGTATGGGTGGTCTTAGATTACCAATGAGACAAAGGTGAATAGATATGGTTTTATAACGGGTTAATATATTAGTGATACCTTTGGGTGTTTATAGTGGGGTTGAATATATGGAGCACTTGAACCAAGTGCAAAAGATAAGTGGCATAGATGCCATTCATGGGGCTAGCATGTTCCTAAGTCGGAAATAAAATTTATAGAGGTTGTGAGTGAAATTTCTCCAAGTGGTCAAAGGTGTGATTAAAGTAGAATAGAAAATTTAGTCACTTATAGAAGGAAGGTTTGTTGTCATGATGAATCTTGATTTTTTTCATCACATTAGAAAGCTTTCCTACATGAAGTATCTCTACAAAAAATAAATCATTAACTAAAGGAGTCATAGCTTTTTTAGTAGCCATGCCGCTCTTCATGTTGCCTATCTTTGTCTTCCCTACATCTCCTCCATCCATTGACTTGGGAAGAAAATCCTCAGATGCTACAACAATTGATAAAGAGGCAATGCTAAAGAGGAGGGTAAAGAGGGCAATGTAGATAAAGAAGGTATAGTAGACAATGAAGTATAAGAAGAATAAAAACTATGAGGAGAAGGTGATGGAAGATGAGAATTATGAAGATGCAAAGATGAAGATAGAGGAGATTACTAAGAAGGCAATAGAGGAGAAGAATGACATAAAGTCGAGGAAGGAGTAAAAGAATGAGATGGCAATAGAGGAGGAAGTGGGTAAGAAGGCAATTGATAAAAAAAAATGTTCCCCTCACCCATGTCCCCTTTATTCTTGCAACATCTTCCTTGCACACTTCTCTAGTGTCTTTGCATGTCTTTCTATATGTGTAGGAGATTATATACAAAAAAAAGGGTGAAGCAAGGTCGTTGAGGTGCTTATACTATAAACAACATTTGATTTGTTTAGAAACATATAGCTACAAATTGTACTATTGTCAGCTCAAAACACCAAGTACATAGTGTTTAGAATTTATGAATTTTCACTTGCACTCTTATTCGAAGAGAGGGAAATACATACAAACGTTTGTGTGTTTTAATGTTAGTAATTTTAACTCTTGCAATCTTTTTTCCCAGAGTAGTAATTCAAGGGCTAAAAAATCCCATTGCACAACACAACCAAACTATACAAAAGAAAGAAAGAAAGGATAGTGAAAATAATGATCATGAGTTGAAGATAAATGCAATAATAGAAGGTGCAATAAATTGAGTAAAAAAGAATGCTCTCCTACTTATTCTAGAAAATTACAATTTGATGACTTTCAAGAAATGCCCTATATGTTTTCTGACTTTTAGTAGAAACAATGGCAATGATCAGTATAGTGGTATATATACACTTGTGATACACTGCAATATCATGCACCCGAAAGTCTATTATGAAATAGTTTTTGGGATGGTAAAAAAAGAAATGGAGACATACAAGTACTATGGGTAGTATTGCAAAAAGAACACTCGCAAGTATATAAAATGAAAAGTAAAATTAATTTTTTTTATTTATTACTTATATAAAGTATAATAAGTTTATATTATTGAGAGAGAACAAACATCGATAATCTTAGAAAATCTAGCTAGCTCCAAAGGTTTTTGCAACTTAGCAATAGTGAGGTTTGCTTAATGTATATGAATATCCACTTTAAGATCCCAATACAAGATGTTGATGAAGATGTAGTATATATGCTTATAAGGAGTATATACCTTTTTATGTTCCTTGTGCTACATAAAGTTTGGATATATATAAGAAGGAAGGTCTTGAATGACAATTGTATACTCTCCACCTTTTGTTTTACCTATGTACTCCTTTGTAAGCGCAATGATGTACTTTGTAGAGAGAATCTCACACTTATGCATTTGAGCTAAGCTTCTTGCTTCTGCTTGGAGATAGTACCAATAAATTTAATTGTCTTACTTTTTTTTGCTGGCCTCCTGTGTATATTTATGGGAACAATCTTAATTCTCTCACTCATGTCTCCAACTCTCCTCTCAAAATTGAAATTATATTTCTCAAGGTTTTCAATTTTATCCAAAATGAACATGACCCCATTAACAATTGGCCATTCTTTAGGTACTACATCAAATTTAGTCATTATAATGTCTTCAAACCACTTTGTATAGTTGGTATCAATATTGTAACAATATAGCTAGCATTATCTTGAAAATCTTGTTTGCTTTTGTTCCCCATGGAAATATAGAGTTGGAACATAAACAGACTTGTCACTATGGATTTAGACATAAACAAATTTGTCACTATGGATTCAGACATAAACAGACTTGTCACTATGGATTCAGACACAACACTTGTCCCTCAGAAGCATCCCACACATCTTACATTGAATTTTGCTAACATTCAATAAATTATTTATTGTTTCAGCTCCATACTATAAACTCTTTTGAATTTATACTTCCTAGGAGGTCACCCAACCCAATACTATTCAAACCCAAGGACACTTAACCCTAAGTATCCCAAAACCTTTAACTGATTGGAAAAGGAGGTGCATTTTTATTATGGGCCCTTTCCCTTTATATTTAAATCTCATAAATCGTTTTCTCTTTGGTTGCTTACAATCCACCACTCTTCCCTATAAGTTCACACCTTTGTGAATGGAAGCAACTCTCTCAAGAGCCCCACTCTTTTGACACCTTACTCCTCGGGTCGAGCCTAGCCGGAGCAAATTGGACCAGCTAGATGTCAATTAAAATGTGGTGTGATTCCCTTAAGCCAATCAACAAAGTCAGACTCGAGACCCTTTTGATACCAGATGTGAACTCCTGAATTTAGACTTCCTAAGAGATCACTCAGCCCAATACTATTCAAACCAGTACAAAACTTTTAACCGATTGAAAAAGAGGATGCACTTTTGTTCATGGGCCCTTTCCCTAAATCGTTTCTCAAGTTGTTATCTTTGGTTGCTTACAATGCTCTCTTCATCAGCCACTTGAGTTGGCTCAATCTGGGAACAGTGTCTTGGAACAAAATGATAGGTTCATACCAATTTCTTCACTAATAATAGAAAAGCAACACTTTGAGTAGATGGTCTTCACGTCACCATTAAAAGCTTAGGGAGTATACTCTATAGATGCAAACCACTTCCTCTATTATAGTTGCCATTATTCATGTTGGTGGAGTCACTTACTTCTTCATTCAATTATGTAACATTTCAATCCAAGGTCTTGTTCCCATGTATTTTCCTTCTTCGAATGCCAAGGCTTTTGAAGACTGTTCTATAATGCTTATTAAATCCAATAGACATGCTTCATATAGACTCATCTTCCCTTCCTACCTTAGAGGAATGTTAGCTCCAATGCTTACTCTCTAAGAGATTCACAATTAAGGTGTATGCAAGATCCTCAAGTGGTTGGTCCTAATAAAAAAGACAATATTAAAAGGCAATAAAATAAGAAGAAAAAAGAAAAACCAACTTGAAAAGAGTGATGTCCCCATTGGAACATTTTAACTTTTTATCACCCCAACCATGATTTAAGTTGTGGTAGATAACTTACGTCTATATGGCAATCTTCACACTACCACATTCAAATTTTATTTGCTTTTGCCTTATGCTCTTCTTCAGAAGGTGTAAATTGCCAATTTTTTGCATAACTCCTTAAACGTTAATTGGAAACCTAGTTTGATAAAGTGGTAATGCTGGTTTAGGTTCTAACCCCAATAGAACTCACAAGTCCTTTCATGGCCTTTTAGGGGTTGACCATTCTCAAAGACTACTTAGATGCCATTCCAATTAACCCTAGCCCCATCTACCATGAAACTGTAAAAGTTGATAGGCTTATCAGTCTGCTTTAGTATAATGTCGGAGAGGGCTTCCAAAATATTTCTTGGGCCATATGGTTTTGTACTTTAAACTTTACTGTTGCAATTGTCAAGTTGGAACGTAGTCTATGAAAATAGTAATGCTTAAAACCATTTTAAAATATTGAGAAAAAATAACTACCTCGAATCATACATATGAGCTCCTATAGTTGTCCAACCTAATACCCACTCCATATGGTCAAAATGTACCCAAGCATTAGCAAGGTCACTTGACTCAGACATATCCATTTAAGAAACAAAATTTACACCAAAAGTAGGGTTTATGGTAGAAATTTTGAAAATAAATGGGTGCTCTTGCTCACTAATGACTTGATTTGGGGATAAACTCCCATGGATAAACTCATAGGGACAGTTTAAGGATAGAGTCTATTTTTTATTGGAGTTTCCTCTCTCGAGATTCACACTTCCAAGTTTTTATCCTAAATAAAACAAAATGTAAAAAAGACACTATTGAAAAGGTTATAATATTATTTTCTTACCTTCTAAGGTTAGTTTCAAGTTGCACGCATTGTAATAACTCCCACAAGTTAACCTCATCTACTTAAGTCTTCTTGCAGCCTGGATTGAGTATGGTGCTTGCAATAAAATCCTTTAGCACTATCTTTTGAACATGCTTTAGAGTTACATATAAGTTTCTCAATCTCTATTTGCAATACATCTTTAAACAGTTGACTAAACTCCTTTGTATCCTTTTCTACATTGGATGTGTGTGCATGCCAATATATACTATAGCTCTACCAACCTTTCTATCATGTGTCATAGGATAACCACGAAATGGAACCTAAACCCTCTATATGCCATGTGTCATATGCCATATGCTACAAATGTAACGCACATGAATTTGGAGCTAAATTCCAAGCCCGTTGCACTGCGAAACGAGGGTTTAGTACAATCCCACGAGCACCAGCTCCCCATATCTAGCACTTGCACGCAAAATGGTGTCAGATAGAGTCTGGCACAATTTTAGCATACCGGTGGCATAACACGAGGAGGAGGGTACCCCACCAACTAGAGTAGTGTGGAGCTTGAGCTTAGACCTAAGCCGAATGCAAAACAAAAAGAGATACAGCTCAGCGGGAGCCAAACTAATATCTCAGGTGGTTAGACATACATTCCAACCACTATCCCTACTATACATTTGGCCCCATATTCCCCCCCCCCCCCCCCCCCCCCCTCCTTTGAGGTACACACGCTTTGGGCTTTCACCCCAAGCCTCCCTTAGTACTAGGAATTAGTCTCTGGGACAAGCTCAAAACTTACTAAATATGGAATGTCTTTAGATTGTGAATTTGGATATGGGATAAATACCATTGTGTTCAAGCCAACCTTTACATTCTGTAAATATGCCAAATGAGCAAATCTAGACACTTTCTATAATTAACATTTGGAGCCGAAACAAGACTAACACAAAGGGTATGATAGTGAGGGTGTTTGGTAGACATGGTAAGCTATCATCTGGTGATATTGAGGGATTAGTCTCAATATGTGAGGGTTCTTGCCAAGCTAGTGTAAGGAACTGACTCCCCGAGATGTCGTAGGCTAAAGGATCCCCGAAAGCTTGACCGAAATGACAACGAGTTCATTAGATGGGACCGAGTCGAAGATCGAGTCCAAGACCGACTCTGAGACTGAGTTCGAGATAGAGTCTGGGATCGAGCTGAGGCTGAATCGGAGACCGAGATCGAGACCGAGTTCAAGACCGAGTTCGAGACGGAGTCCGAGATCCAAATCGGGTCGAGACCAAGTCCGAAGTTGAGCCCAAAGTCGAGTCCAAGATCGGGTCCGAGATCGAGTTCGAGATCGAGTTCGAGACCGAATCCGAAGTTGGGTCCGAGATCGGGTCCGAGATCGAATCTGAGACTAAGTCCAAATACTAATACGGGTCAAGGGGTGAAAGCCCAAAGCGTGCATCTCCTAGGGGGGGGGGGGGGGGGGGGGCTGCAAGGGGTTCCAAAAAGTATAGTAGGGATAGTGAGGTCTAGGAACCAGTCTTGAAGAAACTCTTCAGTGGTGCTTCCAAACTGACTTGAGGTTGAGACTGGGGTCGAGGGGCCTTGGGTGGGAGTGAGCATGGGCTTGGGTGGTGCTGGAGGGGCCACCCAGGGAAGTGCTCAAGAGCAACTCTCACTCCTGAAAAGGAAACTGACTGGGGTGCTCTCGACTCATGTGGAGTGGTGCCCCAGTTGAGTACCTTGTGGCTCATTGGTCCTCGCCCTTCCTAGGGGCTTGGGCCTTCCCTTTGGGATGGAAGTGGGGGGGGGGGTAGAGGTACCCATACTGGGCCGTTAGGCCACGGTGTTTCGCCCTGATGTCCCGAAGCAAGTGTTGCACCTAAAGCCTGGGATTTAGAGGGTCCCATAATCAAGTCTTGTTGTACCAAGGGGTGTTAAGAACCTGGAGGCTTGGTGTGCTTGGCTGCTTGTGCCTATGGGGAGTGTAGCCGAACTTTAAGTCCAGTCTAACCCGGGGAGGGGGATTGGGAGAGATTTGGGAATCCGTGGATGGAAGGCTAACGCTCCATTGCTCGTGCAGTGAGTAGCTGAAACCAAGTAGGACCAAGTAGGAGCTGGTACAATAGGTGAGAACCTTGGCGAGGGAACTTAGCACAAGCCAAGGCAGTGTTAGTCGGATAGACGAGGTAAGCTGGCAAATTAGAAAGGAAAAATTTGTGGCTTACAATTTGCCTTTTCCTCAGTTCTAGCGAAGGATAGAGGCGGATTGCTAGGAGATGGCAAAGGCAGGGCGTAAGCGAACCTAGGTGGAGATGGAACCTCCGCCAGAGTTAGAGCCTCCAGTCGAACAAGAGGCTATAGATGAGGAATCCATGCATGAGGAGGACTCAAGTGAGGAAACTTCCAAACAGGAGTCCGGTGGCGAGGTTCGGTCGTCCAAGGCTCGATTGGACGTTCTAGAAGGACAATTGGCGCAGATCAATGCCCTGCTGGAGACTCTCATACCCAAGCTAAAGCGTGACGAGAAGCAGAAGAAAAAGTGAAAGACTGCGGATGCTGGCAGTGTAGAAGGTGCGGACCCTTTGGTAGGGACTGAGGAAAAACTAGACAAGGTTGAACAGACCGAAGTGGAATCAGTCCCTTAGGCAATTCCCAAGTACAAACCAAAACCCCCACCGGTCTTCAAGGGAGTGAATGACTATAAGGTGGTGGAGGACTGGTTTTATGATATGGAGGACTACTTCCGAGTGTTGCGGTTACCAAGCTCGGAGAAGGTCCCATGTGCAAAACCATACTTGGCAGATAATGCCAAGTCTTGGTGGAGAATGATAGAGGCCAACGAAGGAGCGGTGGCCACTTGGGAAATGATAAAGGCGAGGATCCGCGCGACTTATGTTCCTCCAAATGCTACTCTGCATCTAAGAGACGAGCTGAGTAGGCTGAAGCAAACCGGAACCATTCATGAGTATGTGAATGGGTTTATGGCAAAGAGGATACTTGTCATGGATATGGGGGATATGGATGCGTTCCATGCCTTCATATCAGGTTTGCAAACCTAGGCTCGCGGTGAGGTGATGCGGTGGAACCCGACCAACTACAAGGAACCGTTGGATGCGGCCATCAAGGTGCATTTCAATGATAACCTGCGAAAGGGAAACACGACGGGGTTGAAGTCCACATTTAGCAAAGGGGCCAAACCAAGGGGAACGTATAACCAAGGGAAATTCAAGAAGAGTTTCTCTAAGAATGAGTCCTCGGGGTTCTAGAAAGGCAAATCCGGTGGCCAGCGAGCGAGTATGTGGGGGAGTCAAGCGAAAAGAGACAAACCCACGGATAAGAAGGTCAAGTCGTATAGCAACGTGGGAAACAACATATGCTACAACTGCGGTGAAGCGGGACACTTTTCGAGGGAATGTCCCTACTCGAAAAAGGCCAGAGCCAATATAGCCATTAAGTCGGGTGAAGTCTAAACTGAGGTATGTGATCCAGTCCTTAGCTCAAAGTTACTCATTACACAAGCAACTTTGGTAGAGAGTCGTTCGCGACATCTACTAGCCCTCCGGGGGAAGCTCGGAGGTAGCTTTGTTAAGATCCTTATTGACACGGGTGCTTCGGATAATTTTGTGGCTGCAGACATAGTCCGGCAAGCCGGACTAACGTGTAGCGGCTAGGCGAACCAAGGACTATAGAGTTTGTTCAAGGTAGCCAAAGCACCAATGAGGTACTTCGACAAACGAGAGTCGAAGTGAGGACTTGGAAGGTGGACATGGATTTCACCGTGTTGGACATGGCGGGATTTGACGTGATTTTCGGAATGGATTGGTTCAATCGGTTTGTGGTAGCCCTGCATGGACAAGGTAGAAACCTTGTGGTACTGGCGAATGCCCAAGGAAGAATGCCCAAGGACGTCCAAGACTATGTAAAGACATGTCCAACATGTCAGCAGGTCAAAGCCGTGACTAAGGCTAGTGGGGGCTTGTTGCAAAGCATCCCAATTCCAGATCGCCCGTGGAAATGTCTTACAATGGACTTCATCACGGGACTCCCCCCAAGCGAGGGGTTTGATGCGATATTCGTGGTGGTGGACTGATTTTCGAAAATGGCACATTTCATACCCACCACAACGGAAGTGGATGCGGAAGGTGTGGCAAAGCTGTTCTTTGAACAAGTGGTTCAAGTGCGGGGAAGGCCGGAAGAGATCATCTCAGATCGAGATAAGATCTTCACTAGTAGGTTCTGGAGGACTTTCCTGGAACAGTATTGCACCAAGTTGGACCAACACGGAAGAGCCGGAAGAACTCTCTCACCTCGGCAATGGAAGAAAACACTATTGTAGCGATCGCGAATCCAGCGCAGAGGCCGCAGGCTAGAGCTCCGAGAGTGCTCCTTCTGGAGCCATCTTGTTCTCCCGCTGCATGACACGTGGAAGTGTCCTAGATGGAGTCCGAGGCGGACCCTAGTTGGAGTCCGAGATGGACCCGAAGTGGAGTCTGATATGGAGTCCGAAGTGGAGTCCGAGATGGAGTCCGATATGGAGTTTGAGATGGACCCGAAGTGGAGTCCGAGATGGAGTCCGATATGGAGTCCGAGATGGACCCGAAGTGGAGTCCGAGGTGGACCAAGATGGAGTCCGAGATGGACCCGAGATGGAGTCTGAGATGGTGTCCGAGATGGAGTCCGAGGTGGACCGAGACGGAGTCCGAGATGGACCCAAGATGGAGTCCGAGATGGACCGAGACGGAGTCCGAGATGGAGTCCGAGATGAAGTCCGAGATGGAGTCCGAGAAGGACCCGAGATGGAGTCTGAGGTCGAGACCGAGACCGGGACCGGGACGAGACCAAGACCGAGGCCAAGGCTGAGACCGAGCCCGAGCCCGAGTCCGAGTCCGAGTCCGAGTCCGAGTCCGAGTCCGAGTTCGAGCCTGAGAGGGTGAAAGCCCAAAGCGTTCGTCTCCCAGACCCTGGGGGGTTTGGTGAGCTCCAAAAGTATAGTAAGGGGGAGGACTGTAGTGGAGCCAGTTTGGCCAGGAAAGGCCAGTTTGGCCCAGAAAGGCCAGACCCAGTGTTGGGTGATAAACTGACTACTAGGAAGTCCAAGACTAGAGTGAATACGGACCGACAAGCGGGGTAAGCTTGGTGAAGTGTTCAAGAGCCGGCTCTAGTTCCCCAGGGAGATCGACTGGCCGATGCTCCCAGTCCAAGTGTGGGTGGCACTACCTACTTGGATACCAGGCGTGGCTCAACGGAACCTCGCTCTAAGCCCATGGCTAGAGCACCTAAAGGCGAAAGGTGGGGAGAGTACCCAGGTGGCTCGTGTAAGGCCACGGTGTTCCGAAATGTTGTCCCAAAGGCCCAGACTGTGGAAAGGAAGAGGAGCAGTCCTCTAGGGTAGTGACCAAGGACACAGTCGTGTGGTGAGGAAGTCCCAGAGGACCATGGGACTTAGTGGTCAGGCCGGTGGGCCTCGATTCAGTGGTAGTGTTGGTGATTCAATGGTACCTTGGGGTGTCGGTCTTGGGACCGGACACGTGGAGCACTTGGACTAAGCGCAAGGGATGAGTGGCATGGATGCCATTCTCGGGGCTAGTAAGTCCCAAGCCCTGAATTGGACTTAAGGAGGTTGTGAGTGAGACTCCTCCAAGTGGTCGAAGGTGTGGTTAAGTGACTAAAGTAGAATGGAAAAATTAGTCGCTTATAGTATTATGGAGAGCTACCTGCAGTGGAGGCATTCACGATGGAAAGACTCAACATTTGGAATCTAGTGAGGGATTCCTTGGAACAGACTCAACAAAGGCAAACCAAGTACGCGAACTAAAAGTGCCGGGATGTAGAGTTCCAAGCTGGGGAGAAGGTGTGGCTGAACACCAAGAACCTCAGGCTACCAAGTGGGATCAGCCGGAAGTTGACCCAAAGGTAAAAATGCATGTATTCCTATAAATGAATTGATCTTGAGTTCCTTAAGTAGGTTCGCGGGGCCTTATGAGATTGAGGCACGAATCGGTAAAGTGGCTTACCGACTCCAACTTCCTCGAGAGATGGGGAAGATGCACCCAATGTTCCATGTGAACTTACTCAAGCCGTACTTTGAGGATTTGCTTCGCAAGGACCAAGTAAGACCTTTACCTGAGGTTATCCAAGGGGAAGAGGAATACGAAGTCGAGGCCATCCTCAATGCGCACAAGAGCAAGCAACAAGGATGCGAGGTGAGAGAGTTCCATGTGAAGTGGAAATGATTTCCACACTACGAAGCAACATGGGAACCGGAGGAGAACCTAGCGAACACGCGAGATCTAGTGGAGGAATTTCTGCAAGGCAGAACTATATGTACTTATGCAAAGTTCAATTAAAAATATCAATTTGCAAAGTTGAGCAAGTGGCATATGTTGGGACCCGAAGGTGCGTTGAAGGTAAGCTAATTAGCATGGGTTTGCTAGGTTGACCAGGCATAGGGCACTTTGCCCGACTCCCTATGAGGATGTCAAATCCGTAGACGTATTCTACGGAGGTTGGGTTCGAGTCCCAGCCCCCTAGTAAAGCAAGGCTGGGTTCAAGTCCCGACCCAATACTAGGGCATGGTGAGGTGAGGGGTATAGGGACATCTATATTCCATTGTCATGGGCTCTTGGCCGGGGAGGCTAATTTAGGCACACCGCTAAGTGGGGGGATGCCCCCAGAGACATGGTCAACAAGTTGTAGGATAAAAAGAGACGTTCGATGTGGGCATCGAACTTCTTCTATGGGTGGTGGAGTTATAAGGAACCGACTCCCTGAGATGTCGTAGGCTAAAGGATCCCCAAAATCTTGACCGAAATGACAAAGAGTTTATCGGATGGGACCGAGTCGAAGATCGAGTCCAAGACCGACTCTAAGACCGAGTTTGAGATAGAGTCCGGGATCGAGCCGAGGCCGAATCGGAGACCGAGATCGAGACCGAGTTTGAGACCGAGTTCGAGATAGAGTCCGAGATCCAAATCGGGTCCGAGACCGAGTCCGAGGTCGAGCCCAAAGTCGAGTCCGAGATCAAGTCCGAGACCGAATCCAAAGTCGGGTTCGAGATCGAGTCCGAGATCGAATCTGAGACTAAGTCCAAATACTAATATGGGTCAAGGGGTGAAAGCCCAAAGGATGTGTCTCCCAGGGGGGTGGGGGGGCGGCGGGGGGCTGTAGGGGGTTCCAAAAGTATAGTAGGGATAGTGAGGTTCAGGAACCAGTCTTGACGGAACTCTCCAGTGGTGCTTCCAAACTAATTTGAGGTTGAGACTGGGGCCGAGGGGCCTTGGGTGGGAGTGAGCATGGGCTTGGGTGGTGCCAGAGGGGCCACCCAGGGAAGTGCTCAAGAGCAACTCTCACTCCCGAAAAGGAAACTGACTGGGGTGCTCTCGACTCATGTGGAGTGGTGCCCCAGTTGAGTACCTTATGGCTCATTGGTCCTCGCCCTTCCTAGGGGCTTGGGCCTTCCCTTCGGGATGGAAGTGGGGGGGTAGAGGTACCCATACTAGGCCGTTAGGCCACGGTGTTTTGCCCCGATGTCCCGAAGCAAGTGTTGCACCCAAGGTTTGGAATTTAGAGGGTCCCATGATCAAGTCTTGTTGTACCAAGGGGTGTTAGGAACCTAGAGGCTTGGTGTGCTTGGCTGCTTGTGCCTGTGGGGAGTGTAGCCGAACCTTAAGTCCAGTCTAACCCGGGGAGGGGGATTGGGAGAGATTTGGGAATCCGTGGATGGAAGGCTAACGCTCCATTGCTCATGCAGTGAATAGCTGAAACCAAGTAGGACCAAGTAGGAGCTGGTACAATAGGCGAGAACCTTAGTGAGGGAACTTAGCACAAGCCAAGGCAGTGTTGGTCGGATAGACGAGGTAAGCTAGCAAATTAGAAAGGAAAAATTTGTGGCTTATAGCTAATGCAAGACAGAGCAAAAAAGAACTAAGAGCCAGGTCAAGAATGCTCAGCTAGAAACACATAGGAGTTCCTACCTTATGTTCATTTGGCTAAGTATAGATGCTAGGCCCAGAGGGGCTTTTGAAGGGAACTAGCAGTACTGACCTCCTCCCATCATGGCAATAAGAAAAGAGTGTTCGTAAGGACTGGCTGACAAGTATCTTTTGATACCCGAAGTCACATTCGCGACACTCTCCCCCCTTTGAGGAAGATCGACGTCCTTATCAATGCATACCCGAGTCTAGCAAACTGTCCAGGAAACAACTCCAAAAGTTAACGAAAAGCACACTATATAGGAAACACACTGACTTAAATGAGTTAGGGAATGACCTCTCCTCTATGTCCAAAGACATTAAGACTCAGACACCCTTCGACTATTGCCGACAAGGAAATGACTAATGGAGTTAGCCACCCTTGTTGCTTCGAGTACCACTCGGCTTACAAAGGAATGATACATCCATGCCTGTAGGGACATAGGGAAAAGGCCAGAGGCCCAACTTCCCCTAAGCAAGAAATCAACCCCATCAGGAAGATTTAGACAACTATTAGAAACTAGCAGAGGAAGTTATTTACACGACCACACCCCTTTTTCAAGAATGAGTCATCAAGAGAGAGGTGGAGACTTGTGATCAGTCTACAATAGTTATCCCCATGGTTATGGATTGGACCTATGCACCAAAGTGCCAAAGTCAACTTTCCAAAACTGACCCAAGTACTAACAAACGAGAGAGATGAAACTTCAATTATAGAAATATATTACTTTATTGATTTGCAAGATTTATTACAACGTTTAGAAAAGCTAGTCTTTATTACGATTGTCATACTGCGTAACAAGCTCATGAGCATGTACAAGATTCCTAAGAGGTTCCCAAGTTGATTCACAAGTCAAGTAACCTTTCCACTTAACGAGATATTCCTTCACATGAGCTCGTCTCCAAAACCAAGAATCCAATATAGACTCAGCTTCATACTCAAGTTCACTATCAACGATCACTAGTGGGGGACGAATGTCCATAGAGCATTCCATAGCAGCATGATATGGTGCAAGTAAACTGACATGAAACACATCATGTAGATGGGATAACTCATTCGGAAGATCCAACTTATAGGATACATCACCAACCCGCTTCAATACCCAATAGAGTCCAACATATCTCGGTAACATCTTCTGAGATAGAGATCCCTTAATGTTCAAGTTCCGGGAAGATAGCCACACATGATCTCCCACTTGATAGGATACATCCCGACGATGTTGATCCTTATCACATCGATACCTATCCTGAGCTTTGCCCATCGCCTCAGTAGCTCTAGACCAACCTTGGCGTAGCCGCTCTACATAAGTCTCAATGGCCAGGACCAACACTTCAGACATTTATTTCAGTTTTGGATGAGCATTTCCTTGCAACATCTTCTATGGAGAATAGCCAATAGTGCTGTGAAATGTGTTGTTATAACATATTTCTACTGTATCTAAATGCTCAACCCAATCGCATTGGTCCACCGCGACATACTACCATAGATAATCCTCAACTTGAGCATTCACGCGTTTGGTCTGCCCATCAGTTTGAGGATGATAAGCCGTACTAAACTTCAACTTGGTACCAAACAGTGGTCTTCCCGAAGAAATGATCTCGGATAGAGATTCAAGGTTTATGGGGAAGTTTTGGGGCACATTATTCTAGCAAACCTACACTACTTCATGGAGAAAGAGCTTTGCTGCTTGTTTTGCATTCATTGTTCCCACAGTTGGAATGAAGTGTGCAATCTTCAACAACCAATCCACAACCACCATCAAAGTATCATAACCCTTAGATTTCGGCAAGCAAGTGACGAAATCAAGTGTCACACTCTGAAATGGCCATGCCGGTGCTGGAATGCACTGCTGTCACGAATGTGACTTTGGGTATTGAAAATTACCTATCGACCAGTCCTTACGGACACTCTTTCCTTACTGCCATGATGGCAGGAGGTCGGTATTGCTGGACCCTTTATCAGCCCCTCTTGTTCAAGTGTTAGTAAACTGGACTTTGCACCTGTACTTGGCCGGATGAGCATAAGGACGAAATTCCTAAGTGTCTATTTAGCCAAGCATACTTAGCCTGGCTTTTTAGTTCTCTTTTGCTCTGTCTTGCACTGGCTTGACAAAAACCCTCGCGTATTGAGATTGGTCCCTCAATATCGCTACATGATAGTTTACCGTGTCTGCCAAACACCCTCACTATCATGCCCTTTGTATTAGTCTCATTTCAGTCCCAAATGCTATTTATGGAAAGTGTCCAGATTTGTTCATTTGGCATATCTACGGAATGTAGAGATCAGCCTGAACACAATGGTATTCGTCCCGTGTCCAAATTCACAATCTAGGGACATTCCATATTTAGTCAGTTTCGAGCTTGTCCCAAAGACAAACTCCTGATACTAAGGGAGGCTTGGGGTGAAAGCCCAAAGCGTGTGTTCCTCAAGGAGGGGGTGGGGGGGGGGGGGGTGGGTGGGTTCCAAATGTATAGTAGGGATAGTGGATAGGTTGGGCATGGCTGACCAACCTGAGGCATAGTCTAGCTCCCACTTGCGTGCCTGTCCTTGTTCTGCGTCCGGCTTGGGTCTAAGCCCAAGTTCCATTCCATGCTAGCTGGCGGAGTACCCATGTCCTCACGTTAGGCCCCCGGTATGCTGAAATAGCGCCAAACTCCATTTAGCTTCGTTTTGCATGCTGGTCCTGGCATTAGGATGTTGGTTGCTCCAGGACTGTTCCAAGTCGCTCCAGGCTCCTGTCCCTTCACTCCTTGGGCTGTATGCTCAAGAGTTGCTCTGTGGTTCGGTTTCGTCACTCCTAGGCTCCAAGCTTGAGAGTTTGGCACTGTCCCTTCGTTCAATGGCCCAAGGCTCTGAACCTTGGGTTTCACACCACGTTCCTTTGAACACATGGCATGTGACAGGTGGCATGTGTCATGTGGCACAGAGGGTTTAGGTTTTGCTCTGTGGTGTTATCCTATGGTAAATCAACATAGGATAAAGGGTCAAAACCACGTGCGCTATATTTGGTATCAGAGCAAGAGTCTCAGTGAGTACTATTCAATGAGATTGGGCAACTAGTCTCGTTGTATACGCAGAGATGAAAATGAGGATCCGAGTGGATACACATTTGGGTGCTAAGACTTCGCATTCGTTCCTTGGGTATGGATTTGAGGTGTACCGTTTGCACGAGTTTTCGCTTGGGTTCATGAGTGAGGCATATTAGCAACTCAAAGTTATACTTTGAGTTGGCAGGATTAATGTAAACTTATCGATGGTTCCAGTGGTTCCATAAGTTGTTCCATGTACCATGGGTGAAAGCAAACCTCCCTGGGTTTGCTATGAGTGGCAAATAAGCTAACTCGTAGCTGTTTAGCACGGCACTAGTGGATCCTTCCTAGGCATGATTATGAGTGGATCAATCAAGACTATAGGGATTAGTCTATTGATTCAAGTAGTCATTGCCGTGCTCTCTTATAAACTTTTCTTGATTGGACTGAAGGTAGTGCGAAAGCAAGCTTGAGGTTTAGTCAAAGATGAGGCCAAAAAGAGAGTCATCGAGGACGAAGGATCAAACACGTAAATCATTTTCTCTTCTTGGAGAGATGATTTGCAACGAGGTATGACTCATTGCTCATATTCACATTATGCAATCAAGAGTCCCTACCTTGATGTATGTTGGAAATGATGGTCTTACAAATGGTGAGTTGTGGGATGGATAGTGGTGAAGTGCTATACCATTTTGTCTAGGCTTGCTATTGGAAGACTTAGGTTACAATGCTCAATTCTTTTCTAAGGAACCTTGCTATTGCTCCTTGAGTAGCTTGGTGTTAGATTAGTTTTGAGTTTGGTCAAAAAAAGAGTGGCATGAGCTTGTCCATGTTGTGAACAAAAGTTAGTGGTGTTGGGTGTTGTAAATCTCTATTGGTAGAGTGTGGCATTTATGTTGCATTTTGTCCAATTGAGTTAGCACTTGATAGTCATATAAACCTTTGTAGTAGTGACATGGGCAATACTCATGGTGTTGCTCAATTGATGATCAAGTCATTGTGATACTTATATCATATCCATGTGATAGTGAGCAATGTGTTTACAAAGTTGCTTGGTCAAATGATGATCAACCCCAAAGTAGTTGATAGTGAAGCTAGTCTACTTGCATATAGTAGCATTTTAGTAGTTTTGACTGAATTCTCGATGGTGGTCCATTATGCTAAGCTTAAGTTAGTTCCTTGTTCTTGAGGGTTTGTCCATAAGGTGTTGGAAAAGGGTTGTAACATTCATTTGCTATAGCTCATTAATTGATCCGTTAGCACTTGGAGTAGATTGTTGGATGGAGACGGTGTGTAGTTGAGGCATTGACATTCTTAAACACTAGTGTTAGTGGAAGTGGCATTGTTATTTCGAGTAATGAGGAATTTTCCGTAGACCTTGATTTTCCATGTCATTTTTTTTGTTAGTGTATTAAGCTTCATATTGGATCTTGAAAGTGGTTGAAGAAGAGTGTTAGTGCAATTTGAATATCCGAAGATGTAGTCTTCGTGATTAAGCCTTAGATGTATATTTTGCACTTTGCGGATGTTGGTGTTGGATATCGGTTAGATGGGCAAAGATGTTCAAGGCTTAAGCATACTATGGGTCATGAGAATTGGTGTTGAGGTGAATCTTTGTGAAGTTGTTAGTAGGAAGAAGTTGGTTGAGTCTTGAAAGTTTACATTCCTGGACTGAGAGTCATTCTTTCTTTAGGATGGAAAATTTTCCACAAATTTTCTTAGGCTTTTCCAATGGCTGATCTGTTGGTCACTTTGCTCGAAAACCATTCCGTTTTTGTAAGCCAGTACAAACTAGTGAAAGGGTTGAAGTTGACTTCGGTTAGTTTAGACCTTAGTATGTAGTTTATATGATGCAACCTAAAAGGGATGCTGACTTTTGGGGCTAAGGCAATTGAGTTGGATAGAGTTTGGAGTTGGTATAGAAAAGTGGTTATTGCACTTTTTTAAGAAGGGTGACTCTTGTGCCTTTCTTTTATAGCGTTGTGCTTGGTAGCAGTTTGCACCTTGCATTTCGTTATACTCTATAAGAGTAGTGAGCTCTCACTAATCTTGACTTAGTCTTGGTAGCACTGTGCCTTGGCTGAGGATGGTGATGTCCAACTTAGTTGTTTGAGATTAAGATGTTGGTACCCGTACTATAGCTTTGTCTATAAGGAGGTTGTGTACCGATATGAGTCCATCTCATGGTCTTCACTTTAGTTTCGACTAAATATTAATTACGCATAGCTAGCCTTTTCAAGGCATGCTCAGAGCTATTGGCTAAATGCATTAGTGAGCTTATTGTGGTTGAGTTGGATTCAAGTGGTCATTTAGTTTGTGCTTGTCTATGAACTTTTATCTCGTATCTAGGGTATCACGTTCATGTTGGACAAGTATATAACTTGATAACAAGAGTTGGAGTTTGGGTCTTATGAAGGCAAGTTGAGGGGTGATTGTTAGTTGTTTTGCGACTAGTGATTACTTGTAGATTTAGTCGAGGACTATTGACACTTGCTTTGCTCGATGATAATTTCGCAGTGATGGGCTTGTTTGACCGAATGATGTTGCGGAGGATCGTGTCATTAAACTTACATGGGTTTTTCATGTTGGCATATTGACTCTACCTTTGTCGATATCATTTAGTTACATTTAGTCCGTAGTGTTGGATTTCATTGAGTCGGTTAAGGATACTTGTCGGTTAAGGATACTTTGTGTTCTTTGAGTTATCTTTGGTAAATTGTTTAGCATACTATCTACAATCTTCGGTAGTTAAGTTTTCTCATTGAGTGTACTTGATGATATACTTGCTATTGAATTTTGTTAGATAGTGAATCTTATGTTTTCCAATGATTGTGATCTTGGTGTTTCCTAAACTATAATACTGGTTTATCGGATGATAACTTACTTGGAATACTTTTATGTTCTAATCTAAGCTTTATTCACTAATAATTAAATCTCTAAGATATCATTGTCTATGACTTTGATATTGTCCCTCTATTGATCTTTGAGTTTGGGCCAGTATAGGCAGATTAACTTCGGCATTTCGTATGCATGTTGAAATCTCTAGTCATGGGGTAGCTACTGTTGACTGGTCACATCACCTGCCTCTCTGTCGATGTTCCTTAATCCGTTGAAAGGGCGTGACCATGTAAACAACTCTAACTGCCTATTTCCAGTAGTCTATCTAAACCTTACCGACGGGTTTGGTTTCTTTGCTCATGAGGGTTGGGGCCTCTGGCTTCTCTCTCTATGTCCTTGCGGGCAGGGGCATATCACACTTTTGTAGTTGGGTGACACCCAGAGTAGCAAGGGTGGCTGACTCCGTTGGTCATTTCTTTGTCGGCGACGGCCGGAAGGTGTCTGAGCTGGTAGCGCATCTGCGTTAGACAAAGAGGTTGCCCCCTAACTCATTTAAGTTGGTGCATTTCTCACATAGTGTGAGTATCGTGAACTTTTTTTGGAGTTGTTTCCTTGGCGGTATTCTAGACTTGAGTATGCATCAACGAGGACATCAATCTTCCCTAGGGGGGGAGAGTGTTGCGAATGTGACTTTGGGAATCAAAAGTTACCTGTCGACCAGTCCTTACGGACACTCTTTCCTTACTGCCACGATGGTAGGAGGTCAGTATTGCTGGACCCTTTATCAGCCCCTCTTATTCAAGTGTTAGTAAACTGGACTTTGCACCTGTACTTGGCCAGATGAGCATAAGGACAGAATTTCTAGATGTTTATTTAGCCAAGCATACTTGGCTTGGCTTTTTATTTCTCTTTTGCTCTGTCTTGCACTGGCTTGACAAAAACCCTCGCATATTGAGATTGGTCCCTCAATATCGCTACATGATGGTTTACCGTGTCTGCCAAACACCCTCGCTATCATGCCCTTTGTGTTAGTCTCATTTCGGTCCCAAATGCTATTTATGGAAAGTGTCCAGATTTGTTCATTTGGCATATCTACGGAATGTCAAGATCAGCTTGAACACAATAGTGTTCATCCCGTGTCTAAATTCCCAATCTAGGGACATTCCATATTTAGT
>NW_003314292.1:126824-191341 GCF_000143415.4 Selaginella moellendorffii | reverse complement strand
TACTAAGGGAGGCTTGGGGTGAAAGCCCAAAGCGTGTGTTCCTCAAGGGGGGGGTGCGAGGGGGTGGTGCGGTTCCAAATGTATAGTAGGGATAGTGGGTAGGTCGGGTATGGCTGACCATGACCAACCTGAGGCATAGTCTAACTCCTGCTTGCGTGCTTATCCTTGTTCTGCGTCTGGCTTGAGTCTAAGCCCAAGTTCCATTCCATGCTAGCTGGCGGAGTACCCATGTCCTCACGTTAGGCCATCGGTATGCTGAAATAGCACCAAACTCTGTTTGGCTCCGTTTTACGTGCTGGTCCTGGCATTAGGATGCTAGTTGCTCCAGGACTGTTCCAAGTCACTTTGAGCTCCTGTCCCTTCGCTCCTTGGGCTGTATGCTCGGGAGTTGCTCTGTGGTTCGGTTCTGTCACTCCTAGGCTCCAAGCTTGTAAGTTTGGCACCGTCCCTTCGTTCAGTGGCCCAAGGCCTTGAACCTTGGGTTCCACACCACGTTCTTTGGACACGTGGTATGTGACATGTGGCATCTATCATGTGGCACAAAGAGGGTTTAGGTTCTGCTTCGTGGTGTTATCCTATAGTAAATCACCATAGGATAAAAGGTCAAAACCACGTGCGCTACAACTGCAACTTTCTAGCTTGCTTCTCAGTTCTTGTAGCATATATGATCATGGGATGAGATTTGGATATACTGTCATTGTGGATCCTTGGAACCTTAAGGGATAAATGGGGATAAAATAGCCATTAAGGGCTCTCTCATTAAGCAATTGCCCCTTTTCCAATTGGCTTAAGGGGAGAGAGATAGGGTGCATTATAGTTGGTATCAGAGAAAATGGCACGGGTTCGATTCCCATTGATTAGTGACTACTTAAAAAATATAATATACCCTTGAGCAAGGTATTTTGCTACCCCTAAATTTGAAATCATATGTATTAGGCATCCATGCGTATGTCCTTCCTCTTGTGTGGAGTATCCATGGACAAAGGTATCCACCGTGGGACTATGGTACGGGTGGATGACTAGCTACCTCACATAGAATAACTTATCTACACAATAGAAGGATTGGTAGATTTAGTGTGGAAATGGAGGTGATGGTTCCTCTTGGCTTAGTAGGGGTGGATGACTAGTTACCTCACATGAAATAGCTAATCTACACAATGGAAGGATTGGTAGATTTAGTGTGGAAATGGAGGTGTTGGTTCTTCTTGGCTCAGTAGGAGTTGTTAGTCAATAGTCAATGAGGACATTGACATCTTTAAAGGAGGGTGAATGTAGCATATGTGATCATGGGATGAGATTTGGATAAACTATCACCGTAGATCCTTGGAACCTTAGGGGATAAATGGGGATAAAATAGCCACTAAAGGCTCTCTCATCAAGCAATTGCCCCTTTTCCAGTTGGCTTAAGAGGAAAGAGATAGGGTACGCTACAGTTTTGCACTTACATTGTTGGCATATAGGGTAGGAATGGACATAGTCCGCTATATCACCTTCCATACAAGACTAGAAAAACCCCTTTTTCAATGAAGCTAGAGCCTTCTACTTTCCACCATGTCTTGCTGCCAGAACATCATGATGTTCCCGCAGAAACAACTACTGCAGATTCTTAGAGGGAAGATACAATCTTTCTTGCTTATAGAATATAAGCCCATCCCAAACTGAGTAGTGAAGCTTCATATTGGTTCGACTAGCAACTTCCACTGCTTCGCTACTAGGGTTCTACTTCGACAATGTAGCGCATGTGATCATGGGATGAGATTTGGATATATTGTCACCGTGGATCCTTGGAACCTTGAGGGATAAATGGGGATAAAATAGCCACTAAAGGCTCTCTCATTAAGCAATTGCCCCTTTTTTAGTTAGCTTAAGGGGAGAGAGATAGGGTGTGCTACATGTGGTATCAGAGAAAATGGCACGGGTTCGATTTCCATTGATTAGTGGCTACTTAAAAATATAATATACCCTTGAGCAAAGTATATTCTTACCCTTAAATTTGAAATCGTAAATATTGGGCATCTATATGTATGTCCTTCCTCTTGTGTATAGTATCCACGGATGAAGGTATCCACTGTGGGACTGCGGTATGGCTGGATGACTAGTTGCCTCACATGGAATAACTCTACATAATAGAAGGATTGGTAGATTCAGTGCGGAAATGAAGGTGTTGGTTCCCCTAACATTGACATCTCTAAAGGGGGGGTGAGTGTAGCACATGTGATCATAGGATGAGATTTGGATATACTGTCATCGTGGATTTTTAGAACCTTGGGGGATAAATGGGGATAAAATAGCTACTAAGGGCTCTCTCATCAAGCAATTGCCCCTTTTCTAGTTAGCTTAAAGGGAGAAAGATAGGGTGCGCTATAGACAACTCCGCACGGTGTAAGACTGCCTTCGCCAATTGATCACTTCCATACGAAGCCCGAATGTCCTTTAACCATTCTGAATTGATTGCCGATATTGCCCGGAACTGAACCTGACGACTCAATGCATTTGGAACAATATTGTCTTTAATAGGTTTATATATGATTTCGATATCATATCTAGCAAGCTTCTCTTGCCAATGAGCTTGCTTCAGCATAAGTTTAGGCTACATAGCAAAGTAGCTTAGTGTGTTACTATCTGTATAAATGTTGGTGTGCCCACCCAAGTAATATCTCCAATGTTCTAGGGCCGACACTATAGCAAACATCTCTTTCTCATACGTTAGCCATTTTTGTTAAGTTTCATCCAATTTCTTAGAATAGAATGCAACGGGACAACCATGTTGCCTTAGCGTAACACCAACCACTTTGTCACAATCTTGCTATAACACAGCACCAATAGCATAGCTAGATGCATCACAATGCACTTCGAAGGGTTTATCAAGATTTCGGATCCTGAGAACAGGAACCATAGTCAACATCTCCTTCAACTGTACAAAAGCACGTTGACAAGCTGGTGTCCAATGAAACGGAATACTACTCTTCATCAACTCAGTCAGCGGAAGAGCAATTCTTGCAAAATTGCAGACAAACTTACAATAGTATCACGCCAAACCAAGAAAGGAACGAACATCTAATACAGTGGTCAGGACATCCTAGGACTTTACTACTTCCACCTTCTTTGGATTGACCTCAATTACGCCATCACCAACTATATGTCCAAGAAAGTTTACGCGCAATTGTCCAAAAGCACATTTACTTTCCTTAGCATACAATTTGTATTTGTGTAACTTCTGAAACACCAGCTCCAAGTGTTTCAAATGATCCTTCAACATTTCACTGAAGACTAGAATATTGTTGATGTATAGGACAACAAATGTGTCCAAATAATCTCCAAATATTCTATCCATCATAGTGCTGAATGTTGCCAAAGCATTGCATAAACCAAACGGCATAACAAGGAACTCATAAGATCCGTACCAAGTCTTAAAGGTTGTCTTCTCCACATCTTGATTCACCACCCATATCTGATGATACCCAGACCACAAATCAAGTCACGTAAAATACTTAGCCTTTAAGAGTTGGTCAAATAAGTCATCAATGCGAGGCAAAGGATAACTGTTTTTAACCATGATCTTGTTGAATGCCCGATAGTCAATACACATCCTCATGGTTCCATCCTTTTTCATAAGAAAAAGGACTGGCACTCCATAAGGTGACTTGCTTGGTCGGATATGATCTTTGTCAAGAAGCTCCATGAGTTGCTTCTTGAGTTCAACCATCTCCTTAATGTTCAATTGATATGGAGCTTTCATAGATGGTTTAAAACTTGGAATAACCTCAATCCGATGATCAACCTCAAGGATAGAAGGTAGCCCTGGTGGTAAATCCTTCGGAAAGATATCCTGATTCCTTGCCAACAACTCCAATATCTTCTTTGGTACAGTATCAACTCCGTCACTGATTCGAATTGAGTCACCTACACCCTCAGCTTCCATCACTTGAACCTAAAAGGTTTGACATCCCCTCTTATCTGCTTTTCAAGCGGCCCTCATAGTCAAGAACTTTGCATCCCAATCCTTTGAGGAACGCTTTTGCAACTAGAAGGACACATCGAGATGTCCTTCGGACTTCAAAGTGATACGACTTTATCTAGCACCATAAATCCCTTTTATGTATTTGTTGAAGAAGTCTATACCAAACACCATATGAAAATCTGGTATCTTCAACACTACCAAGTCCACTCTTTCTTTCCACTTGGATATTTTTATTGGAACATCACTCACAAATTTTTTGGCTACTTGCCCACTTTCTGCAAACCAGAAGTGCATAGGCAACATTTGCTCAGCATTCAATCCTAACAACTTAACTAAGTCTTTAGATATCACGCTGTGCGTAGCTCCCATGTCAATCATCACTTGAATTCAGTATCCGTGGACAAAGCCTACCAGATACATCAACAGATCAGTGTTTGCATTGACTGCGAGAAAAGTTTGAGGAAAGCAACAAAAGTAACTCACCTCCTCTTCCTCATTGTCTGCATTGACCAACTCGTCAACCCCTTCAGCTTCACCACCACAGTCTTCCCTCCTGACATTAACATGAGACCTTGTCTTATGCTTGTTGGGACATTCTGAGGACATATGTCCTGACTCTCCACAATGGAAGCAAAGACCCACACTACCCATTTTACTAGAAGTAGGTTTTGCAGGTTGCTGCTGCTTGTACCTACGAAGAGGAGGAACAGAGGGCCTAGGGCCAGAAAAAACTGCTGGTGGTCTCCAACCACCACCACCTTTGTTAGCTTGTGAACCTCCAAGGCGGAACTTGCCTTCCACCCTCTGTTTCCGGTCACCTTGTTTATTCCCAAAATTCTTATTCTTTTCCGAGGTACTAGCATATGGCTGTTGATATTGTTCCATGAGTGAATGGCTAAAGGCAACTTGCTGCACTACCTCCTTACATTCCAGGTACGTCTTCGGCTTAAACTTCAAAATCTCATTACGAGAAAGTGAACCTAAACCTTCTAGGAAATAACTTCGAGCATCTTCATCACTCATATTTGCAATCATAATGCGCTTCTAAGCAAATGCATTAACATAATGCATGAAGTTCCCTCGCTGCTTTAACCACCGCAGTTCCACGCGAAGAATCAAACCAAGATCATCCGGCAAGCATTCCTTATGAATACAAGACCGCATCTTGGTCCAACTTCTAGTCTGCCCTTTTTCAACACACACTTGGCACCACCAAGTTTTGGCATGATCGGTGAGAAAGGATTGCGCGCATGCAACTTTTGTATGATCATCTACATCTGCAACTATAAAATAATTTTCTATATCGTAGACCCAGTCTTCCAAAACTTGATAGTCCTGCATGCCTCTAAAATTGGGTGGTTTCGGAGGCTTGAACTTAGAAACTCATGCAACCGGGGGTGGCTATAGAACTTCATCATCCTTAAAATTTGAAGAAGAGTCTGGTTGCTTAGGTTTAGCTGGTTTAGTTGCCTCAGCTTTCTTCTTCCTCTTCTTGTTCTCTTTCTTCAATTTGTGAATCTCCCTTTGCAAATTCTTGATCTCAACTTCTTGAGCTGTATGCTATAGTGCCATAGCATCTGGCTCTTCCTCTTCTGACTCAGCCTCAGCCTCCTTTGTAGCATCTCTAGCAAGAGTTTCCTCCTCTCAATTTGCCTATCTGTAGCGCACCTTATCTCTCTCCCCTTAAGCCAACTGGAAAAGGGGCAATTGCTTGATGAGAGAGCCCTTAGTGGCTATTTTATCCCCATTTATCTCCTAAGGTTCCAAGGATCCACGGTGACAGTATATCCAAATCTCATCCCATGATCACATGCGCTACAACATAACCAGACGTAATGCACTTCATAACAAGCGCAAGACGAATCATCAATGATTGATATATCTCAATTCAAACCCAACAAGGATTCAATCACTTCAATATCAATCACTAACACATCATCTCTTAAAGTTAGCATAGTCCACGACTAAATCACTTTTCAAGGAAAAGCCAAAGCTTAACCCTTACTAAACAATCTCATCTAGAACACAACTAACTCAACTTGCCACTCAGTTCATTTGAACGTCAATATAGTTGCTAACTAGCAAATGCATGAATGCCAACAACACAAAGCTAAAGCCAAATCATCAACACTATTATCATCAGGACTAATGAAACTCAATATCAATCTTAAGGAAAGACATTTCATTTCACTCAAGTCTTAATATCAACAATATCAATGACAAGGCATCACTTCAATGCCATCAACACCAAAACAAAGCTAAAAGAAAGCATGAGTGAATCACCACTCGGAGCTTTCCAGCAACCAAGCTAACCACAGTCGAAGATACCTTAGTGTGTATCCAAGACCAATCCTTCAGCAATACTCAGTTTCAGATACACATCATCAAGGAGTGATTCACCACGTCCAAGACTCAATAAAATCCAACACTACGGACTAGACGTAACCAAATGATATCAACAGAGGTAGAGTCGACAAGCCAACATGAAAAACTCATGTAAGTCTAACGACATGATCCTCCGCAATACCATCCGGTAAAGCAAGCCCATCACTGCTAAATCATCATCGAGTAAAGCAAGTGTCAATGGTCCTTGATAAAGTCTACAAGTAATCACTAGTCGCAAAGCAACTAACAATCACTCCTCAACTTGCGTTCACAAGACCCAAACACCAACTCATGTCATCGAGTTACATACTTGTCCAACATGAACATAATACCCCAGGTACGAGATAAAAGTTCATAAACAAGCACAAATCAAATGACCACTCGAATCCAACTCAACCGCCATAAGCTCATTAATGCATTTAGTCAATAGCTCTGAGCATGCCTTGAAGAGGCTAGCTATGTGATCAACACTCAGTCGAAACTAAAGTGAAGACCATGAGATGGACTCATATCGGTACACAACCTCCTCATAGACAAAGCTATAGTACGGGTACCAACATCGCAACCTCAAACAACTAAATTGGACATCACCATCCTCAGCCAAGGCGCATGGCCACCAAGACCAAGTCAAGATTAGTGAGAGCTCACTACTCTCATAGAGTCTAACGTAATGCAAGGTGCAACCTGCCACCAAGCATAACGCTACAAAAGAAAGGTACAAGGGTCACCTTTCTGAGAAAAGTGCAACGGCCACTTTTCTATATCAACTCTAGACTCTATCCAACTCAATTGCCTTAGCCCCAAAAGTCAGCATCCCTTTCAGGTCCGCAATACACTACAAGACTATAGTCAGCTACAGGTCTAAGTTAACCAAAGTCAACTCCAACCCCTTCACTAGTTTGTACTGGCTTTCGAAAAATGGAATGGTTTTCGGACAAAATGATCAATAGATCAGCCATTGGAAAAGTCTAAGAAAATTTGTGGAAAATTTCCATCCTAGAGAAAGAATGACTCTCAGTCCAGGATTGCAAACTTTCAAGACTCAACCAACTTCCTCCTACCAACAACTTCACATAGGCTCACTTCAACACAAATTCTCATGATCGAACAACATGCTTAAGCATCGAACATCTTTGCCCATATAACCGACATCCAACACCGACATCCGCAAAGTGCAAAATGAGCATCCAAGGCTTGATCACAAAGACCACATCATCGGATATCCACATTGCACTAACACTCTTCTTCAATCACTTTCAAGATCCAATGTGAAGCCAAAACATTAACAAGAAAAAATGACATGAAAAATCAAGGTCCAAGGAAAATTCCTCATCACTTAAAATAACAATGCCACTTCCACTAACACAAGTGCTAGTGATGTCAATGCGTCAACCTCACACCTTCTCCATCCAATAATCTACTCCAAGTGCTAACGGATCAACAGATGAGCTATAACAAATGAATGCTACAACCCATTCCCAACACCTTATGGGCAAACCCTTAAGGAAACAAGGTACCAACATAAGCTTAGCATAATGGACCACCATTGAGAATCCAGTCAAAGCTACTACAATGCTACTTCATGCAAGTAGACTAGCTTCTCCATCAACCACTTTGGGGTTGATCATCATTTACCCAAGCAACTTCGTAAACACATTGCTCATTATCACATGGATATGATATAAATCACAATGACTTGATCATCAATTGAGTAACGCAATGAGCAAGGCTTATGTCATTACTTCAAACGTTCATGTGAATATCAAATGCCAACTCGATTCGACAAAATGCAACATAAATGCCACACTCCACCAATAGAGGTTTACGACACCCAACACCACTAACTTTTGTTCACAACACGAACAAGCTCATGCCACTCTCTTTCCGACCAAACTCAACACTAATCCAACACCAAGCTACTCAAGGAGCAATAGCAAGGTTCCCCGGAAAAGAATTGAGCATTGCAACCCAAGTCTTCCAATAGCGAGCCTAGACAAAATGGTTTAGTGTTTCACCACTATCCATCCCATAACTCACCACTTGTAAGACCACCATCTCCAACATGCATCAAGGTAGGGACTCTTGATTGCATAATGTGAACACGAGCAATGAGTCACACCTCGTTGCAAATCATCTCTTCAAGAAGAGAACATGATTTACGTCTTTGATCCTCCGTCCCCGATGCCTCTCTTTTCGGTCTCATCTTTGACCAAACCTCAAGCTTGCTTTCGCACTGCCTTCAGTTCAATCCAAGAAAAGTTTATGAGAGAGCACGGCAATGATCACTTGAACCAATAGACTATTCCCTACAGTCTTGATTGATCCAATTATAATCATGCCTAGGAAGGATTCACTAGTGCCGTGCTAAACAGCTATGGACTAGCCTATTTGCCACTCATAGCAAACTCAGGGAAAGTTTGCTTTCACCCATGGTACATGGAACAACTCATGGAACCACCGATAGGCTAACATTAATCTTGCCAACTCAAAGTGTAACCTCGAGTTGCTAATGCGCCTCACTCACGAGCCCAAGCGCAAACTCGTGCTACTGGAACAACTCAAATCCATCTTATGAGCCCAAGAGCAAGCTCACATAATTACGGTACAAGAAGGTAACCGAATCCATACCCAAGGAACGATTGCGAAGTCTTTGCACCCAAACATGTACCCACTTGGATCATCGTTTTCATCTCTGCGTATGCAACAAGACTAGTTGCCCAATCTCATTGAATAGTACTCGCTGAGACTCATCCTCTCTGATACCAAATGTAGCGCACCTTATCTCTCTCCCCTTAAGCCAACTGGAAAAGGGGCAATTGCTTGATGAGAGAGCCCTTAGTGGCTATTTTATCCCCATTTATCTCCCAAGGTTCCAAGGATCCACGGTGACAGTATATCCAAATCTCATCCCATGATCACATGCGCTACACTATCTAAAGGTTTCAACGTCATCAACACGGTTCTATTTTGCCATCCCACTAGCTGCATGCATGCCTCTATCAGTAATTAAACATGCATACAACATTTTTACTGAATGGTGCAATCCAACTAATCCTATATAGGTCACTTCGGATCTAATAGAAAAGTCTTTGCATATGCAACTTAAGTCAGAAAATCTGACAAAAGTTAGATAAGAATTGTTGAGACAATTTCTCTGATATCAAATGTAGCACACCTGAATTTGGAGCCAAACTCCAAGTAACATTGTGCTACGAAACAAGGGTCCGGTACAACCCCATGAGCACCAGCTCCCCATATCTAGCACCTACATGCAAAATGGTATCAGATAGACTCTAGCACAATTTTGGCATAGCAGTGGCCTAACATGAGGAGGAGGGTACCCCACCAACTAAAGCAGCATGGAGCTGTAAGCAACCAAAGGGAATGACTCGAGAGACGGTCTATGAGGTTAAAATATAGAGGGAAAGGGCCCATGAATAAAAGTGCACCCCCTTTTCCAATCGGTTAAGGGTCTTGGGATACTTGGGGTTAAGCGTCCTTGGGTTTGAATAGTACTGGGTTGGGTGACCTCCCGGGAAGTCCAAACTCAGGAGTTTACATTTGGTATCAGAGCGGTCTCGGGTCTGACTCTGTTGGTTGGCTAAGGGAATCGCACCACATGTTGATTGACATCTGGCTAGTCCAGTTTGCTCCTGTTGGGCTCGACCCGAGGGGTAGGGTGTCAAGAGAGCGGGGCTCTTAGGAGGGCTGCAGCTCTCAGCTTCCGTTCATGAGGGCATGAACTTGCAGGGAAGTGTGGTGGATTGTAAGCAACCAAAGGGAACGACTCGAGAGACAATTCATGAGGTTAAAATATAGACGGAAAGGGCCCATGAATAAAAGTGCACCCCCTTTTCCAATCAGTTAAGGGTTTTGGGATATTTGGGGTTAAGTGTCCTTGGGTTTGAATAGTACTGGGTTGGGTGACCTCCCGGAAGTCCAAACTCAGAAGCTTACAGGAGCTTGGGCTTAGACCCAAGCCGGACGTAGAACAAGGAGCGATATAGCCCAATAGGAGCCAAACTAAAGTCTCAGGTAGTTGGATATGCATTTCAACCACTATCCTTACTATACATTTGAAACCCCCATAGCCCCCCCCCCCCCCCCGCTGAGAGGAACACATGCTTTGGGCTTTCACCCCAAGCCTCCTTTAGTACTAGGAATTAGTCTCTGGGACAAGCTCAAAACTTATTAAATATGGAATGTCCTTAGATTGTGAATTTGAACATGAGATGAACACCATTATGTTCAAGCCAACCTCTACATTCTGTAGATATGCCAAACGAACAAATTTAGACACTTTCCATAATTAGCATTTGGAGCCAAAACAAGACTAACACAAAAGGTGTGATAGCGAGGGTGTTTGGTAGACACAGTAAGTTATCATCTGGCAATATTGAGGGACTAGTGTTCTTGCCAAGCTAGTGTAAGACAGAGCAAAAGAGAACTAAGAGCCAGGCCGAGAATGCTCAGCTAGAAACACATAGAAGTTCCTACCTTATGTTCATTTGACTAAGTATAGGTGCTAAGCCCAGTAAGTTAACACTTGGATAAGAGGGGCTTCTGAAGGGAACTAGTAGTACTGACCTTCTGCCGTTATGGCAGTAAGGAAAGAATGTTTGTAAGGACTGGCCGACAAGTATCTTTTGATACCTGAAGTCACATTCGCGACAACTATTGGAGGAAGGAGGGGCACCCTCCCCAACGCTTGCTCAAACATTAAAAATGCTTCAATGCTCTTCACAAAAATGCCCCTCCTTGCCCTTGTGGGGCAAGGGTTTTATACAAGGAAGATGGGGAATATTCTGAGGACCAGAATATACTCTCTCTCTCTCTCTCTCTCTCTCTCTCTCTAGCCACACCCTAACATGCAACCACGGTGGATCATGCTGGCTCCAAACACCCAAAAACCCTCCAAAGAGTGTAGAGTGTACCTCTGCTACTGATGTCAAATGCTAGTAGCTGCATGAAATAATAGAAACTCTAGAAAACAAAGTGGAAAAAAAAATAAAGAGGTAGGTGTGATGTTTGGAGACATCACATTGCGAAGAACAAACATTGGTCAATCTTACTAGGTTTTGCTTGTTAGCACCCAGTAGTTCATCCAGGCCAACAACATGATTGTGACAAGAACTTATGGCCATATGTTGAGAAAATGCCTGGATTAGGCAAATCCTGGCAAATTTTGGGCACAGTTGGGAAGCTCTCCAAGGATGTGTCTTAAGGGAGCCCAGCCAGATAGCTTTACTTTCTCGAGCGTTCTCGAGGCATGCTCGGAGCTGCGAGACTTGGAGAGTGGCAAGTCTATCCATGCTCGAGTTGCTTCCACTGGGATGGTCGAGCTCGTTGGAATGTCTCTGGTGGATCTCTACGCCAAGTGTGGGGAGCTCGAGCCTGCTAGATCCATCTTCGATGCAATGCAGAGGAGGAACAACCACAATGCTGGGTATAACACACAAGCGCTCGAGCTATATGAGCTCTGGTGTGATCGATGGCGCAATGACGCTCTGCTGTGGCGCTTGCTGATCGGTGGCTGGAATGCGCATTCCCGATCGCATCGCGCTCGTCCTCTGGATTCTTTCTGCCGCTAATCAATTTTGGTACTATGTGGATGCGATCCGACCAGTAAAGTTCCTCATTCCCTCAATCTCTCTAGAATTACATGGAGTTTGTTCTTGTGAGATATAATCCTGTGATCGCATGTCCAGTTAGAGCTTGACTTTGTGGCGAAGTTACGAAGCCTTTTATTCGCCTGATTTCAATATCGACTTTGGTTCTAGGTACTATTTAATCGCTTGATGTTAGTTGGCATTTCTCTAACACCTGGCAGCTGGACCTGTAGAAAATGGTGAAGAGCGCAAGAAAGAAGTCATACACTTTTGCAGTCGGGAAGCCAAATCCTAAACTTTCCTGAGGTATGTCTAGATACCAGTCAAGTTTTACTCTCTTTGAGTAGTGTGATGTGTTTGTCCTTGTAGCATGTCCACCAACGGCATTGAAGGAGTTCTTTCATCTTGAAAACTGGGAACTCCGGCAGTATTGCAGGAGAAAAGGCGCTCAAGTTTACTGGCTCAACTCTAAGGAGAGAAACCAGGCAACGTATGGCTAGTGAGTATGTTCGTTCTTACAGTTGCTCTTCGATTGTTCTATTGATTCAGCTCGTGTTTCTCCATCCAGCATTTTATAGGAATTCTATGTGTTGTTGGAAACATGCTCGCTTGCAAGCGATTGATCTCAGGTGAGTTTTTCTTCTTTTTTCTTTCTCGTTCGACTTAGTGCCTCGATATGCAGATAGTGAAGCGGTTTGCATCGATTAGTGATTTACATTGTCGTTGCAGTGGTGCGAGGCGAGACGATCAAACCTGGTGGGAATGGTGGCCACTTTGAAAGCTTGGATGCATGCCGATGATCCACTTTTCTCCTTGATGATTTGCTACTTGATCAGGTTCGTGTGACTGCTGAGCTCTGGTTTGTTTCTCAGTGTACACACGTACTCGGAAGGAGTTTTGACAACGCCTTGACAAGTGATTTGCTCCAAGCAGCTCAATGCCATCTCCTTCGACATGGTGTTCCGACGCAGCTGCATTTTGGTGTGATAGTCATAGTCATAGTCATAAGCAACAGTGATAGCCTCACAGGCCACCCAGCCCAGCACCGCCCGCCCACCCGCCCACTGCCCGCAGCGCCGCTGCCACCACCGCCATCGAATTTGGAACTTCAATTGTAATCTAATTTTAACTCCCAGCGGTCTTTTGGAAAAGGATTCAATCTCCTCGGACGCGATTGCGGCTCATTTTCCTTGAAGGGTATAGCTCCCAGCTTTGATACCATCCCTCACGCATGCAGCCAGTGGAGGGCTGCTCATACCTGGCTACGAGTTCTTGGTGTCGATGAGTGGCGACTACGGGATCTTTCCAGACGCCAACGCTGCAAGCTCTTGCTTGGACGACGTTACTCTCCAGCAAAGTGGTGCGAAAGGGCTGGAGTGATTACTGATATGTTGATGGGTCTTCCCCCTGCCACGTCGGGTGCCACGTAGATTAAATTCGTGCCGTACGTCATCCAGACCAACGTGTACGGGAAAGGAGGCTTGGACGTCTCTTCACTTAATCCAGAAGAAACATAAAGACCAAGGAGACAATGGAACTATCGTGGCAAACCCACGTCTCCAAGCATTTCAGCTTTATTGCAATAACAAAATGACATAATCTCTTTAGGGTTAGAGATGTTTCTAATTAACTTTTAATTGTGGACTTTATAATGGTGAGGCACCTTATTTATATGTTAATTTCTTTGGTAGTTCCTTTGGAAATCCAAGGTACCATACTCGAATTTGGATTTGAAGGAAGCACAAGTGGTATTGATATGCAAACAATAATAAATGCTATAGATGAAATTATCTCAAATATTGGTAGAAAAGATGATTTTTCAGAAACTTGGTCACATGCTATTACAATACCTTTATCAATAGGAGTAGTAGTTATAAAATTATCAAGATTTACTGGAAAATCTCAAAACTGTGCATCAAGTGGAAGTACAAATAAAATAATAAAAGGGCATACAATTTATGAGGGGTTGAGAAATTTATTAGCTCAATACTCTTTTAAAATTTTACAAGCAGCTGCAAATTATGCAATTATAACAAGTAAATCACATCAAATTTATTATAGCCGTGATGGTTCATCTGAACCAGATAACATTATTAACAACATAATAACTTTCCAATCTCTTATGGATTGTAATATATTTAAAAGTACTCTATATAGTGGTTCTAAAAATAAACCTCATCATACTTTATTAACAAATGAATACTTATCATCCCCAAATTCAAAAGTTTTCTTATTTTTACATTTAAATTGCAATTTAATTTTATATAAAGGAGAATATAAGCTATGGCAAACTTTCACTATAAAAAAAATTGTTACACCATGTTATTTGAGATTACAAAATGATGGTAATTTGGTATTGTATTCAGAAAAAAATATAGTTGAATGGTCAATAAATATATATTGTACACCACAACCAAATTGTATTACACCAACTTTTCTTAGTTTGCAAAATAATTGCAAATTAGTATTATATTCCTCAATATCCCCAAATATAAAATCGTGGGAAACAAACACTCAATGCTAAAAATATGTATAAATTATTTTAATTAACGCTGTCTAAATTATATGTGTTTTGAGAAGGATAATAAATAAATAAATAATAATATACTTTATTGTATATATAAAATTTGAGTTCATTGCTAAACAATTTTTGGTTTAATTAACTAAACTTGTACCGGGACTCAGGTGGTAGTGGGTATACTAGACTATACTTAGATATTCTAGGATATTTTATCATTTAATGGTTTTTATTTAAACATGTTTGTAATTTTGATATTTTTCTAAACACTTCCTAGTATATTTTAGTTTATTCTATCATCTAATACAATATAATTAATCTTGTGTTTATAAATTATTAACATTTTAATATTTATTAGTGAATTGGATTAGTAAATAATACTAAATAGAAATAGTACCACTATTAAGCAAACAATATGTTGCTGCATGCATTATATAGTCATGATAATATTTAAAAATAAATGATAAAACTAATTATAGAACTTATTTTCTTTAAAATTGTAAAATATAAAAATTATTTTTCTTCTCTTAGTAGTTTTTATACTTATTTAATTAAATGCACTTATTTTTGTGTAAAAAATTTATTACTGTTATTGAATATATATATATATATATATATAATTTTTGAAATTAAAATGAAATAAACATAGACAGCATTTGCTAGCTAACTCTGTATTAAATTTAGTTTATTGTTAAAATATTCAATTAATTACAACTTTTCTTAATTATTTTTCTAGTTTTTAATTTATTTTTCTTTACATGATTAAAAATATTATAAAAGTGAAAAGAAATATTTAAAGTTAAAGTTATATTTTTTATAATATAAAAAATTAATTTAAAGTTTTTAACCCTTATTAAGATATCTTTGTGTCTTGATTTCAAAAAAAAATGTTTTAGGGGGAGGTACACCTCCCAAAGGTGTACCTAACACGGGTGGCAATTTAATTATATTGCAAGATAACATATGCATTTAAATTGTTTCATGTGTGTGATTTATATTTGCATACAACCACATATGAATTCTTCATGCAAATTCACATCCACTTCTTTGATGTAGAGGAGCTTGCTTAATCTTGCCTTGAATTCTCCCACTAGGAGGATTGGTATTTGCACACTGCTGGATGGGCAGCTTTGGGAACTTGGCCTCTGCAAATTTCTTCTTGAGTCTTGTGGCATTGCAGCAGCTGGATTTGAGCAGCCCCAGCCCAACACCCAGCCTCCCATGCTCACTCCAGATCTTTGAAGATTCCCTCTCTGGTGAGATCCAACCCAGCGTCGGCAATCTCTCCAACCTCACTGACCTCAATGTACACTGCTCAGTTCCAACGCTGCAGCAGTGTGGCAATCTCATGCAGCTCAACATCACTGGCAACCGATCCTGGATATCAGCACAAATTTCTTTGTGGGATCCATCCCGGATGAGTTGTGGCATGTACGTGATCGGTTCGTATCTCCACCGCCACAAAATCTTGAGGAGCCATAAAAACCATAGAAATGTCACTCACTGATCACCACAACAAGATCTTACAATGCTTTGTGCTTTCTTGTACATGAATCAAATCTAATTGCACACTTTGAATAAAGTGTTTGTGCATATGGCATGCCCTTGCAGTGATGTCAATATTATAATGCACACACCATGTTTCAATTGGTAATAATAAGCAATCGTATTCATAATAATTTTGTGTGCAATTGAAAACAAATAAAATATCTGAACATAAATAAATGATGCACCTTTGATCACATTGCCATACTTTTTCCTTTTAATAATGTTTCTTTTCTATTTCAGTTCAATTTATTGAGCTAAATTAGAGGATCAGGGTAGATGCTCTTGACATTCTGCCCAAGACATTTTACAAGGTTGTTGTATTGGAAATTATAAGACTTAAATCCCGATCCTTGAAGTTGAAATTCTCAGAAAAACTCTCTACCAAACAGGAAATTCCAGAATTAAAAGAGTTCTACCTGAGTGTTTATTAGCTTGTTGCCGTTGCTGATGCCCCAAAGGATTAGAACACGTCCCCGAATGGGACTGCCTCCTGGAACTCCACAAACAACGATTGATCGATCGCCGGAGCGTTGGTAGGATTTATGGATCTCGATCCCAGTCGCAGGCGTGAAGAGCAATGCGAGAAAGCATGCGAGGATTGAAGAACAAGCTTGGAGCTCCAAATCCTTATCATTGTTTAGCTTTCGTTTGAGCGCACCACTCCCGTTTTTAAGGGGGCGTCCACACACTAAACGAGAAACGAAGAGGAATTTCCAAGGAGTATGCTTGATACTATAATTATAAAGGCGCTTCCCTAGTGTTAACACCAAGGATCCTCTCGTGGAGAGCTTTGCAAAATATTTTGCTAAGCCAACAAAGCATGATTGATGAGCGCGGTTCTTGGACAGCAGCGCCAATGCCGAGCCTCGCCGGACGACATCTCTCCGGCTGCTCCTCACAGAACGCGAGCCTCGATCCAGGCACTCGCGGCGCTGCTGCGGCAATGCAGGGATCTGCGCGAGGGCATCGCGATCCACGCGCGGTTGCGAGACTCTGGTCAGGAGTCGGGCACGCTGCTCGGGAATCTCCTCTTGCAGATGTATGGCAGGTGCCGGAGCGCGCCGCTGGCCCGCGCTGCCTTTGATCACATCGCCGCCAAGAACGTTTACAGCTGGACGATGATGATCTCGGCATATGCCCAGAATGGGCATCCTTGGGAGGCTCTCCAGATCTTCCATGGAATGGATCTGGAGGGGGTCTTGCCGGATGAGTTCGTCTTCTCGGCGGTTCTTGGTGCGTGCTGCAAGGCGGGCGCTCTTGGACAGGGGCGAGCGATTCACCAGCGCATCTCTAGGCTGGGATTACATTGCGATGTGGTGATCCAGAACTCGCTAATGATCATGTACGCGAAATCTGGAAGTTTGGGCGAAGCTTGTCAGGTATTTGATTCCATGGCCGTGAAAGATGTAATCTCGTGGAACTCAATGCTAGCAGCATTTGCCAAGAGAGGGCATTATGAAACTGGGCTTGAGCTCTTTGGGAAGATCGACGTCGAGCCTGACCTCGCCACCTTTGTGATTGTTTTGGGATTGTGCTGTTCTCCTTTTGGCGATAGTGGGTTTTTTCTTGTACAAGGCCGACTTATACATCAGCAAATCGTTTCCCGGCAGCTCGAATCCGACTTGGTTCTCCAAAACGCTCTGCTAAACATGTATGCGAAGAGAGGCAGCATTACGGAAGCTAGAGATGTTTTCAACAGGATGAGCAGAAGAGATCATGTCAGCTGGAATGCTATGATTGCAGCAAATGCCCACACTGGTGATTTTCTCGAAGCTTTTAAGCTCCTGAGGAGGATGGAACTCGATGGAGTCAAGCCTGATGATTTTACATTTTCCACCATTCTCCTCGCTTGTGCGAGCTCCTCTGGCATCCGGTTTGGGAAGGAGATTCTTTCGCGAGCGCTCCAGTGTGGTACAAGCGACCAAGTCGTGCAAACAGCGGCACTTAACATGTATGCGAAAGGTGGCAGCCTTGAAGAAGCTAGAGCTTTGTTTGAGGAGATGGAGCACCGGGATACAGTGTCTTGGAGTGCCATGATTTCGGCCCATGCCCAGTTTGGGCATAGCCGGGAAGCTCTCCAGCTCTACAGGAATATGTGCCTTGAGGGAGCCCAGCCGGATAGCTTCACTTTCTCGAGCGTTATCGAGGCATGCTCGGAGCTGCGAGACTTGGAGAGTGGCAAGTCTATCCACGCTCGAGTTGCTTCCACTGGGATGGTCGAGCGTGATCTCGTCGTTGGGACATCTCTGGTGGATCTCTACGCCAAGTGTGGGGAGCTCGAGCCTGCTAAATCCATCTTCGATGCAATGCAAAGGAGGAACACGGTTACATGGAACGCGATGCTCGCCGGGTATGCCCAACACGGGTATAACACACAAGCGCTCGAGCTGTACGAGCTTCTTCTTTCGAAAGGCACTGAAAAGCCGGATAGCTACACTTACGCTACTATTCTAAGCGTTTGTGCCAACATGGTTTCAGTGAAAGATGGCAGGGAGATCCACGCCCAGCTCGCTGACCAAGATTTCGTGGTGGCCACCGCGCTCATGGACATGTATGCCAAGTGCGGGAGCTTCAACGAGGCAGCAGCGGTGTTTTGGAAGCTCAAGCACAAGGATTCAATCTCCTGGAATGCGATGCTTGCGACTTATGCTCATTTCGGTCAGACCAACGAGGCGATCCATCACTTGCGGCTCATTTTCCTGGAAGGCATAGCTCCTAACGAGCTCAGCTTCAACACCATCCTTCACGCATGCAGCCACAGAGGGCTGCTCAAGCCTGGCTACGAGTTCTTCATGTCGATGAGCGGCGACCATGGGATCTTTCCAAACGCGGACAACTTTCATTGCATGACGGATTTGTTGGCTCGCTCAGGGCAACTGGGAGAGGCTGAGGATCTCATCAAAGCTATGCCTTTTGAGCCGCAAGCTCTTGCTTGGACGACGCTACTCTCGGCTTGTAGCCAGCAAAGTGATGCGAAAGGAGCTGATGATCGAGCTGCTGGACAGATTATTGATATGCGACACCATGACGCGCACTGCTATGAATCAGCTCCTTACATTCTACTCTCCTCCACAAAGCTTTCGACTGTAGGAGAGACTACGTCTCAAGAAATAATCAGTAGCAAAGCTAAAAAGGAATAAAGTGGTGCCAGCACCTTGTCTGTAACATACGCCCTGGCTAGCTTCTTGGAGGTGACGGCGTAAGTCTCTTCATCCTCGAGTGTTATGTGATCTCTCACCATCTGAGAGCCACAACACTGGATCGCACTCTTAAGCTTGCCATGGTGCATGCCTGTCTTGGATCCCCACTCTCGTCTACCTCTGCTTTTTGATGCTTGAACACCCGATTGTTGAGCGTGTCCGGAGACCAAGTCGGGATGAAAAGCTTAATCACATAATCTCCCTTCATGAAAAAGTGACCGTGATTCTGCAGGTACGATCTTGCAAGGCCTTCATCGATCTCCCAGTCCGCCAGGTACCACACCGTGCCTTCCTCTTTGGCCTTCTTGCCGTTCTTAGAACCTGTTGGATTCTCTGAACTTGAGAAGGCTTCTTCGGGAGGAGCTCCCACAGGAGCACGAAGACAAAGCCGACTTGCCAATCCCCAGCGCAACCACGGAAGCTACCTCTGACGTCTGTGCGTAGCAACTCCTCACCTACACCAGCGGCTCGTGCCTTCTTGAGTATCGCAGACACTGCAGAAACTTATGCCTGGACTTGTCGAGTAGCGGCGTCTTTGAGAAGGCTCCCAGCTGCCCATAGCGGTGTCAGCAATCACTCGCTCTCGTTGCAGACTTTGCGACCAAGCCAGAATAGCCAACATTAAAATTTTGTTAATTAAGCTACAAGTCTGAAACAACAACTAGAAGAATGTGCCCCTTTATGTGAAAATTTAGATGCATGTAAAGGGCTGAGCTGAAGGCTGAAATGAAAGTTGGTGCCTCTATTTTTGCTTGTAAGTAAAATGGTTTTCTAGATCGTTATCTTTGGCCTGAAAGACGTGGTATTGATCATCAAGATTCCCTTGTTTAGATAAGTTCCTCAGGCTATAATGTCCAGTAGGCAGTTATTGTTGTAAGGGAATCTTGCATACATGGAACAATTTCCACTTAATTCTGAGCTGGTTGAGTGATGCTGGGACACAATGGGAGAAGCTTGGACTGAAGTCATGCCAAGCTTTGTGTCTTGGAGCATGGTCATTGTCAAGTTGATTCCTTAATGAACTTGTTGTGGAGGTAGCTCACGATGTCAACTCTTGTTTTCTGCTACAAGTTGTTATAGAGAATTGCAATTTGCTTCACCAGTAGAGGTTGTTGACTTATGCATCTCAAGCCTGAGGACAAAAAACTTGAGCTGCCACTTTGCTTCATTAATCACATTGCTCATTTGTAGAGAATTGTTGCTGTTGTAGTTCTTAAGAACTTTGATGCATTTTGGTGAAACCCCCTTCATACATGGGATCAATGTTACTTGCTCTCCACCAGTGGGAAGTTTGAAATCCTACACAAAATATTTAGCATGCATGACAAACTCATATTTGCTGGTGTATAGAAAGTCTTCTTTGTATGTTAAGAGAAGATTCTTGGTGATGTTGAGATTGTATGGGTTATAATCTTTAAAAATTCATAAAGTCTTAACCTTATATAAACTCTTCAGTCCTCTTAAGTTGGATTGCACAGCAAGAGAAGACTCACCTTGATCATGTTGAGGACTTTAGGATTGAAGCTGAACTCCTTGGTAATGCCACATGCTTGCATGCTCCATTTCCCTATTCTTTTTTCTTGATCTCAATGCATTATGCCACAAATTTAAATAAGTTGAGTGATTTGGGTTCAAATCTCTAACTTGAATGTTCTTTCTGTTATTATTGTCTTCTTGATAGAGCATATTTTCTCTTGATTTTCTGTGCAACTGATGAGTCTTGGTAGATTGTTGGGTTTCATAATTTTGTTTTTAGTCATCATGTCTTTTCTTGATTAGATTTTTTTTTAAATTGAATTCTTAAACTTGATTTTTGAGAATCTTCTTGAAATTGTGTCTAGAACTTACAATTCTTTTTTGAGTTGAGTTATTGAGTTTGACTCTTGAGATTTATTTTTCTATTGGAATCTTGATTTTGATTTTTGTTTGTTTTATTTATGTCAAAGTTTTAAGTTTTGTATTTAAAGTTCTTGGATTGTTGAGCTCATAATTCTCTTCAATATTGGATTCTTAAGATTTAAGGTTGTAATTTTTGAGTGGTTGGGTTTCAAAGTTATAATTTTTACTTCTTCTTAGATTGTTGTTGACAAGGTTGGTATCGATTGATTGGTATTTCTTAAGCTTGTTAAAGTTAACAGTTTAGAGATATTTATTGTTGAATGTTGCAATTACTATTATTTTTGGATTTTTGAATTGTTGGATGAGGAATTGGTCTTTCCTATCTTGATTTCATTTATGAGCCAATTTTCTTTATGTTTCCTCGAAACTATAAAACTTGATTTAAGTCTTTTTTTCTATTATAATTAGCTTTTCTTCTAGCTTGAATGGCTTCAAGCATCCAGATTACTTGTAGTTATTCTTTATTGAGCTTCTCTAGCATAGTGAATTTTCTCTTGACTGATTCTTTCTAGTTGATCTCATAGTGTACAGCTTTTTGTGTAAGTAATTTTGGTATGCCTATAGAGCATCATGGATACAATTGTCTAAGTCTTTTTTATTTATCTTCATTCTCTTCTTAAATATATTTTTAAGGGTTTTATTTGTAAATCTAGCTTGACAATTTCCCTGAGGTTGTGAGGTCATGATCCTCTGGAGCTAGAGAAACTATTCATAAAGGAGTAGAATTGGTGTCCCACCATCTTATCCACAATTGCTTCCATAAAAAGTGTAGGAAAGTGATCCTTTACTTTGTGGTAACCTTGTTCAAATTCCTAAAGTTTATAGAGTTAAAACTTGTTATTTGCTTTTCTTGCAAGGACTAGATTTAAGACCCACTCAGAATGCTCTAAAGGACAAATAAAATTTGCTACTAGCCACTTCTCAATATAAGTAAAGCAAGCATACCTATAGCCCTAAAAGTGCAAGAGATTAAAGCACACTCTCCTTTCACTTACCCTACTATTAAAAGCTCTCTCTCAAATCCTACACCATTGCCTATCAAACCATAAAAATCAATAGTTTCCCTTTGTCCCATAAGGGATTGTCATGTGTTTCCCACTGAATTATAATACAAAATCATCTCCACATATTTTTTCAAAACAAGTGGTTCGACATCATCCAAATAAGACTTGTGGCAAGTGGTGGAGTATGTGATTTAATTTGATGCATTGTTTCACTTATAATGCTTATGATTAAAATATGTAATAGGGCCGTGGCATGCCCTATTTACCCACCCTCCCCCCATCTACTGGAATAACCAATGCAAGAAATAACAAAAGACGATGGCACATGGCATCACTATTGGGGGGGGGGGGCGTGCGGTAGTCATTAAAGGGGTATGAGCATATTTATATTCTATCAAGTTTAGATTGACTGGATTTGTGTCAATTAGTTGCAATACTACCAATGACATGATTTGTCATTATACGAAAATCATACTTAGAAATGGCCTTCTTTAAAGAAGTTATAGCCCCTCTCAAATGACTCCAGCCGAGTGCATCAATTGTTGAAGGACTTGACATTGATGAACCTCATAAGCCCCCTAGTTGATATGATTCTTTATTAACTGACAAGGAATTGCCTCCCTACCAAGGCTTTTAGCATAAGCAAAAGCAATAACTATGCTGATCCGGCAACTACATCTATTGCTAGATGTGCATGAATTTAGTGCATTATAAAGACCCCCCAAAAACCTACTTTTTATTATCTTCATTATTACAATTAGTATCTAACAATTATTGTGATTTAATGGGTATCTTCCTATCTTCTAGTGATGTGGATTTGTAAATAGTTGAATTTATTTATTAAATAAATTCACTATATACAAAATGTTAATATATGTAAGCAATCAAAGGGAACGACTCGAGAGATGATCCATAGATGCTCAAATATAAAGAGAAAGGGCCCATGAATAAGAGTGCACCCCGTTTTTCAATCGGTTAAAGTTTTTGGAATACTTGGGGTTAAATTGTAAGGAACCAACTTGCCAAGGTGTCGTAGGCTAAAGGATCCCCCAAAGCATGACCAAAATGACAAAGAGTTCATTGAACGGGACCGAGTTGAAGATTGAGTCCAAAACCGACTCTGAGACCAAATTCGAGATAGAGTCCGGGATCGAGTCCAAGGCCGAATCGGAGACCGAGTTTGAGATAGAGTCCGAGATCCAAATCAGGTCTGAGACCAAGTCCTAGGTCGAGTCCGAAGTCGAGTCCAAGATCGAGTCCGAGATTGAGTCCGAGATCGAGTCCGAAATCGGGTCCAAGTACTAATATGGGTCAAGGGGTGAAAGCCCAAAGCATGCATCTCCCGGGGGGCTGCAGGGGGTTCCAAAAGTATAGTAGGGATAGTGAAGTCCAGAAACCAGTCTTGAAGGAACTCTCTAGTGGTGCTTCCAAACTAGCTTGAGGTTGAGATTGGGGCCGAGGGGCCGTGGGTGGGAGTGAGCAGGGACTTGGGTGGTGCCGGAGGGGCCACCCCAGGAAGTGCTCAAGAGCAACTCCCATTCTTGAAAGGGAAACCGACTGCAGTGCTCCCGGCGGCTCATGTGGAGTGGTGCCCCACTTGAGTACCATGCGGCTCATTGGTCCTTGCCCTTCCTAGGGGCTTGGGGCTTCCTTCAAGATGGAAGTGGGGGGGTAGAGGTGCCCATACCGGGCCGTTAGGCCACGGTGTTTCGCCCTGACATCCCAAAGCAAGTGTTGCACCCAAGACTTAGGATTTAGAGGGTCCCATGATCAAATCTTATGGTACCAAGGGGTGTTAGAAACTTGGAGGCTTGGTGTGCTTGGCTGCTTGTGCCTGTAGGGAGTGTAGCCGAACCTTAAGTCCAGTCTAACCCGGGGAGGGGGATTGGGAGAGATTTGGGAATCCGTGGATGGATGGCTAATGCTCCGTTGCTCGTGCAGTGAGTAGCTGAAACTAAGTAGGACCAAGTAAGAGTTGGTACCATAGACGGGAACCTTGGCGAGGGAATTTAGCAATAGTCAAGGAAGTGTTGGATGGATAGATGAGGTAAGTTGGTAAATTGGAAAGGAAATATTTGTGGCTTACAATTTGGTATCGGAGCCTTTTTCTCAGTTTTAGCGAAGGATAGAGGCGGATTGCTGGGAGATGGCAAAGGCAGGGCAAAAACAAACCAAGGCGGAGACAAAACCTCCTCCAGAGCTGGAGCCTCTAGTCGAACAAAAGGCTATGGATGAGGAATCCTTGCATGAGGAGGACTCTAGTGAGGAAACTTCCAAATAGGAGTCTGGTGGCAAGATGTGGTCGTCCAAGGCTCGATTAGACGTTCTAGAAGGACAATTGGCATAGACCAATGCCCTGTTGGAGATTCTCATACGCAAGCTAAAGCGTGACAAGAAGCAGAAGAAAAAGCAAAAGACTGCGGATGCTGGCAACGCAGAAGGTGCGGACCCTTTGGTAGGGACTGAGGTAGAACCAAACAAGGTCGAATAGACTGAAGTGGAATCAGTCCCTCAGGTAGTTCCCAAGTACAAACCAAAGCCCCCATCGGTCTTTAAGGGAGTGAATAACTATAAGGTGGTGGAGGATTGGTTTTATGATATGGAGGATTACTTTCGAGCGTTGCGGTTACTTTCGGAGAAGGTCCCATGTGCAAAACCATACTTGGCAGATAATGCCAAGTCTTAGTGGAGAACGACGGAGGCTAACGAAGGACCGGTGGCCACTTGGGACATGATGAAGGCGAGGATCCACGTGACTTACGTTCCTCCGAATGCTACTCTGCATCTAAGAGACGAGCTAAGTAGGCTGAAACAGACCGGAACCATTCAGGAGTATGTGAATGGGTTTATAGCAAAGAGGATACTTGTCACGGACATGGGGGATATGGATGCGTTCCATGCCTTCATATCGGGCTTGCAAACCTGGGCTTGCGGCTGTAAGCGACTAATTTTCCCATTCTAGTTTAGTCACTTAACCACACCTTCGACCACTTGGAGGAGTCTCATTCACAACCTCCTTAAGTCCAATTCAGGACTTGGGACTTGCTAGCCCCAAGAATGGCACCCATGCCACTCATCCCTTGCACTTAGTCCAAGTGCTCCATGTGTCCAGTTCCAAGACTGACACCTAAAGGTACTACTGACATATCGGCCCATTACGCTAAGGCCATGCTTATTCACCTTTGCCACACTAGTGGTCCAATACCACTTGCATCACAAACCCGTCTCTCCAAGATTGGGCCATCCGACCACGAGTGGTCATCCCAGATCCACTCCTCAGCATCCTTAGGATGCCCACAGACATGGGGAATAGCCTTCCCTAATATCCCTTCGTTAGTTCCTACTAAGTCTCTTTTCTGTCCATGGCCATGTTTGCCAACACTACCACTCGATCAAGGCCCACAGGCCCGACCACTAAGTCCCATGGTCCTTCGGGACTTCTTCACCATGTGACTATATCCTTAGTCACTACACTAGAGGACTACTCTTCCTCCTTTCCCCCATTTGGGACTCCGGGACAACATTTTGGAACACCGTTGGCCTACACGAGCCCCATGGGTACTCTCCCCGCCTTCCGCCTTTAGGTGCTCTAGCCATGGGCTTAGAGCGAGGTTCCGTTGAGCCATGCCTGGTATCCAAGTAGGTAGTGCCACCCACACTTGGACTGACAGCATCAGCCAGTCGATCTCCCGGGGGAACTAGAGCCGGCTTTTGAACACTTCACCAAGCTACCCCGCTTGTTAATCTGTATTCACTCTAGTCTTGGACTTCCCAGTGGTCTTTTCATCACCCAACACTGGGTCTGGCCTTCCTGGGCCAAACTGGCCTTTCCTGGCCAAACTGGCTCCACTGTAGTCCTCCCCCTTACTATACTTTTGGAGCTCACCAAACCCCCCAGGGTCTGGGAGACGAACGCTTTGGGCTTTCACCCTCTCAGACTCGAACTCGGACTCGAACTCGGACTCGGACTCGGATTCGGACTTGGACTCGGACTTGGACTTGGGCTTGGTCTCGGCCTTGGCCTTGGTCTTGGTCTCATTCCCGATCTTGGTCCCGGTCTCGGTCCCGGTCTCGGTCTCGGTCTCGGTCTCGACTTCAGACACCATCTCGGGTCCATCTCGGACTCCACCTTGGGTCCATCTCGGACTCCATCTCGGACTCCATCTCGGGTCCATCTTGGACTCCATCTCGGTCCATCTCGGACTCCATCTTGGGTGCATCTCAGACTCCATCTCGGTCCATCTCGGACTCCATCTCGGGTCCATCTCGGACTCCATCTCAGACTCCATCTCAGTCCATCTCGGACTCCATCTTGGGTTCATCTTGGACTCCACCTCGGACTCCATCTTGGACTCTGTCTCAGACTCCATCTCGGACTTCATCTCAGACTCCATCTCGGACTCCGTCTCAAACTCCAGCTCAGACTCCAGCTCGGACTCCATCTTGGACTCCACCTCGGACTCCATCTCGGTCCATCTCGGACACTTCTACGTGTCATGTGTTGGTCCTTTTGGGTCCCTTTTTGGAGTCTCGCTTATTGCTCGCTTCGTGCTTGTTCCTCGAGCACTTTGTTGGGAGTTCCACTCCCGCTCTCGACCTTTCAAGTCAGAGCTTTTAGTCCAAACGTGTTACACTTGTTTGGCTTTCGCTTTGGCCACTACCACGTGGCACCCTTCCGGCTCCACTTTGGGGCCTAGGGATTTTGTGTCTCACAGCGGCAAAGTGATGCGTTGGAACCCAACCAATTATAAAGAAGCGTTGGATGCGGCTATCATGGTGCATTTCAACGATAACCTGCGAAAGGGGAACACGACGGGGTCGGGGTCCACGTTTAACAAAGGGGCCAAACCAAGGGGAACATATAACAAAGGGAAATTCAAGAAGAGTTTCTCTAAGAATGAGTCCTTGGGGTTCCGGAAAGGCAAATCCGGTGGCCAGCGAGCAAGTACATGGGGGAGTCAAGCAAAAAGAGACAAACCCACGGATAAGAAGGTCAAGTCGTTTAGTAGCGTGGGAAACAACGTAGGCTACAACTGTAGTGAAGTGGGACACTTTTCGAGGGAATGTCCCTACTCGAAGAAGGCCAGAGCCAATATAGCCATTAAGTCGGGTGAAGTCTAAACTGAAGTATGTGATCCAGTCCTTAGCTCAAAGTTACTCATTACACGAGCAACTTTGGTAGAGAGTTGTTCGCGACATCTACTAGCCCTCCGAGGGAAGCTCGGAGGTAGCTTTATTAAGATTCTTATAGACACAGGTGCTTCAGATAATTTTGTGGCTGCAGACATAGTCCGGCAAGCCGGACTAACGGTGCAGCGGCTGGGCAAACCAAGGACTATAGAGTTTGTTCAAGGTAGCCAAAGCACCGATGAGGTACTTAGACAAGCGAGAGTCGAAGTAGGGACTTGGAAAGTAGACATGGATTTCACCGTGTTAGACATGGCGGGATTTGATGTGATCTTCGGGATGGATTGGTTCAATCAGTTCGTGGTAACACTGCATGGACAAGGTAGGAACCTTGTGGTACTAGCGAATGCCCAAGGAAGAAGATCCAGGGTGGAGGCCCAGGATCTAAAGGTAAGGCAATTCAAGGCCAAAGATTTGTTCCTAAACCTGGTGTCCACGAGAGGACAATTCACTAAAGGGACCAAGGCTGCATTTTTGTGCTTACTCTTGGTGAGGAGTGACAAAAAGACAGGAACGAAAGAAGTACCTTTAGTGATCCAATGGGTGTTGGACCAATTCCAGGATACCATGCCGGAGGAGCTACCGGCGGGGTTGCCCCCTACACGACCGATAGAACATAAGATTGAGCTGGTCGAGGGTGCTGAGGCAGTGGTTCGTCCCCCCTATCGTTTGAACGAAAAAGAACTTGCAGAGCCCAAGTGCCAACTAGAGGAGTTGGTGGACAAAGGGTATGTTAGGTTGAGCAAGTCGCCGTATGGGGCGCGGTGCTATTTGTGAAAAAGAAAGATAGATCTATGCGCATGTGCATAGACTACCAGTTGCTCAACAAGTATACAAAGAAGAATAAGTACCCTTTGCCAAGGATTGAGGACCTGTTCGATAAGTTGGGAAAGGCAAAATACTTCTCAAGGATTGACCTAAGGTCAGGATACTACCAGATCAGGGTAGCAGAGGAAAATGTCGAGACGACAACCTGTCAAACAAGGTATGGGAGCTTCGAGTTTCTGGTGATGCCCTTCGGGCTATGCAATGCGCCAGCAACGTTTTCGGCATTGATGAACCATATTTTTGTACCCTATCTAAATCATTTTGTGGTCGTCTATATTGAAGACATCTTGATCTATAGTGAAATGCTAGAGGAGCATGCTAAACACTTGACGAAGGTGTTTGAGAAACTAAGAGAACACCAGCTATATGCTAAAGAGAGCAAATATGACTTTGCTCAACAAAAGGTAAAATTTCTCAGGCATGTGGTGGGCAAGGACGGGCTCAAGGTGGACTCTGAGAAGGTCCAAGCGATCCAGGATTGAGAGTGACCATCGAATGTACACGAGTTAAGGGCATGCTTGGGGCTATGCAACTACTATCGAAAGTTTATCAGACACTATTCGAGAGTAACCCTGCCCTTAACAGACCAAATGGGAAAAGGGAAGATGGTATGGACAGCAGAATATGAGGCAACATTTGTCCACCTCAAGGGGAAGTTGAGGAAGGCTCCCGTGTTGGCGTTACCAGACTTTGGTAATGACTTTGAGGTAGAAACAGATGCTTCAGACTTTGTGTTGGGCACAGTTTTGAAGCAAGACAACCATCCAGTAGCGTTCTTCTCGAAGAAGTTGAACAAGGCTCAACGGAAGTGGCCTGCCCATGAGAAGGAATTGTTTTCGGTGGTCAAGGTGCTCAAGGAGTGGCAACACTACCTTGGGAGACACTTCAAAGTTTACACGGACAATGTGGCAACGAAACACTTCTTGTCATAGCCCGATCTGAGGGAAAACAAGGTTAGTGGGCCAATGCTTTGGCCGAGTTTGATTGCGAGATTCTGTACAAGCCTGGGAAGAGCAACATTGTGGTAGATGCGCTAAGTCGAAAAGCGAGCTTGAAGTTGGTGATATCCAGCGTGACATCAACCTTTTAGGATGATGTGCAGATTGCATACGAGAATGATGGTCTATCACAAGAAGTGTTGCTAAGGAATCTAGTGGCACAAGAAGCTCACCAGAGAGGTGAGCTACCAACAAAAGAGAAAATGGGCTATGTGGAACACAATGGACTCATATATTACAAGCAAACGAGGGTGTATGCTCCAGAAAGGGAATTAAGGAAGATAGCCTTAAAAGAGTGTCATGACAAACCTTTTGCGGGACATAGCAGAGTGCCCAAGACAATGGGCTTACTCAAGAGGAAGTACCACTGGCCAGATATGGCTAAGGACATCTAAGACTATGTAAAGACATGTCCAACATGTCAACAGATCAAAGCCGTAACTAAGGCTAGTGGGGGCTTGTTACAAGCATCCCAATTCCAGATTGTCCATGGAAATGTCTTACGATGGACTTCATTATGGGACTCCCCCCAAGCGAGGGGTTCAATGCGATATTCGTGGTGGTGGATTGATTTTCAAAGATGGCACATTTCATACCCACCACAATGGAAGTGGATGCGGAAGGTGTGGCAAAGCTGTTCCTCAAACAAGTGGTTCGAGTGCAGGGAAGGCCAGAAGAGATTATCTCAGATCGAGATAAGATCTTTACCAGTAGGTTCTGGAGAACACTCTTGGAATAGTATCGCACTAAGTTGAAATTCAGCACAACCTATCACCCACAGACAGGTAATGGGTATTAAGTCAAGTTTGATGGCACTAACACTTCTTGACAGACAGACAAACAGAAAGGGTGAATAGGCAGCTGGAGGATTATTTGCGGTGTTATGTCTCGGGAGACCAGACCGATTGGGTAAGTCATTTAGGACTTGCGGAAATGTGTTATAACAACTCACCACATTCGAGCATTGGGGTGAGTCCATGGGAAGTTATCAATGGGCGAGTTATTGAAGGTCCTATAGAACTCAGTGTGGCCAAGTATCATGGAGAGTTACCCGCAGTGAAGGCATTCACGGCGGAAAGACTCAACACTTGGAATCTAGTGAGGGATTCCTTGGAATGGGCTCAACAAAGGCAAACCAAGTACGCGAACTAGAAGCGTCGGGATGTAGAGTTCCAAGCTGGGGAGAAGGTGTGGCTGAACACCAAGAACATCAAGCTACCAAGTGGGATCAGCCGGAAGTTGACCCAAAGGTAAAAATGCATGTATTCCTGTAAATGAATTGATCTTGAGTTCCTTAAGTAGGTTCATGGGGCCTTATGAGATTGAGGCTCGAATCGGTAAAGTGGCTTACCGTCTCCGACTTCCTCGAGAGATGGGGAAGATGCACCCCGTGTTCCATGTGAACTTACTCAAGCTATATTTTGAGGATCCGCTTTGCAAGGACCAAGTAAGACCTTTACCTGAGGTTATCCAAGGGGAAGAGGAATACGAAGTTGAGGCCATCCTCAATGTGCGCAAGAGCAAGCGACAAGGATGTGAGGTGAGAGAGTTCCATGTGAAGTGGAAAGGATTTCCACACTGTGAAGCAACATAGGAACCGGAGGAGAACCTAGCAAACGTGCGAGATCTAGTGGAGGAATTTCTGCTAGGCAGAACTCTATGTACTTATGCAAAGTCCAATTAAAGTATCAATTTGTGAAGTTGAGCAATGGCATATGTTGGGACCCGAAGGCGCGCCGAAGGTAAGGTAATTAGCATGGGTTGGCAAGGTCGACCAGGCGTAGGGCACTACACCCGACTCCCCGTGGGGATGTCGAATCCGTAGACATATTCTATGGAGGTTGGGTTCGAGTCCCAACCCCCTAGTAAAGCAAGGCTTGGTTCAAGTCCCGACCCCATATTAGGGTGTGGTGAGGTGAGGCATATAAAGACACCTATATTCTGTTGTCATGGGCTCTTGGCCGGGGAGGCTAACTTAGGCACACCGCTAAGTGGGGGGATGGCCCCGGAGACATGGTCAACAAATCGTAGGATAAAAAAGAGACGTTCGATGTGGGCATCAAACATCTTCTATAGGTGGTGGAGTTGTAAGGAACCAACTCGCCACGGTGTCATAGGCTAAAGGATCCCCAAAAGCATGACCAAAATGACAAAGAGTTCATCGGATGGGACTAAGTTGAAGATCGAGTTCAAGATCGACTCTGAGACCGAGTTCAAGATAGAGTCCAGGATCGAGTCCGAGGCCGAATCGGAGACCGAGTTCGAGACAGAGTTCGAGTTCCAAATCAGGTCCAAGACCGAGTCCGAGGTCGAGTCCGAAGTCGAGTTCGAAATCGGGTCCGAGACCGAGTCCGAAGTCGGGTCTGAGATCGAGACCGAGACCGAGTCCAAGTACTAATACAGTCAAGGGTGAAAGCCCAAAGCGTGCATCTCCCGGGGGGGGGGGGGGGGGGGGGGGGGGGGCTGCAGGGGGTTCCAAAAGTATAGTAGGGATAGTGAGGTCTAGGAACTAGTCTTGAAGGAACTCTCCTGTGGTGCTTCCAAATTGACTTGAGGTTGAGACTGGGGCCGAGGGGCCTTGCGTGGGAATGAGTATGGGCTTGGGTGGTGCCGGAGGGGCCACCCAAGGAAGTGCTCAAGAGCAGCTCCCACTCTCGAAAGGGAAACCAACTGTGGTGCTCCCAGCTCATGTGGAGTGGTGCCCCACTTGAGTACCATGCGGCTCATTGGTCCTCGCCCTTCCTAGGGGCTTGGGCCTTCTTTCGGGATGGAAGTGGGGGGGTAGAGGTACCCATACTGGGCCGTTAGGCCATGGTGTTTTGCCCCGGCGTCTTGAAGCAAGTGTTGCACCCAAGACTTGGGATTTAGAGGGTCCCATGATCAAGTCTTGTGGTACCAAGGGGTGTTAAGAACCTAGAGGCTTGGTGTACTTGGCTGCTTGTGCTTGTGGGGAGTGTAGCCGAACTTTAAGTCCAATCTAACCCAGGGAGGGGGATTGGGAGAAATTTAGGAATCTGTGGATGGATGGCTAACGCTCCATTGCTCGTGTAGTGAGTAGCTGAAACCAAGTAGGACCAAGTAAGAGTTTGTACCATAGGCAGGAACCTTGGCGAGGGAATTTAGCAACAGTCAAGGCAGTGTTGGACGGATAGACGAGGTAAGTTGGTAAATTGGAAAGGAAAAATTTGTGGCTTACATAAATGTCTTTGGGTTTGAATAGTACTGAGTTGATTAACCTCTTGGGAAATTCAAATTCAAAAGCTTAGATTTGATATCAAAGGGGTCTCAAGTCTGACTTTGTTAGTTAACTAGGGGAATCACATCACATGTTAATTGACATCTAGTAAGTTTAGTATGCTCCAGCTAGACTCGACTCAAGGGGTAGGGTGTCAAGAGAGTGGGGCTCTTAACTTTTGTTCACAAGAGTGTGAATTTGCAAGGAAGTGTGGTGAATTGTAAGTAACCAAAGGGAACGACTCGAAAGATAATCTATAGAAATTTAAATATAAAGAGAAATGGCCCATGAATAAAAATGCACTTCTTTTTCCAATTGGTTAAAGGTTTTGGGATACTTGGGGTTAAGTGTATTTAGGTTTAAATAGTATTGAGTTAGGTGACCTCCCAAGAAGTCAAAATTTAAGAGCTTACAATATCTTCTTACAAAAACACAATTATTCAATGCTTTAGATAGATTGTCTATCTTAAATTCCTTTCTACTCAATCAAGAAAGAATATCCATATTCTTAATTGTGAGCTTCTTCTCAAAAGTTTTATAATGATCTAATGCAATGAGAGAGTTTTACTTGAAGTTTAATTAAGCCTCCAACTATTTTAGAGTATTTTTAGAGAAAGTTTCCTTTGTAAAACATTCAAATTAAGGCCTAGGAATGTTAATGAAATTTTGATATAATATAAAGGAAAAAAAATTGCAAAGGTAATAAAGGAGACAATTCCCTAATTCTATTTGTCTTAAGTATATATGTTGCAATATGATAAATTTAGTAGAAAAATCTATCTTCCTTGATAGTAGTATAGGAGGGATTCAATAGATTTTGATAGATGTATTAGTCATGAGATTCTTGTCACAGAATCTCCAAAATGTTTCAATAAGGGTGCTTTAACTTCTTAGTTGATTGTAAGTCAAGTGAAGGACTAAATCATTGTTGTCTCCAGCAATGAAAATAAAGAAGATCAACTTCCTTACTTAGCTTCCCAAACCAAGAGGTGTAGTCCTTGTGGATTTGTCTTTGAAGCAGTGGAAACTAAATTTTGGTAATCTTATTTGCTATATTTAGATTTCTAGGAGTTTGAGTATCGGAAATATAAGGAACTTCCACCTTCTTATGATGGGAATATTTTCTTCAAATTTCCACTAGCAAGCTCCCTAAGCAAGATAAAGGGTATGAAAACTCCTTTAGATCTATATAACTAATACAAGGTAAAGATAACCCATTTCACCTGTTTTGAATGTTTAATATCTATTATTTATTGTGGTAATTATTTGGAATATATTGCAAATAAATGCATTTCTGACCATGACAAGAACAATTACTTCTTCAAAAGGTTAGCCACCAATCCCCTAAGGTATTAATTTAAATATTCCTATGAGTTTATTCATGGGTTTAGGGTTTAAATGTTCCTATGGGAGTTTATTCATATGGCAAGTAACTTCTACTAGCCAATACCCATTTATCTTCAAGATGTCAACCCTTGGTCTTGCTTCTAGTGTAGACCTTATAGAACAAATGGATATGGATGGATTTTGTAAATTTTTGGAAACTATATGGAATGTGTTTTAGGCTGGTCAGCCATGTAATATTTATGATCATAAGTAAGTGGTTTACTAAACCATAAACCCTTTTCTTTTATAATATTCTCAAAGTTTTTCTTGGCAGGTTGACTTGACTATAACTATAACTAAATTTAAGATTCAGGATTTTTAAGTGCAATATATAATGTCTGAGGTGGTTGAACAATGAATAGAGAAGAAATTAAATTTTTGTCGCTTTATGGTGTTAGGAGATGGCTTAGAGCAGATTCCCTAGAATATTTTATTATTAGAATATTCTAAGGGCATAAAGAGATGCTAGGGCATAAGGGTATATTCTCCTTCTTCCCCATTTTTTAGGGTAGGGAATTCACACAAGAGATATACTTGAGTAGGAGTTCAAAGCATGAAAGAGTGCTCTCTCCCCTCTCAGCCTTTGGTGACTCCATTGAGGAGGATTGCTTTTTAAACAATCCTCCCCTTATTTTTTGGGTTTTTCTTGGGGTTTTGGAGTAAAGTTTTGAGAAATCTGAGTTGTGGTGATGGTGCTGATGTTGGAGGGGTCTTAAAAGTAAAGAAGAATGTGCTTAGTTGCAAAATTCTCACTATGCTTAGATTTTAAGGATTTCTTGAGTTTTTTTTCTTTTTAGACAAGATAAGTTAATTTTCTTCTCATCAGGGCTCTTAGGGGAATCAATTCAAGAAATGAAGATCATGGGCTTGTAGATTTCGTCGAGATACATGGTTTAGCATAAAAAAAATCCTTGATTTGGTGCAAAAATCAACATATATAACTTCCATTTTCTCACAGCATTCAAAACAATAAATTCAAATCTCATCCTATGATCACATGCACTACACTCACCCCCCTTTCAGAGATGTCAATGTCCTCATTGACTATTGACTAACAACCCTTACTGAGCCAAGGGGAATTAACACCTCCATTTTCGCACTCAATCCACCAATCCTTCTATTGTGTAGAGTAACTATTCCATGTGAGGTAACTAGTCATCCACCCGTACTACAGTCCCACGATGGATACCTTCGTCTGTGGATACTCCACATAAAAGGAAGGACGTACGCATGGATGTCCAATACGTACAATTTCAAATTTAGGGGTAGGAATATACCTTGCTCAAGGTTATATTATATTTTTAAGTAGCCACTAATCAATGGGAATGTAAGCTCCTGAATTTGGACTTCCCGGGAGGTCACCCAGCCTAGTACTATTCAAACCCAAGGACGCTTAACCCCAAGTATCCCAAGACCCTTAACCAATTGGAAAAGGGGGTGCAGTCTTTCTTATTCATGGGCCCTTTTCCCTCTATATTTGAACCCCATGGATTGTCTCTCAAGTCGTTCCCTTTGGTTGCTTACAGGGAATCGAACCTGTGCCATTTACTCCGATACCAACTGTAGCGCACCTTATCTCTCTCCCCTTAAGCCAACTAGAAAAGGGGTAATTGCTTGATGAGAGAGCTCTTAATGGCTATTTTTATCCCTATTTATCCCCCAAGGTTCTAAGGATCCACAATGACAGTATATTTAAATCTCATCCCATAATCACATGAGTTACAATTTAGAACAAGCTAGATACACTACCATTTCAATTTTTCTTAGACTCCTTTGGTAAATTTATTCATAAGCTTTTCTTAGAGGATTTTTATGCACATTTTAAGCTGGTTTGGAGTGATTTAGAATAATTTTTCTCTCACACTTGTTTATTTCAAATATAGAGAAAGGTTTTTGAGCTTTTTGCTGTTTTTTGGGAAATAGTTTCAATTTGTTTTCTATATGAGTTATATAGGAGGTGGAGAGCTTCTCCCAAGCCCAAGAACGTGATTTTAAGAGTTCTATACTTCAACATCTATTGTGTTTTTAAATATTTGCCATAATTGAGAAAATTGAGTATTTTTATGAAAGTTACTTTTAGAAAAGGTTTTTAGATAGTGCTATGCTTCATTTGCATTTATCCTCATCAATATATATGCTCTAGATCGCAAGTTTAAACATATTTTTTGCAAAAGTGTTTTATTACTTGGGTTGTAAGGAAGAATTTATTCTTTCTTTGCTTTTGCTAGAAGTTTTTTTTGTTTAAACAACATTTAATTGAGAGGAGGTCATTTTCACAAATTTTTGTATAAAGCAGGTGTTGAGGCATTTCTGGGCATTTTTTTGTGTATCCTATAGTGTGTGGTAAGTGCTTTACCTTCAGAAACAATTTACTTTTGCTTGGGGTTACTTCTAGACTTATCCCAAGACTTGGCATTTGTTGCACTTACATATTCCATGCCCATGCACATGAGGAGTACAGGCATGTGATTGGTTCTTGGTTCTCTCTCAGCTTCCTATATACAAAGAAAGCTCTTTATTCTTTGGCAAGAGTTGAACTCATTATTACATTGTCAGCAAGTAAGGATTTACCATCCAATGTAAATACCAAGTTAGGAGATTGTAGCACTTCCTTGCCTTGGATTTTTCCTCAAGCTACAAATTCACCACTTCTAGAGAGGCCAAGAGACATTCCTAAAGATCTTAAATCAACCAAGGATGGTATAGCAATCTCTACCACCTCTACCACCCATGCCAATAGTGCATGTATTGTAGCACAATCTTGAACTCCCCTTCTTTGAGCTAGGGATAGGCATTTTACTGAAGGATCACTTTGCAACATTCTCTTCTTACTGTGGTAGCAACTAGATCACAGATGATGTGACCAAGCATGAAGTGTTCATTCAACCGATGCATGGACATGCACGGCAATGGGTACTTGTGCTGGAGGTCAAGGAAAAGCAGGACTTTGACACTCTCCTCTAGACATTCAGGAGCACGTTCTCACAGAAGGTTTCCTTGTAGTAACATATCGAGGACTTATTCTAGTTTTGGCAAAGTGTGAATAAATCCATCTTCAATTATATGACAGCATTTTGGAAGATCAGCCTTAATAAGAGAGCAACACAAGAGGAGTCCATCAAAGTATCCATCTTTGTACAAAGCCTCAAGCTCGGACTCTAAAGGAAAGTTGCCAAGCACTACCACTAGTGATGCCATGATGCCTACACATATGTTGCAAAACTTGAGTTGAAGATATTCCATGAAATCAATGTCTCATTCACTAAGGAGCTTGTCTAAAGACTCCTAGCAACTCATCCTTGTGCCTCTACTTGCATCACAAGCCCCCAGCCAGTCCCTGAGAAGATGCCCACTGTAGTTAAGTGTCCTTTAGTTGAGTTTAAGGAGTATAAGATGATCTTTCAGCAACATCAAAAGCAACAGAGCAAACTCATGGAGGAACTCTGAGCATTGAAGATGGTTGTACAAGACCACCCTTGGTGACAGCTTTGTTGGTATGAGGAGTGCAAGATCCAATCACATAACATAACTCATTTTTGGTGACTATATCCAAAGTTGCACCCACAGAGATAAATGCATAAGTCTAGCGCCAACAATTTGTGGACAACACAGCCCTAGACACCTCCATAGAGTACTATGAGATGCTCCATCAATGCACAATTGAAGCACCATTGGCAAATGATTGTGGGAAATTCCTAGTGAATATGATCTATGTAGTGAAGGAGTTGACAATAAAAATGGCTACCTGAACTTAAAGAAATGCACACATAGTAGTAGAGGAGTTGGACACCACACTGACACCAACTCCAATAGTCATTTCCTTTAAATTCTCATTGCTTGGCAAATTGCCTTTCCTAAAGACATTTGCAATAGTGCCAGCCTCCCCATTGATATCTCAAATTCCAATGTCTTCATACATGCCAAACTTTGCCAGCACACAGTTTGGAGGGTCTCCTTCAATGTCAAGTGGCCACCAGAGCAATCTTATTGACCAAATTATGGCAACTTTAATCATGACAACAGTTGGCACTCTTTGTCATAATTTCCGGCCTTGCTTTAGCAGCTTAAGGTCCTTGTGTGAGCTCTTAGTGAAATCGCACCCTCTTGAGTCCCAAACGTGGCCTCTATTCCTATTGTCAATGCTGTAGTGTAAGTAATTAAAGGGAATGACTCGAAAGACGATCCATAGGGGTTCAAATATAAAGGGAAAGGGCCTATGAATAAGAGTGCACTTCTTTTTCTAATCAGTTAAGGGTCTTGGGATATTTATGGTTAAGCGTTTTTGGGTTTGAATAATATTGGGTTGGGTGACCTCTTGGGAAGTCCAAACTCAAGATGACATGTAGTGGCTCTTGATTCCAGCACATTTATAGTTCTAGTGATGATTGCAGGCATCGATATGAAAGCTTTTGCTAGCCACAAAAATTCTTTCCTCCACTCTTGCTCAACAAGAGGGCTTCTGTATTCTAAGGTCATGCTAAAAACCTTTGTAAATCATACTGTGGCACCCATGGGAGTTTATTGAAATGTTTGTATTCTCATCTATGGTCACGAGTCCACAATTGACTTTCATGTTGTGGACTATATTTCTTTGGGAGCCTCCTTATAGGAGAAGTCTATCATCTTAGGATGGCCATGGTTAAATGTAATGTTTTGCATCTTTGACTTTGAGCATGGGCAGTTATTAGGAGGGGTAATAGCTAGGTGATAATCCTCAATTCTAAGGGGTAGGCCTTGGCATCCCAAAACATTGCCAAGGTCATAAAAGCACCATCTAACTCCTCTCCATAACCATTTATTGTTTCTCCATCAATTGCTAACATGATAATGGAGTCTTAGTCTTTGTGATGCAACATGATTGATTTTCTACATATGGACTAAACAACCTTATTCTTCAACTTCTCCTTCATCCACTCTACATCACTATGCTCACTTTAGCTCAAGAAGGCAAAAGATCTAGGCAAGATTCTTAAGATTCTAAAATTACCTTACTTGGAGGAGAACACAATTTTTGTAGTGTCTTTGGAGAGTGACTTTCTTAAGATAGATCCTATTGCAAAGACATAAGAGGACACTCTACAGCACTTTCTCATAGAGCCATAGGTGCCATATTTAGTTCTTCCTAGCTTAGAGATTCTACACAACTTTATTGACGAAAGCGATATTCACGTGAGGTTTCATGAAGAAGCAATGGCTCCTAAGCTTATGGAGCACAAGGCCCATCAAGACGAGATAGAGATACAGCCCTAGCCACCAGATGAGGCCACTTCATTTGATATTGACCCAACATCACTCACATTCCTGAGGGAGTTTGTGGCTATGGAGCATAATTTCTCTTCCTCCCTTGGAGTTGATATCCACTAGGAAGTCTGTGATGTTGTACTAATTGTGCCTTTATAGGAAAATCTTTAAGGCACATATACTTTACCATATGACCTTATGAGTGATGATGAGAACACACTTGCAGTGACTTAGAGACTATTTCTATCCACGGCTTTTTCTCTAGACCATATCCAGCCCTCCACTATAGCCCACAACACTCTAACACAACAGATGGATGAGGTGTATACAGGCCAGAAGTTTGCCAATTATCTATCTACCAAAGTTGGCGAAAGCATCACTTTTTCTCCATTGCCATCCTAGCTTTATTCAGAAGCTTCTCCAACCTTAGGACATCACACTAGAGCTCTCCAACCACAAGATATTAGTTGTGGCCTCACCCATAGTGATCGTGGCATCTCTTGTGATCATCGACACTTCACTCAACCACGAATTTTCTTGTGAGCACTTCTGACTAAATTCATTACTTTGGAGACTCTTCCTTCCATGATCTAGAGGCTCTAGACGTTGCCATACATAGCCAAGCTTCAGATTTCTCATTTTGCAATGCTACTCATTTTGGGCCTACATGACATCACATATTGGAGGGCAACACAGCCAGCTTTTGGTGGTGAGCTTGTTTCACTCTCTTTTTCTTCTTCTTTTTTTAATTTTTCTTTCTTTTCTTCTACTTTGATATCTTCTTTATCACATCTAAGATGTGATTCTCAGGATGGAGCAAGCACAAGCCTAGACTTTCACCTTGAGGCTATATCAACTCCTCTCGTTTGAGAGCTCATCTGTTTCACAGTCTGCTACTCATGGTTCCTGGGTTTTCTTTACATAATTTCACTCTCTCTATTATCAACATCACTTTGCATTACTCACAGTCGCAATCCATTCACTTTGCTATTTGCTACACCACTATTTACCACTCACTACAGTTGCTTAATTCACATTTCTTCACTTTTCTCACCATGCATATATGATCTTGGGGATCCTATTACATCACTCGATTCATTATAATTACACAGCAAGCACATCAAAAAGTAGCAAAACTCAAGATATGATGTGGGCTATATACTATAAGTACAAGCATATATAGGACACTTTGCAATTGATTTCTGAGAGTTGATTGGACTTGATGCACACAAGAGACCAGACATTACTTAAATAGACTTTTTACCTAATCTATAACACATGTGATTATGGGATGAGATTTAGATATATTGTCACCATGGATCCTTAGAACCTTAGGGGATAAATGGGGATAAAATAACCACTAAGGGCTTTTTTATCAAGTAATTATTATTTTTCCAGTTAGTTTAAGGGGAAAGAGATAATGTATATTATATGTGGTATTGGAGCAAATGGCATAGGTTCAATTCCCATTAATTCATGGACAAATTAGGATAAAAAAGCCACTAAAGGCTCTTTTATCAAGCAATTACTTTTTTTTTTATTTGGCTTAAGGGGAGAAAAATAGGGTGTGCTACACAATCCCACATTCTTACAATAGCAAAACACAATAATCTTAGCATATGCTAGCAAAAACTGTAAGGTTCTTCTTCTCCCACTGACTAAAACACTTTGACTATATTCACATGCTACTAGATACCCTCCATTATCACTTCATTACAATCAGTCATCATTGTCTCCCACCATTCATTTGTTAGGCTATTTTTTTCTCATAATTATCATTCTCAAGCAACATATTCACTTCTATCATTTCATTTCTTTGGAACTTTGAGAGTAGCTAGGCTATGTTTGAGGCACTTTCTAGAGGTGAGGTACCCTTAAGTTGGAGTCTAGGTAAATGGTTCTCCTACTTAATTTTATGTTTCCATCTTCTCTTTTCTGTTTTATCTTTGTTTTTCTCTTCTTTTTTTTCTTTTCTTTATTTCATTTTCATTTTTCTTTTCTCCACTTTGTCTCCTTTTGTTTTTGTATCTAGTTTTTTTATCAAGTTTTTTCATATGGTTTTCCCTTGACTTTAGAACTCCATACTCTCTTTTTTCTTTTTCTCTTTACTTTGTTTTTCTTTGGTCTCTTCTCCTTGTAGTACTTGCTGACACAAGGTAGTTGGAATCTACACCAACACTTTGGCCATGGGTTCTTGCATGTAACAAAGTTAGCACATTCTCTTCTGGTTACCTATTAGGAGATGGCTTAAAGCTTTGAGTGAAATTCTCTAAAATATTCCATTGTTAGAATATTCTAGGGAGATGTTGGGGCACAGATGTCCTCTTCTTCCCCATTTTCTAAGGTAGGGAGTTCACACAAAAAATATATTTGAGTGGGATTTCAAAGTATGAGAAAGTGTTCTCCCCACCATTGAAAGGCTCTCAATTCAACAATGGCAAATATTGTTAAAGTTAATTGTTTGGCAATGTGTAAAGTTTTTTAAAGAAGCTTTACAAGGTAGAGAGAAGAGTTATAAGAGTTTCACTAGGTAAAGAGTGTTAACAAGCATTACTGATACATCAAAGTTGAACTCTATGAAAATTTCAAACAGTTTTATTGCAAGTGGAAGGAAACTCTAACTAAAAAGGAGCATAAGACCAAGGAAAATCAAATATATGGTGGGTTGAAGAAAATAAAATGCCAAGTTAATAGCTTCTACAAATGGAGTGTTAGTTGGTATAGTGGGAAGTTCACATATTCTAATAGGGCCATTACATTCTCCATATAAACTTGTCAACTCATTTCTTCTCATGTTTAAATGTTTTATTCTTTTTAGGATCAACCACTTAATGACACCAACCACCAACCTATTCAAGAGGCTATAAATGACAACACTTGATTAGCATAAATGACCAAGCTAAAAATGGGAAGGTTGTACAATATAAGTCATCCATTTTAAATGCTGCATAGGACAAAATCCAGCTTGTTAAAGAATTGTAGTGCATGATCTGAAAAATAAGTTACATTAGTGTTATAGCAAGAAATGCATTTGTCCAAATTTTGTCCAAAGGGAGACTTGGGGAGACTTTGTCTATATTTGGCTTGCAAGTATATTTATTATATTTTCATGAAAGAACTAAATCAAGATCCTTAAGTCAACCACCATATCCATCAAGCTAGCATTATGGTTGTGGAGCTTCAAAAGTGTTTTTAGCATGGTAGTTATTTTATTAGCTCTCAAATCCATTTTACTTTTGTGTTTTTCATATCAAGACTTAAAAAGAAATATATATCAAATGTAAGTTTGATATTTACCAAATATTTGTTTGGGACAAACCAATGTTTTTATATAGTTCTTTTGAGCTTTGAGCTCAGCTCATAAGCTTAAGAGCTGTGTCATAAGCTTAAAGTGTACCTAGGCTCCACTCACACCATTGAAATAAAAATTGAAAACAAGCTCTTATACAGTGTTGCCAAAAATTAAACCTGATTGTTGTGCTGATCCTGCTCGACCATTCTCCTTAGTTATCCTAACATGACCATGCCCAAAAACAATAGTTTCAAACAAACTTTTAGTGTTTATAAAAACAATTGTATATTCACATGTGTTTTTCAAGATTTAAGTTGTGCCCACACACTTGCTTCCTTGCCACCAAACCTGCTGCCACCAAGTTTGGGCTACGTCCACCTTTGGAAAATCTAAATTTTGCATGTCTGAACCACAACATCACTTTTCCATTACCATATTTGAGGAGCATAATTAAAAATTTCACACCACATTACAAAAGTTACTATACCTATGTAAATTATATCACTTTGCAATTGTAACTTTAACAACCTTTGCTAAGTCATGAAAAATTCATAAAAGGAAAGAAGCATGAAAAAGAGATATTAACCACAAATGAATTATCATCCAAATCAGTTCTTCAGCTTTTTGAGTGGGATACGAACTTCAAGAAACTGCTTTTAAAGTTCTTCAAAATATAAATTTTTACATAAAAATTAAATTACACTTTTCTAAACATCAAACATTTGAACAAGTTGTTTTTTCTCCCTTGTGGATTATTACTTCACAATTTTTTTGGGATAACTCAAAGTTTAAATCAAGATTTTCATCCTCAGCCAATTTTAAATTGTATTTTTCTTGATTTTCTTTACTACACACAACTAGCCTTCTGTCTTAACATATATTTTGTTTCTTTTTTAATTAAAGTGAAACTTGGCTCTTCATGACTTGATCCAAACATGAACTGACAAAATAAACTTACTTAAGATTTAAAAATCTTCAATAAAATCATGTAGAAAACCTTAATGCAATTTTTGAAATATTTCCAAAATTCTACTAATCAATTGAATCCCAATAGCAGACACACATAAACTCCTATAAGTTGGACCTCAGATCCTGGAGCAAGACAGTAGTGCCAAGGGGATCGTCCATTCATCATGCAGCTCCAAAAATCCACATCTATGACAAAATATTTAACCTCATGTTCAAGGAAAAACAAAAGGCCAATGCAAAGAAAGAAAGATTCAGGTGTACTAAAGAACCTCATGGTTTTCTACAAACATGTCTAACTCCCCAATCATCCAATCATCTAATTTCGATGTCTTTTTAGCCAAACTTTGTATCCTTTGAGTCCTAAGATATAACAATGTTCAATCACAAGGTCCCACAATATGACAAGGTCACAAGGTCACAATATGACAATTGTACATATAAATTTGTCAAGGACGGGAATGTATCAATCAATCAATCAAAATTTTAAGCACAATTTTCTTAAGGAGATCTCCAAATAACTCTAGCAGTTTCTGTTCTGTAAATAGCCAAGTAACCAAGATTGTCGATCACAAGAGCATATAACTTGTTTTGGATGGAGCTCGTTTTGCTAGACCACGCCCATGTTCAAGGAAAAACAAAAGGCCAATGCAAAGAAAGAAAGATTCAGGTGTACTAAAGAACCTCATGGTTTTCTACAAACATGTCTAACTCCCCAATCATCCAATCATCTAATTTCGATGTCTTTTTAGCCAAACTTTGTATCCTTTGAGTCCTAAGATATAACAATGTTCAATCACAAGGTCCCACAATATGACAAGATCACAAGGTCACAATATGACAATTGTACATATAAATTTGTCAAGGACGGGAATGTATCAATCAATCAATCAAAATTTTAAGCACAATTTTCTTAAGGAGATCTCCAAATAACTCTAGCAGTTTCTGTTCTGTAAATAGCCAAGTAACCAAGATTGTCGATCACAAGAGCATATAACTTGTTTTGGATGGAGCTCGTTTTGCTAGACCACGCCTCTCCTCTAGATCCAACAGTTGCCAAATTGCATTGACTAGCAGGATTAAGTAGCAACCAGAATCTTTTCCCTGTGTTTCTGAGCTCCATGTGATTATTCCCCTGGGACATTGTAGTATGGGATTACAATTATTTTGCATTGTCAACCTATAAGAATTATCAGCAAATACGAGCCAAGAGTGTTCTAGAGCCCACTGATCAGTGATGTAGCATAGACCCAACAATGTCTTATATCGCTATCAAACCCATCAAGCTCTGGATACTTATGATCATCAAATGTATTAACTTACGAGAAGTTGGAGAACAAAAGCTGGTTATTCTGTTTAGGAGCTAGTTCGAACTCATAACGAAGTCCAATATACTGAAGAACAATATCAACATAACCATAACAATGTTCTCTACCCCTTAACTCTTCTAGTATCCTATCGCACATATCCAGTATATTTTGCCGTAGATTTTGGCCACGCACACCTTTGATCGTTGGACTCATGGTACAAATACCTGGGGCCTCGTCAAACACTCTACTATACACAAATATATAGACCTTAATAAATGTATTCGTATCAAAAATCACGACAAGTTCCATCGTTCTTTCAGCCCCAAATCGAACGTTATCACGCATATTTCTCACATAGCCTTGTATCCTTTCTACCATTGGTCTTATTTGTTCCACACTGAGCATATTATGCAAGGCTCTTATTCTAAAAATCCCATCTGGTGGTGCATAGCACGAATCTAGCTGAGAGATTAGAATGAGAGCTGCTAGAAGAAACGCATACTTGAGTCGTGAAAAAATCCATCCAATGAGACTTCAAAAAGCTTGCCTTGAATTGTTGCCGAATTGAAGTGGCTGAAATTTCAAGGCTCATTTAACCAGTGCAAGCAAGGTTTGAAAGTTTAGATAATTGGAAACTTTGTAAGTTTTAAAAATTAATTAAAATACAATCTTGATTATTTATTTTATAAAAATGCATTTAGTTTCTACTTAACAATGTATCTTGAATATATCTATTCATTTCAAGAAGCGCCCATGCCACCTCCTGACTTCCTCTTATTTTGTTCGTGCTGTTAAGATTGTACACGAGTAACTTGCATCCAAGACTTTTTTGTACAGCCAGCTACGTCTACAAAATATACTAAAAAGTCCTAGTGTTGGAATTCACCAGAGCCGAGCTCCCCAGTTTGACCCTGCCTCGTTTCCTTTTCTAATCCTCGCTCCACTTCTCGTTCTACTTGTATGACCAGTCCGCCCTTGGGGATCGGGACTGGCCACCATCTGATCCCACCGTGATCCTCCTTAATCTTCCAGCTGCACAGAACCACAGAAAACGAGTTTAAAATTCCAAAGTCGTGACAAAGTCTACCAGCAGCAGCAAAAAAAAGCAAAAGAAAGCTACAAGCGTTTTTCTCTCCTGTGTAGGCAGGAAGATACCAAAGAAAGGAAAGGAAGGAAAAAGCTCTTGGTACCTGTATGTAGTAACAAGGTGGTGGATGAGGACGAGCATTTCAACCTTTGCGAGCTCACCGCCCAAGCACAGCCTCTGGCCATTGCCAAATGGTATGAAAGTATTCGGCTTTGGACCACCGTCCTGGAAGAAAAAATCAGCAAAATCTTAATGAAACGGAAGATCTCTGGCCCTCCTCCAATCTTTTCTTTTTTTGTTTCTTTCCTGCTCTCTCGAATGAATCATCAAAGCTTTAGGCAAGCAATTGACCTCTGGACTGTACCTGGAATCTGGTGGGATCAAACTTGTACGGCTCCGTGTAGAGCTTTGGATTGAGATGGACCATCGACGGCGATGCGTAAACTTTCCAGCCTTTGGGAAAGTAGTAGCCTGCGAACAACGACACGATGAACAAACTTTAACTTCTTATGCTTTTTTTTCTCGTACCATCGTACTCGAGGTCGTCAAGTGCTTCCCTGGGAAGGAAGAGTCCGACGTAGGAAGTTCTCATCGTCTCGTTTATCACCTGGAGAGAAGTTGGAAACGAAAAAGCTTAGCTTCGAGTTTGATCGCGATAGAAAACTCAACTCTGAGCGTGAGAGGCATTTCTTTCATGACTTGAGACCACGTAAGTGGAGATCCAGGCTCTCGTTTCCTCCGGATAGCTTCATGTTCTTCCTGATCAAACAGGATTAAAGACGAAGCTTGAATCTCTTCTTTCTTTTGTCTTACCTTGACTCCGTGGAGGAGCTCTGGATTGTCGTGTAAGTTCTTGATGGCCCACACCAGCTGTGCTGCAGAGGTCTCGTGCCCAGCGAACAGGATTGTCATGATGATTCCTCTAACGTGGATGTCTGTCACCGCATTGGCAAACTTCTCGTCCTTGGTTTCGACGCAAATCATCGAGTCGAGCATGTCCAGCCGCTGCTGCTGCTCCCGACCACTCCAGTCCCTTTTCTTTTTTCTCCTCTGCTGGATCATCTCCTCCACTGCTTTAAACATGCTGTCCCTTGCCTGTAGCCACAAAGAGTCGAGACAGGAGAGAAGAACGAGAAGAAGTTGAGAGGAAACACTAAAAAAGCTTTCAGAAGCTCTGCGGAAATCTATGGGGAACTATAGAAGAGAAAGTTTGGTCTTTCAAGAGTAAGAAAGGAAAGAGATTCTCAAGTTGTTTGCTCACCTTGAGACCACGTCGGTAAGTTGTGAAAGGAAGGTTGATGTTGAGCGTGAGGAACGCCTTTTCAAAGTCTTGCATGTTCTGGAACAGTGCGTCCATCTGTTTTCCCGGCTCCATCCCGCATAGAATTTTCATCGCCACCTCGAATGTGTACTGCTCAATGGAAAGCGAAAGAAAAAACAAGTCAATCAATCCCAAAATCGCAACAAAAAAAACTGTGAGAGAGAAAAAGGAGAGAAGAATGTCTGGTGTTTTCCTTCTAGAGCTAGAGCTAGATGATTTAAAGTACCTTGGCCATTTCGCTGTAGACATTGATGGACTTTTGCTTTGTCCAGGAATCGAGGACTGAGCAAGCGAGCGCCTCGATCGCAGGGACATGGAACTGGAGGGACTCGGGATACAGGGAGGAGCCAACGATTCTCCGGACATAATTGTGAAGCTGCTCGCTGCCAAAGCTGCGCGTCGGATCGATGAGAGAATTTGCAGACTCGGGATAAGCAGGCTTGAAAAACTTTTGAGCCGACTGGAGCAACCACTTCGAGGCCTCCGGAGTGGTGACAATGATGCATTTGTCGCCAAAAAGCGAAGTGGAGAAGATCTCTCCATATCTGAATACTCGAGGGAGTTAGAACCAGGAAAAATGGACGATTTGGAACGCACCACAGTGAGAAAGCACGAGAGAAATGGAGCCATCAAAACGCAAGAACACAAACCAAATGAAACAGGAAAAATGCGTGACGAGAAAGATTGAATAAGTTTTACCTGGCAATACGAGTGAGATAGAAGCGGTGTGGATCTCTGAGAAAGCTGAGCGTTTCGCCGACAAGAGGGATTCTCCACGGAGGACCCGGCGGAGTCTTTGCTCCACTTGTGCTCGACACCTCCACCGCCACTCTACTCTGCTTCAGCATGAAAAAGGTCACCACCAATCCCAGAAAAATTCCCACCAACATCATCACTAGCTCCATCGCTGGTCGATGGAGAGAAACGATTTTTTCCTTTTTTCGTTCGTCGGTGGCAGTCTCAAGAACTCTAAAGCCCCAAAACGAGCACGAGGAACACTACAGAAAGACCAACTTTGACAGGCAGAGAAGGAAAAAGAAAAGGAAAATCCCGGCGAATTCTTCTCTCAGCTCACATTGTTTATTCTCCTCCTTGAGGCCTCCCTTCTTTCTCTTTCATTCTTCGGTTATATCTCGAGAGGAAATGTTACCTCGCAGTCACTCGCGACTGGCAATCACGCAATCAATCCATCAAATCGTTGGGTGTTGGTATGTTGGTGTTGTCACCAGACCAACTAGACCATGATAAAAACAAAAACCCACCCGTGTGCCACAGCAAGGAAAGAAAGAAGAAAACAAGACGAGCGAGAGAGAAGATTGATGGAAAGGAGAGAAAGATGGAGGGAGAACAAGACAAAGCAATCAGAGTGAATAGCTTTAGAAAAGTTCCACGACCACCCCTTTGAATGCCAAAAGATTTTAAGGGAGAGAGGAGGAAGAGGAACAAGAAAAGGGATGCGAGCGAGGAATGATGGGCGAGAAAGAGGCTCCTTCCAAATTCCAATTCCATTCCAACCATTAAAGCGATGGCAGGGCAGAGCGCAGGCGCAGCACAGATAACTAAATGTGAAAGCCACAGCGCATTGACACCGATTTGGAAAGCTCTAAAAGGATTGATCTTGAGCGTGAGCAAGTAATCAGGGAGGGATTTGCGCTAAACACGAGCTCAAACAAATCACCTGGAAAGATTGAAGGACGATCCCAGCCCCACGCGCGTGTGTATCTGCTGATGTGCGTGCACACGAGTCATTCTCTGGGAAAAAAATCCCTCCCTGACACGCCATCTTTCCTGAAGAACCCTAAAATGGTTAAAGATAAATATAATTATTGTATTGGTTTTTGCCAAAACTGGCTGTGGCTGTGCCCTTTGGGGTGGGGCAAACAATCCAATATGGCCGCAGCAGAATGGTATTATGTGGCAGTTGGCTATTACTTCTTTGTTGATGCCCAGCTCCAATCCATCAAAGCCTCCCTTCTGCTGGGAATGATGCAGCCTAGCTCCTAATAGCAGATGCCAATTCCTAGCGCCAACACTCTCCTCTTGTACCATGACAGTAACTTGCTTCTTTCTTTTGACACTGCTTCACACCTAGGATTACCATATTTCCATGGTCTGCATGTCCCTTGTAAATTCCTATTGACACAACCAAAAGAATGCCTTTATCTCTCTCAAACAACATGGATAACTCCATAACACTCTGCCTATATTTAAACAAGCTCAGAAACATTGTGTTTCCATGATTGATCACAAGCTACCCAAAGATTCTCTCTAGCTTGACTAAGGGATGGTGATTGAGTTCCTTGCTTGCTTTAGACATGCCAGAACTTCAAACACACTTGCATAAACTCAAACAAGCTCGGGAATATTATGTTGCCATATATCTTAGCCTAATGACCATTTAAAAAGCATTTTCAATTCTTTGGCCTGATCCAGAATCTCCAAATGCTCAGTCCACTAACTTCTTCCCCAAAGTCACCATATGATTGATCTACCTTGGTAAGTTGAGACTTAAACTCTTGAGTCAGTGAAGTAGTAAGATTTTCATCTCTGCTTGAATATCCTGTTCCTTCCTGCCTTTAGCTTGGTATCTGCTTGCATAAACAATTCCCTGACCTTTAGGCATCTATTAACATCCTGGGCAATTGATTCTCTATCCTAGTGAACAAAGACTTTTTAAGCTTGTTTGCCAATCCTAAAGCATCTAAGGCCTTAACTACATTGCAATGTGGCTCAAAGCATTTGTATAAGCTTGTACCATTTCACATTCTTTCTATTGTATTAATTTTGAATATAGTAATAGTCCTCGACAAAGTCTATAAGTAATCATTAGTTGCAAAACAACTAACAATCACTCTTCAATTTGCCTTCACAAAACCTAATATTAAACTCATGTCATCGAGTTATATACTTATCCAACATGAACATGATACCTCAAACACAAGATAAAGGTTCATGGACAAACACAAACTAAATGACCATTCGAATTCAACTCAACTACAATAAACTAACTATGCACGATCAAAACTTAGTTGAAATTAAGGTAAAGACCATGCGATGAACTCATATCGGTACACAACCTCCTTATAGACAAAATTATAGTATGATATCTCAACATTAAACAACTAAGTTGGATATTACCATCCTCAGCCAAAGCACAAAACTATCAAGACTAAGTCAGGATTAATGAGAGCTCACTACTCTTATAGAGTGTAATAAAATGCAAGATGCAAACTGCCACCAAGCATAATGCTACAAAAGAAAGGCATAAGGGTCATTTTTTTTAGAAAAGCGCAATAACCACTTTTTTACACCAACTCCAGACTCTATCCAACACAGATGCTTTAGCCCCAAAGTTAGCATTCCTTTCAGGTAGCATCATACAAATTACCTACTAAAGTTTAAGCTAACCAAAGTCAACTCTAACCCCTTCACTAGTTTGTATTGGCTTATGAAAAAAAAAATGGTTTTCGAACAAAGTGATCGACAGATTAACCATTGGAAAAGCCTAAGAAAATTTATGGAAAATTTTTCATCCTAGAGAAAGAATGACTTTATGTCTAGGAATACAAACTTTCAAGACTCAACCAACTTCCTCCTACCAACAATTTCACATATGTTCACTTTAACACAAATTCATGACCAACAGTATGTCTAAACATCGAATATCATGCTCATATTTTTGATATCCAACACCAACATCCGCAAAAATGTAAAATAAACATCCAAGATTTGATCACGAAGACCATATCTTCGGATATCCACATTGCACTAACACTTTTCTTCAATCACCTTCAAGATCTAATGTGAAGCCAAAACACTAAAAAGAAAAATGACATAGAAAATTAAGATCTAAGAAAATTCCTTATTATTCGAAATATTAATGCAACTTCCACTAACACAAGTGATAGTAATATCAATGCCTCAACTACACACCTTTTCTATCAAACAATCTACTTCAAGTACTAATGGATAAACCAATAAGCCATAGCAATTGAATGTTATAACCCTTTCCTAACACATTAATGGGCAAACTCAAGGAACTAAAAAACTAACTTAAACTTAACATAATGGATCACCATTGAAAATCTAATTAAAGCTACTACAATGCTACTAAATGCAAGTAAACTAGCTTCACCATCAATCATTTTGGAGTTGATCATCGTTTGACCAAGCAACTTCATAAATGCATTACTCATTATCATATGGATATGATATAAGTATCACAATAACTTGATCATCAATTGAGAAACACCACGAGCAATGCCTATATAATTACTTCAAAGGTTTATATGAGTATCAAGTGCCAACTCGATTCGACAAAATACAACATAAATGCCACACCCCACCAATAAAGATTCACAACACCTAACACCACTAATTTTTGTTCATAATATGGACAAGCTCATACCACTCTTTTTCTAACCAAACTCAAAACTAATCCAACAATAAATTACTCAAAGAGCAATAGCAAGGCTCCCCAGAAAAGAATTAACCATTGTAACCCAAGTCTTTAATAGCAAACCTAGACAAAATGGTTTAGCACTTCACTGCTATCCATCCCATAACTCACCATTTGAGAGACCATTATTTCCAACATGCATTAAGGTAGGAACTCTTGACTATATGATGTGCATATGAGTAATGAGTCACACCTCGTTGCAATTCATTTCTCCAAGAAGAGAAAATGATTTACATGTTTGATCCTTCATCCCTGATGACTCTCTTTTCGATCTCATCTTTGACTAAACCTCAAGTTTGATTTTGCACTGCCTTCAGTTCAATCCAAGAAAAGTTTATGAGAGAGCACAGCAATGACTATTTGAACCCATAGACTAATCCCTATAGTCTTGATTGATCCACTTGTAATCATGCCTAGGAAGGATCCATTAATGCCGTGCTAAATAGCTACATAGTAGCCTATTTACCACTCATAGCAAACCCAAGGGAGGTTTACTTTCACCCATGGTACATGGAACAACTCATAGAACTAACAATAGGCTAACATTAATCCTGCCAACTCAAAGCATAACCTTGAGTTGCTAATGTGCTTCACTCATGAGCCCAAGCGCAAACTTGTGCAAAATGTGCATCTTAGTCCATCTTATGAGCCCAAGAGCAAGCTCACATAATACAATACAAAAAGGTAACCAAATTTATACCTAAGGAACGATTGTAAAGCCTTTGCACCCAAACATGTACCCATTTGGATCATCGTTTTCATCTTTATATATGCAATGAGACTAGTTGCCCAATCTTATTGGATAGTACTCGTCGAGACTCAACTTGTCTCTGATACCAAATGTAGCGCATATAGTTTTTACCATTTATCCTATGGTGATTTACCATTGGATAACCACGAAGCGGAACCTAAACCCTCTATATGCCCGTGTTACGAACACGGCCGGGATCCCGGCCGTGTTCACCGTGTTTCACGAACACGGCCATGGGTCGTGTTCCCACGGCCGTGTTCGTGAACAGTGGTCCGTGTTAGTAACACGGACCACTGTTCAGAATATTCTCGCACGGAATATTCTGGTTTTAGGGCGCACGGCATCACACGACAATCCAGCCAGGGCGCACCATTTCAGGGCACAGCAGCAGCAATCCAAGGCAAACAAGCATGGCGCAGCAATCCAGCATACTGCGAAAGCATCCTTCTTCGCGATGGTGGGATGAGGTAAGTGTTCTTGAGAGCAGGGGGCATGGCCACAAATTATGGTCATGCAAATACTGCCCAATGGTGAACAAACTGAGTGGTGTTGATCGTGTGCGAGCTCATCTGTTAGGAGAAGGCCCAGGCAGCAAGGATATTGTGAGTTGTCCTCTCATCCCAGGTAACAAGAAAGCGGATCTGCTCAATATGCAAAAGGTTATTGATTCCGAGAAAGGGGCAAGGGGGAAGAAACGGCCGAATGAATCTGGTGGTGCTTCTATGAGAATGGATGGCAATGTCCAAGGATTTCCACCGGTGGTATCATCCCAGTCAAGTGGAAGTGGCTGCAGTTCCCTGTTTTTTAGCAAACAGAGTCAAGTCCATATTGTTGATTCGATGGATCCTGAGCAGAAGAACCGAGTTGATGTGGCTATCGAAAGATTTTTCTGGAATGAACACATTCCATTTGTCAAGGCTCGGTCACCTTACTTCCTCAACATGATACAGGAAGTTGCCAGGCATGGTGTGCCTTATGCACCACCAAAATATGATGATCTCCGGGATAAGCTTTTGGTGAAAGAGAAACGATTCATTGACATTGAGATGGCATCCTTGAGGAAGCAGTGGGAGCAGAGGGGTGCAACCATATGCGCAGACGGGTGGGCAGATAGGAGGAATCGGCATATCATGGGGCTTGTGGCATATAGTCAAGGACGAGGAGCTTTTTTGAAGGCTATCGACATTTCCTTAACAGGAAAAACAGCTGAAAATACTCTGCGCTGCTGGGAAGAAGGCATTAACATTGTAGGTGCAGAGAACGTTGTCATGGTTGTGACCGATGGGGAAAATGCAAACAGAGCAGCAGCAGCACTTTTGCAACAGAGGTACCCGAAAATTCAATGGGCAGCATGTTTTGCCCATTGCTTGAACAATGCCTTGAAAGACTTCGGTGTACTTCCATGGATGGCAACACTTCTGGAGCGTGGAAAGTCTTTGGTGATCTTCGTTAGAAACCACTCTCATATAGTGGCACTGCTGGCGGAGTTTACTCACAAGCGATTGCTGCGTTATTGTGATACCAGGTTCGGCTACAACTTCATTATGATGGAGAGGCTGGTGGAGCTCCGAGAAGCTTTACAACAAATGTTCGTATGCCCTGCGTACAGAGCAAGGCCTGAGTCGAAGTCGAGAGCAGGAAGGGACAGTTATGCAACGGTTTTTGATGACAGTTTCTGGCAACAGGTTAAGGACATGCTAGAGGTGTCCAAGGATGTTATGCTGCTTCTTCGTGTTGTGGACGGTGATATACCTGCGATTGGAAAGATATATGAGTGCATGAACAGGTTGGATGCAAGTTTAGAGGAAGGACAATCGGATTATGGCAGGTACAGGGAACTTCATCAGATCATGTCTAATAGGTGGCATGAGTATCACTCGCTCATGCACTCGGTGGCGTACATGTTGGACCCCGAGTTTCAGGAGTATGAAAAGCATGCTAACAGAGAGGTCATGAAGGACTAGAATGCTTATCTGCTGGCCATGTTTACATCCAGTGAGAGGGATGTGATACGTGATGAGCTTTTAACTTACCGGAGGATAGGAGGCATTTTCAACTCATATGATGCTAAGGCTGATCGCACTAAGAGGGGAGCTGTACGTTGGTGGGAGGACTATGGTTATGAAACTCCAGCTCTTCAGAAGTGGCCATTCAAGTTCTAAGTCAGGCATGCTCGTCATCCTCGGTGGAGAGATTGTTCAGTACTTTCGAGCATGTTTCTTCAAAAAAGAGGAACAGACTTACCATGGACAGGACAGCGGATCTGGTTTTTGTGGCTTGCAACACCAGGTTGTTAACCTGCAAAAATGATCGTGATTACGACAAGTTTGTAAGCTACAAAGTCCTGGAGACAGTTCCTCATCCTGAAGACGAGCTTGAGTCAGGACAGGAAGAGGAAGATGGAGATGATGTCGAAGATCGTGAGGTCGAAGATCATGAGGTTGAAGATGACGATGAGATGCAGGATATTTGAGTAGTTTAAAAGTGTGAAGTAGTTTATGTGCAAATAAAAATATTAAGAATAATATAATAAAATATAGCATATTCCTATAATAATATAATAAGAAATAGAATATAATTTTTAAATAACATATTCTTAGAATATTCAGTAGAATATTCGTGAGCCATCGTGGGCCGTGATCGTGTTCCGTGTTCGGGTTCCTGAAATCTGAGGCTCGTGTTCGTGTTCCGTGTTCGTGTTCGTAACTATGCCATATGCCATATGTCATATACCACGTGTCCAAAGGATAGTGGTGTGGAACCTGAGTTTTAGGGCCTCGGGCCACTAAATGAAGGAACAATGCTAAACTCCCAAGCATGGAGCCAAGGAGCAATAGCACTGGAGCATGGAACAACCTTCGAGCATATAGCCTAAGGAACGAAGGGACAAAAGCATGAAGCGACTTGGAACAGTCTTAGAGCATCCAGCATCCCAATGCTAAGAAAAACAGAGCCAAATGGAATCTGGCACTATTTTAGCATACTAGTGGCCTAACGCGAGGATATGGGTACTCTACCAACTAGTATGGTATAAAACTTGGGTTTAGACCGAAACTAGACACACAACAAGGATAGGCACACAAGCGGGAGCTAGACTATGCCCCAGGTTGGTCAGCCATGCCCAACTTACCCACTATCCCTATTATACATTTGGAACCCCCCACAAGTTTTTTTGACCATTCCCTTTGAAAGAAGGAAGCTTAAACTTTCCTTATGAGTTCCACAACATCTCACATTCCTCTCAATTCAGACCATCTAGTGCCTCTCAAACTGTGACTAGGAATATTTGACCCATTACCACTATTAGATGGCTGGTTTTATTCATTTCAACCTTCAAAAACCTTGAACTATATGCCAAAACTCCTCTTTTTCATTTATTCCACCTAAAAGATGATAGGGATCCTTGTCTTCAATTAGATTGGATTAGATAGGGATGAAAGCCCAAAGCTAGTCTATTTGCATAAAGTAGCATAGCAATAGTTTTGATTGAGTTCTCAATATGATCTCTTATGCTAAGCTAATATTAGTACCTTGTTTTCTTGAGGGTTTGCCCATTAAGGTTTTGAAAAGGGTTATAACATTAACTACTATGGCTTGTTGGTGAATTCATTAATTTTTGGAGTAGATTGTTATATAAAGATGTGTAGTTAAGGTATTAACTTTATTAGTGCTTATGATAGTGGAGGTGGCATTGTTATGTTGATTAATTAAGAACTTTTCTTAAAGCTTGATTTTCCATATTATTTTTCTTGTTAGTGTTTTGGCTTTATATTGGATTTTGAAGATGATTGAAAAAAGGTGTTACTGCAATATGGATATCTGAATATATGATCTTTGTGATAAAGTTTTGGATGTTCATTTTGCATTTTATGGATGTCGATGTTGGGTGTCAGATATATGAGTATGTTGTTTGATGCTTAAGCATATTGTTGGGTCATAAGAATTTATATAAAGGTGAATTTATGTGAAATTGTAGGTAAAAAAAAGTTGGTTGAGTCTTAAAAATTTGTATTTCTGGACTAAGAGGTTTGAGCCCAAATTCTATATCATGCTAGCTAGTGGAGTACCTATATCCTTACATTAGCCCATATGCTATAATAACACCAAACTTTATTTAGCTCTATTTGCATATTGGTTCTGGCATTAGGATGCTAAAATCTCTAAGGTTGTTTCAAGTCACTTTATGCCCCTGTCCCTTCACTCCTTGGGTTATACATTTGGGAGTCATTCTATACTCCACTTTTTTTGCTCTTTGGCTTTATGCGTAGGAGTTTAGTTTTGTGCCTTCATTCATAGTCAAGCTTAGGCTAATGACCTTGGGCAATTTTTGACCTCAAGGGGCCAAGGCTATTCAAATAATCTGAGGTCCCTAGAAATTGCCCATTGTTGAGTATAGGCTAGCCATCTCAAGCAATTTTTAGCTCTAGGGGGCTGAGATGATTCAAAAGGTAGGGATTGCTTAAGGTGGAGCTTTGACGAGCCACCATAGGCAACTTTTGGCCTTAGGAGGCTAAGGTTATTTAAATAACCTCAAGCCCTTGGGCTTAGAAACTACTTGAGATTGAGCTCGGATTGGCAATTTCTTGCCTTCAGGGGCCAAGGTTATTTAAATAACCTTGGCCCCCCAGGCTTAGAAAGTGTTGGAGGTCAAGGTCGGGTCGGCCACCTCAGGTAATTTCTTGCCCTAAGTGACCAAATAACCTGGGCCCCTTGGGCCTAGATACTGCCCAAGGTTGAGCTCAAACCAACCACCTTTTTGTCTTATTTGGTTGAAAACAATTGCTTGATTTTTTTATTTTCATTATTTAGTTTCAAATTTTTCTTGTAGAACAAAATAATAGTACCACTATGGCATTATAGGTGTCTTTATTGGGTCTTCTAGTTGATTGTTGATTCTTTTAAGATGACATGACCATAAACATTTGGTACTAATTTGATTATTAGTGCCTGAAGATACAAAGGCCATTGCTCCCAATTGTAAATTTCATTCTCTTCAACTTTCTAGATGGCCTTTTAGATATTGATGGGAAAGTCAAGGATTATAACTTTCTCACCAATAATCACCTATGTCATGCTTTCTTCTTGTTGAAAGCCCTTTTGCTCGATATTGACTATGTCATCTTCATCCAGCCAAATGATCCCAAACTGAATGTATGAGGTTATAATATGTGTAATGGAAGTTTGTTTCAAGTCATTCTTTTCCAAGTGCATTATGGATTTTATTGGCATTAACACTAGGGGTGTCCAAAGCAGGCATATTTTAATGAAATTTCTAAAATATATATTTTCTAGTGTCACAAATGTAATTGTAGGTATCGAAAGTTACTTGTTAGTAAGTCCTTTTGGATATTCTTTCCTTACTGCCATAATGGCAAGAGATCTGTATTGTTAGACCTTTTATCAGTCTCCACCCAAACTAATTGAGAAACTAGTTATTATGTATGTACTTGTCGCAAATATGATTGTAGGTATCAAAAGTTACCTATCAGCTAGTACTTTCAGATATTGTTTCTTTACTGCCATAACAGCAGGAGGTCAGTATTGCTGGTCCCTTTTTTAGTCTCTACCTAAGCTAATTGAGAAATTGGTCTTCATGTGTGCACTTTTGACTAGATGAGCATAAAGACAAAATTCCTAAATGCTATTAGTCAAGCATACTTGATTTGGTTATAGAAACTCATTCGTTGACTTGCAATTGCTAGTGTTGGGAACCCCCACAATATTGAGCTTGGTCCCTCAATATTTGCCAAATGATAGCTTACTGTGTTTGCCAAACACCTTTACTATCATGCACCTTGTATTAGTTCCATTTGGTCCTAATTACTATTTATCAAAAGTGTCTAGATTTGCTAATTTGGCATATTTATGGAATGTAGAAATTGCCAAAACTCACAATCTAACACCATTCTATATTTAGTAAGTTTTGAATTAATCCCAAAGACTAACTCCTGGTACTAAGGATGACTAAGGGTGAAAGCCCAAAGCATGCGTTCTTCAAGGGGGGTTCCAAATGTATAGTAGGGATAGTGGGTAGGTCAGGTATGGCTAACCAACTTAAGATATAGTTTAGCTCCCACTTGTGTGCTTGTTTTTGTTCTGTATCTGACTTAGGTTTAAGCTTAAATTCCATACCATATTAGCTGGTGGAGTACCCATATCCTTATATTAGGCCATTGGTATGTTGAAATAACACTAAACTCCATTTAGCTCCGTTTTACGTATTAATCCTAGCATTGGGATATTGGATGCTCTAGAACTACTTTAAGTCACTCTATGCTCTTGTTCCTTCGTTCCTTGGGTTGTACACTTAGTCACTCTGTATTCCAGTACCTTCACTTCTTGGCTTTAGTTTGGTTTCGTTCCTTCATTTAGTGGCTTAAGGCTGTAAAATTTAGATTCCACTCTGCAGTACTTGGGCACGTGGCATGTGACACATGGCACATGGAGGGTTTAGGTTCCACTTCATAGTTATCTTATGTTAAATCATCATAGGATAAAGGGTAAAAATCACATGTGCTATATTTGGTATCGAAGCATGAATCTCAACAAGTACTATCCAATGAGATTGGGCAACTAGTCTTGTTGCATATGCAAAGATAAAAATGATGATCTAAATGGGTACATATATGGATGCTATAACTTTGTTCCTTAGGTATGGATTTTGGTTACTTTTTTGTATCATATTTTGTGAGTTTGCACTTGGGCTTATAAGATGGATTGAGATATTTTGTTTGCACAAGTTTGCACTTGAGCTCGTGAATGAAGCACATTAGCAACTCAAGGTTACATTTTGAGTTGGTAGGATTAATGTTAGCCTATTAGTGGTTCCATGAGTAATTCCATATACCATAGGTAAAAATGAACCTTCCCTAGGTCTGCTATGAGTGGCAAATAGGTCAGTGAATCCTTTTTAGGCATGATTATAAGTGGATCAATTAAGACTATAAGGATTAGTCTATTAGTTCAAATAGTCATTGCAGTGCTCTCTTATAAACTTTTATTAAATTGGATTGAAGGCTATGCAAATACAAGTTTAAGGTTTAGTCAAGATAGGACCAAAAAGAGAGTCATCAGGGATGAAGGATCAAACACATAAATCATTTTCTCTTCTTAGAGAGATGATTTGTAACAAGGTGTTAACTTATTGTTTGTATTCACATTATACAATTAAGAGTCCTTATCTTGATGCATATTAGTTATGATAGTTTAACGAGTGGTGAGTCATGGGATGGATAATAGTGAAGTGTTAAACCATTTTGTCTAGGCTTGCTATTGGAAGACTTGGGTTATAATGCTTAATTCTATCCAGGGAATCTTATTATTGCTCCTTGAGTAGTTTGGTGTTGGAATAGTTTTGAGTTTGGTCGGATAGAGAGTGGCATAAGCTTAACCGTGTTGTGAACAAAAATTAGTGGTGTTAGGTGTTGTAAATCTCTATTGATAGGATGTGGTATTTATATTGCATTTTGTCGAATTGAGTTGGCATTTGATACTCATATAAATCTTTATAATAGTGATATAGACATTTCTCATAGTGTTGCTTAATTGATGATCAAGTCATTATGATTTCTATATCATATCTATATGATAGTGAGCAATGTGTTTACGATATTTCTTGGTTAAACGATGATCAACCCCAAAGTGGTTGATAGTGAAGCTAGTCTACTTGCACATAATAATATTATAGTAACTTTGATTGGATTCTCAATAGTGATTCATTATACTAAGCTTAAATTGGTACCTTATTTCTTGAGAGTAGTGAGCTCTCATTAATCGTAACTTAATCTTGGTGGCTTTACATCTTGGCTGAGGATGGTGATGTTCAACTTAATTGTTTGAGATTGAGATGTTAGTACCTGTACTATAGCTTTGTTTATGAGGAGGTTGTGTACCAATATGAGTCCATCTTATGGTCTTCACTTTAGTTTCAACTAAATGTTGATCATGTATAGCTAACCTCTTCAAGGCATGTTTGGAACTGTTGGCTAAACACATTAGTGAACTTATTGCAGTTGAGTTGGATTTAAGTGGTCATTTAGTTTGTGCTTGTCCATGAATCTTTATTTTGTACTTGGGTGTAAGCTCCTAAATTTGGACTTCCCGAGAGGTCACACAACCCGGTACTATTCAAACCCAAGGACGCTTAACCCTAAGTATCCCAAGACTTTTAACCGATTGAAAAAAGGAGTGCACTCTTATTCATATGCCTTTACCCTTATTATTTGAACCTTATGAATCATCTCTCGAGTCTAAATATCCCAAAAACCTTAACCGATAGGAAAAGGGGTTGCACTCTTGTTCAGGGGCCTTTACCCTTTACATTTGAACCTCATGGATCATCTCTTGAATTATTTTCTTTAGTTGTTTATAATCTATTATGCTTCTTTACAAGTTCACACCCTCGTGAATAGAAGCTAAGAGCCGTAGCTCTCCTGAGAGCCTCACTCTTTTGACATATTTCCTCTCAAATCGAGCCTAGCCGGAGCAAACTGAACTTACCAGATGTCAATTTCAACATATAGTGTAATTCCCTTAGCCAACCAATAGAGTTAGACTCAATTCCCTTAGCCAACCAACAGAGTCAGACTCAATACCTCTTTAATATTAAATGTAAGCTTTTGAATTTGGATTTCTCGGGAAGTCACCCAACGTAATACTATTCAAACCCAAGGACACTTAACTTTAAGTATCCCAAGACCTTTAACTAATTGAAAAAGAGGGTGCACTCTTGTTCATGGGCCTTTACCTTTTATATTTGAACCCCATGGATCATCTTTCAATTCATTTTTTTTGGTTGCTTACATTAAGGTATTACATTTATATTAAACAAATATATAGCTCGATGACATGAGTTTACTATTTGGGTCTTGTGAAAGACAAGTTTAAAGTGATTATTGGTTGCATTGCAACTAGTGATTGCTTATAGATTTTGTCGAGGACTGTTGACACTTGCTTTGCTTGATAAAGATTTATCAGTGATGAGCTTACTTTACTAAATGGTGTTGCAGAGGACCATGTTGTTAAACTTACACAATTTTTCCATATTAGCTTTTTAACTCTATTTCTATTGATATCATTTAGCTGCATTTAGTCCATAGTATTGGATTACATTGAGTCTTAGATGTGGTGAATCACTTCTTGATGATGTATTATTTGTAATTAAGTATTGTTGAAGGATTGATCTTAGATACTAAGTAAAGTATCTTTGACCTTGGCTAACTTAGTTGCTAAAGAGCTTTGAATGGTGATTCACTTTTGCTTTCTTCTAACTTTATCCTGGTGTTGATGGCATTGAAGCAATGCCTTGTCATTGACATTGTTGATGTTGAGATTCAAATGAAATATTTCTTGCTGAACATACATGGCCCAGTAGGAAAAACTCATATGTTAGCTTATACTTGCTAGTGTTGGGAATGCCGTGATATTGAGCTTGGTCTCTTAATGTTCACTAGATGATAGCTTACTGTGTTTGCCAAGACACCCTCACTATCATACCCCTTTTGTTAGTCATGTTCGGTTCTATTGGCTATTTATAGAAAATATCTAGATTTGCTAATTTGCTATATTAATAGAATGTAGAGATTGTCTTGAGCACAATGGTGTTGGTCCCGTGTCCAAATTCACAATTTAGCACCATTATATATTTAGTAAGTTTCAAAGATTAACTTCTAGTACTAAGGGTGACTAAGGGTGAAATCCTAAAGCTTGCATTCTTGAAAGGGGGTTATAGGGGGTTCTAAATATATAATACGGATAGTGGGTAAATTAAAAATGGCTGACCAACTTGAGGTATAATTGAACTCTCGTTTGCATGCTTGTGTCCAACTTAGGTCTAAGCTCAATTTCCACACTATATTAGTTGGTGGAGTACCTATATCCTTGCATTAGGCCACTAGTATACTGAAATAGTGTTAGACTCCATTTGGCTCTATTTTACGTGTTGGTTTTGGCATTGGGATGCTAGATGCTTTAATACTGTTCCAAGTCGCTTTATGCTCCTACCTTTTGTTCTTTGAGTTATATACTCGAGAGTTGTTTCATGTTCTAATTCTTTTGCTCCTTGGCTCTATACTAAGGAATTTGGCTCTGTTCCTTCATTCAATGGCCCAAAGCCTTGAAACTTGGGTTTTTCTTTGTTGTCTTTGAATATATGGCATATGGCACATGGCATGTGATATGTGGCACATAGAGGGTTTAGGTTCTGCTTCATGGTTATCCTATGATAAATCACCATAGGATAAAAGGTGAAAATCATATACATTACATCTAGGTTATGATGTAGACCTATCATGCCTTGTACAAAAACACAATGATGGGTTTTGATATAGTGAGTGTGTAGCATATATTTTGCCTAGGTATAACAATGCTAGTGACATCATACCCAATCTTATGGTTAAGAAGATCTATAGCATATTATTTGGGTACTAATTTCAAGCTCTATCGGTGATGCAAATCTTGCTACTGAAGAGTATCCTTTCTTCAAACATGGATTTAGAGTTGCCTCTAACCTCAAGGAGGAAATTATATTTATTAAGATTTTAATATATATTTAATTCTTGTTTATAGATTAAAGTCATTTGGAGTTTCTAGAGTTAGAGGTTTTGGAAGTTTTCCAAAAGTATGTAGAAGCTATGGCTTAATAAATGCAAAGTGAACTCAATCTCAATATAAAAGGAGGTATAAAAGGAATTGATATGTTTATGATGAGGTAGAAGAAAGCTAAATGGATCCTTACTTGAAACAAAAATTTTGTCATATATCAAAATTTTGGTAATAGTGTTAGTGTCATTTATCAATGTTAATGTCAGACATCATTATTATAGATTGGTCTTTTTGCATGTAACCATCAGTTTGTAATACTTGTGTATTGCTATTTTGTCCTTCAATATCTTCTCAAAAATTATAAGTGAAGTGATAACACCATTAATGTAGTAGTTGTGGTAGTGCTTAAGAAAACTATATAAGCTCATAGAAATGTCTTGACCCAAGAGAAAAAAGCATATGAAGCATCTTAGAATCAAACTCTTAATGTGTTCACTAGTTCCCACTAAATCAAGAGTGAGTTTTTCTATGAATTGGGTATAGTAGGTTTCAACTTGAGGAAACTTTCAATCATTGACTTTATCATCCACATCTAAAATATGATATATTAAAAGATTTATTATGTTGGAGGCCAGTAAGAGAGTTTATATGTTTTTTTTTTCTTTTGAGCCATCCCTAAATCAAACTCTTCAATTTTAATACCTTGTTTGTTATAATCATTCTATAGTGCAAATAGACTGTTAGTATGGGTAGGAATATATTATAGATATTTTAGTGAGCTAGGATATGCTCCCTACAACTAATATAATTTCCTTATATATATATATATATATATATATGGACAATATGATAGTATAGTAAAGCAATTCTATATTTCATATTCCATTGTAAGATGGCAAAAAAACCCATATTCTACACTAGCCAATACAATATTTCCCAAAGAGATATTGTTCCTCACCATGAAGTGATAGTGGGTATGTCTATTCTTGAATCTATTATATATCCACACATGCGCATTTTCTAGACCCACTATTGGGCAATTATTATAGTGCTCAAGAAAGTTTTGTAGACCATAGAGCCATTTGTACTGTTAAAAAAAGAGTAGTATTTAAGATATTGAATTCAATAGTGTTCTATACTTTCAAAAAGTTTTGCCATACCAAGAGCAAAATCTTGCAAAAACATGTGGCACTACTCTTGAAACATTAAAGGCAATCCCTCTTTAGTAGCAATATAAAGAACTTCAGTTTGACTTCACTAGAGACTCCAACAGAAGGAGGATTGTTATATAGTTATAGTGAAAGTGAAAGTGGAATGCTAGTAGAACTTAAGGATGGAGGTAGAGATTGATATGAGATGCTAGGTGTCTAATTTCAAGCCCCAGCGACTTTCCTTTAAGCCTTTCTTATAATAAACAATCTAGCTTTCCAAAGAGTGTAAGGACAATAAAAATACTATAATGACTAACTTTTCTTGGCAATTTATATATTAAGTTTTAGTCTTGAGAATAAAGTTTGTTTATTATGACATTGACAATACTTAGATTCTTGAAATGTCAATCTCAAAATGATAGCTTGTTACGATAAGCTTGCTTGTGGCTAGAATTCTAGATTATCATACTAGAATATTTATGATAATTTCCATACGCTTCAAGAGTAGTGCCATATGACCAGTACTAGTGATGGTATTGGACAGTACTATATTGGACATTAAGATCCTGGACAGTACCATTATCATAACCCACTATACATATAGCTTTTTACACTTTCTGAGAAAATAGACTACAAAGA
>NW_003314292.1:118315-125089 GCF_000143415.4 Selaginella moellendorffii | reverse complement strand
GTATATAGAGATTGTGGTAGTGAAACAAAATTAACATTCTCACATTCATTTACCCTACAACTCTTACTTATAGATGTTTTATTTACGAGACACAAATCCCTAAACCCCAAAGTGGAGCAGAAAAGGTGCCATATGGTAGTGGTCAAAGCGAAAGTCTAACAAGCATAACATGTTTGGACCAAAGGCTCCAACTTGGAAACTCGAATGTAAGAGTGGAACTCCAAATGAAGTGCTCGAGAGATGAGTATAAAGCAATCAATGAATGAATCTCTAAAAAGAGACACAAAAAGGACTAACATATAGCAAGTGTCGTGATATATGGAAGTGTTAGGAATAAATCCAAAAAGGAGTCCAAGATGAAGTCTGTATAGACCCGAGATAGACCTAATATGAATTTGAGATGGAGTCCGAGATGGAGTCTGAGATGGACCCATGATGGAGTTTGAGATGAACCCGAGATGGAGTCTAAGATAGATCCGAGATGGTGTCAAAGGTCAAGTCTAAGATGGACCTGAGATGGAGTCTGAGATCAAGGCCAAGAAAGAGATTAAGACCGAAATTGAATCAGTGTAGCCTATGTAATCATGAGATGAGATTTGGATATACTATCACCGTGGATCCTTGGAACCTGGGGGATAAATGGGGATAAAATAGCCACTAAGGGTTCTCTCATTAAGCAATTGCCCCTTTTCCAATTGACTTAAGGGGAGAGAGATAAGGTGCGTTACAGTCCGAGACCAAGTTTGTGACCAAGTTTTAAACAGAGTCCGAGACTGAGTCCGAGTTCAAGTCCAAGTCCAAGGGTGAAAGCCCAGAGCGATCATCTCCCAAAGGGGGGTTTGGTGAGCTCCAAAAGCATAGTAGGGGGAAGACTCCTATAGTCCCAATTTGGCTAGGAAAGGTTAGTATGACTAAGGAAGGCAATCCCCAAGTGTTGGGTGATAATATAACTATTAAAGAGTCCAAGGCTAGAGTGAATTTAGACAGACAAATGGGGTAGCTTGGTGAAGTGTTCAAGAGCCGACTCTAGCTCCTCCAGGAGATCTAATAATCAATGCTCTCAATCCAAGTGTGGGTGGCACTACCTACTTGGATACCTAGTGGCTCATTAGAACCTTGCTCTAGCCATATAGGTGAGGCACTCAAAGGCAGAAGGTGAGGAGAATACCCATAAAGCTCGCATAGAGCTATAGTGTTTCGAAATGTCATCCTAAGGTCCTAGTGTGGAAAGGAAGAGGAAGAGTCCTCTTGTGTAGAAACCAAGAATACGGTCGTGTGATGAAGAAGTCCCAAAGGTCAATGGGACTTAGTGGTCGGGCTTTCAGGCCCAAACCTAGTGGTGGTGTTGGCAAGCACTGCCAAGGATAAAGAAAGACTTGGCAAGGATTAAAGATAGGATATTGGGGAAGGGTGTTCCCTATGTCTCTAGGCATCATAAGGATGCTAAGATGTGGTCACGGGATGACCACTCATGAATGGATGGTCCAATCTTTGGGAGATCGGATTATAGTGTAGGTGGTCTTGGATTATTTGTGTGACAAAGGGGAATGAACATGGCCTTAGTGTAACAGACAGATATATTGGTGGTACTTTTGAGTGTCTGTCATAGGATCGGACATATGGAATACTTGAACTAAGTGCTATAGCAGAGTGGCATAGAGGCCATTTATGGGGTTAGTAAGTCCTTAAGTCGGGAATAAGACTTATGGAGGTTGTAAGTGAGATATCTCCAAATGGTTAAAAGTATAGTTAAGTGACTAAAATAGAATAGAAAATTTAGTCACTTACAATTTGGTATCAGAGTTGTTCCTTAATCTGACTCTTATTGGTGGTCAAATATATCACCACTTAATATTAGTATTGGAAGGTCCCAAAAGTGGGTCTTCCTCGAGGAGTAGCATATCAAGAGGGCATGACTCTCCATCTTAGTTTATAGATGAACATGTTAGCAATATGGTGAATAAAAATATGCCAATAAAAGAACAATTTTGCATTCTTGGAAATATTATAAGGTTTTCCTTAGAGAGTTGAGGATGTGATCCAAATGAGCATTTGATGTAGCAAACTAGCTAATGTGGTTGTGGTAAATAACTATAGTTAGTTTTATAGAAAGGATGGAGACTCCAAGACAATAAAAGAGTCGTAAAATTATCCTCATATAGTTTAGGATGATGCTTATAAATTTGAGATGAGAATTAGTGACCATGGGAGGTCAAATACAAAAGAGGACATAAGTCCTTGAATTGGTACCTAGGGCTACCTTTAATAAATGCTAGAACAACCTAAAGAGTTAGAGTGTATTTAGAGGATGAGTTGGTATTCTCATCATATGAATAAATAGTCCCAAGGGGCAAATTAGCCCATATGGAACAAAAAATAATTAAGTGTTGGAATAATACTTGTAAAAATGGTCCTTGTGAGTGGGACATGAACACAAGAAGTGGTATTTTAGCGAGCTAACACCTCAAAAGTAGCCATGAAGTTAGGACTGTTGTTGGATTAGCAAAGTCCAAAAGCTAGATGACTCAAGTGGAGTCAAGGAATGGTCCTAAAGGATTGGTGAAAGCATTTGAATTAAGATGTGTTGTACATTACAAAAGATGAAGAGGATTATGAAATTCAAGTATGAGAACAATGAATATCTCATTGATGGTAGAATGTGCCATACTAAAATTGTGAGAAAGGTGTTCCTAGAAGAAAATAACTTTGGTGCAGAGTTGTATATAAACTCTATAAAGCAATAATAATCAATAGTTGGTATAAGAAATGATTGCTTTGGTCTTAGCAAGACCTAAACACAAGTGGGAAGTGTCGTAAAGGTAGGCTCGTAGAGTTAATGGTGTGGAGACACTAAATGTGCCAAAGTTTGATGCCTTGAAGATAAATTAGTAAGTTCATTATAACCCTTTATAAAATGAATACCAATGGAAATGGGAATGGCATAACCTAAACTAGAAGGTATGTGGTTAGAGTGTGGTGACCCAAATAATGATGGAGGTTTGGAAGCATTAGTAATGAGTTGTAGGACTTCATAATTATAAGATGACTAAGCAAAAGGCATAACTGATTGGATTGGTAGAAGTTAACTTCCCAATATTTTTTATTGAGATAAAGAGGTTAAATATATCTCTTAGAGGGATAAATTGCTTATGTTGCAATATAATAAGTTAATGTTGGAAAAGGAAATGCTCATTATCAAAAAAGGTCATTATTGGGACACTTAAATACTCTAAAACACCAGAAAGTTCTGTTTGGTATCATAAAGACATTAGATAAGGCCCAAGAGATTAAGTCTTTGGTGAATAATGGATACGAAGTGCTATTTAGCATCTAAAGTTGTGGAGAAGTCCATTTATCTGAATTGGACAAAGCCAAAAGAGATTTGGAAAAATTAGTGATGCGCATATAAAAGCTCACAAATAACAACGTTAATCTTGGTGTGTGGGATTATAAAGTGAGCATATCCAAATTGAAAAACCATTCTCTATGCTATCGGGTAGATTCATCCCTGAAAATATTTACTAAGGTATGGTAGAAAGTGCATAGCTATTCTCCCAACTTGAAGTAGAATAACCAAAGGAAATATGTAAGGCCAAAAGCATGAAGTAAAGGGATATAATCAAACTATAATAATCAAAAAGTATAGATGAGAGTGGTTATGCAAGTTGAGAGTGAAGAATCAAGTGGTTGCTCAAAGGTGTTGCTATTGGCAATTGTGATACTATAAAGAGTCTAAAATATAGAATTATCCATATTAGATCATATATCAATTAAAAAGCTTATAAAAGGAGAGGCCTTAGCAAGCTAAGGGATAAAATCCCTTCAATGTTCCCAAAGACAATTCTATGTAAGTTGATACCTAAAAAGATAAGTATAAATGGCTCATGGGATTGCGTGAAATTATAATGGTGTAGCAAAAGCGTGGTTTTGAAGTTTGTCATGAGGTGACGCTATCAAAGTTAAGGAATTAATTCCCAAGTGTTCAAGAGATGGCTTTGAATGAAAGTCGTTAGTTAAAGACTTTCATGCTTATGTATAAAATTATGATATACTAGTTAAGTGACTTGCTAAACAAAATTGGCAAGTTAGTGGAATAAAGACCCTAATTGAAAGTGTTGACTTCAAAAGGGGTGGCCTATAGGGCCAAGCATGAAGGAGTCTATACATGATCACAGACTTATCAAGTGAAAAGACTTGGTAATTTGGAGGAACTAAGTTCCTATGCTATGATCCACAGCATGCATTAGGTATAATTTGGTGCACTGGCACAGGGAGTCACGTCAGGTATCTTGGGTGATGTTGTCTTTAAATGCATATATGGAGGTTGAGTTCGAGTCCCAACCCTCTAGTGCTTAAGTTCAAGTCCCAAACTCACTAAGGTGTGGTGATAGTTTGGAATATGAGGACACTCATTTTTTTAGTGGTTATGGATTCTCAATATAGAGGCTGACTTAGGCACACTGCCAAATGAGGGATGCTCTGGAGTCATGATATATAGTTAGATTGCTTAATGTGAAAGCTCAGTATAGCTACCTTAAACACTTTGGTGTAAGTGGCACCAAAGACACAGTGGGGACACCTAATCTCAACTACAATAAACCTTTGGTTGGAAAGGCTAGCTTAGGTGCATTGCCAAGTATGGGGGATGCCCTTGGGGTCATAGTCAACAATTTAAAGGCTGAAAGATCTAATGCGAACTTATTAATGTGTCAAGGTTAAATCACTAGATGATCTTATAGCTGAACAAAGACAAGGTCCTTGTAAGGTTAAGGAAGAAAGTTTCTAGTTCAAAGTGTTAATTTGAACTAGTCAAGGTGACCAAGTGGGAAGGACACTTAAAGGAAATGAATTATGACAATGTAATGATATTGTGAGTTAAGAAAATAGTTTTTAAAGAAAGGACCTATGGGTGGGTTGTAAAGTTGGGCCATAGATAGAGCCCACAGTAGAAAATATTGAGAAGACTTACTAAGGGTGAACACCTCATAGATTTGGCAAAGCAAAGCTTTTGTTATAGAACCAAAAGAATACCTTAAAGATGGAGATAGTGATCCTATGTTATGTGGTGTAATAAAAGATAGGAGCAAAAGACTAGTGGCCAATAACGGGCTATGGAAATCATTAGAAGGAATCTAAATAATAAGTTAGGCGAGGAACACTCACATAATGGGTGCTAATGAATTATGGGAAAGGAAATATGTTTCTAAGAATGGATTCCCAAATGCTCCAATTTGGTGAAAGTAAAAGCTCTGAAAAAGATAGAGTGGTAAAATAGCCAAATGATAGAGCCATGGATAAGCCTAGCATGAATTATGGAGGGTGACATAAAATAAAAGAAAGGGTGATAGTGCCCTCCAGTAAAGAACTTTTTAAAATAGGGAAGCAATAATTGGTGCAATATAAGGTGTTGGACACACCTAGGAAATTAACTTGAAATGTCAATATTAAAGTTCCAGAGTGTGATGGTTATGTTGGTAGAGGTTAAGACTACTCCTAAATGAGTAGTAAAATTGAAATAAAGAAGGTGTCTTTAACAAATTTAATATAAATTAAAAGAACAAAAGGGGAAGGACTACTATAAGTGGTATAATGAGCTTCTAAGTTGAAGAGACTATGTTTTTTAAAGGATGGGTAAGGCATGATGAACCTTCAGTGTCAAACTATTGATAAATATTAGCTAGTTGCTAAGGATGAAAAATGGTAATTCATGATGAGGTTGCTTTATAAAATGGTTTATCATTTGATGAGGACATTGAACTTTGTCTATGGGTGGTGGAGTTGTGAGACACAAATCCCTAAGCCCCAAAATGGAGTAGAAAGGGTGCCACATGGTAGTGATCAAAATAGAAGTTCAACAAGCATAATATGTTTAGATAAAAGGCTCCAACTTGGAAAGTCAAGAGTGGGAGTGGAACTCTAAATGAAGTGCTTGAGAGATGAGTACAAAGCAATTGATGAATAAGTTTCTAAAAAAGGACACATGAAGGATTGATATATGGCAAGTGTCGGAGTCCAAGATGAACTCCATCTCAGGTCCATCTTAGACTCAATCCAGACACATGGAAGTGTTTGGAATGAGTCCAAAAAGGAGTTTTAAAAGGAGTCCAAGAAGGACCTGATGTGGACCCGAGATAGAGTACGAGATGGAGTCCAAAGTCAAGTTTGAGATGGACCTAAGATGGAGTCTGAGGTCAAGGCCGAGAAAAAGACCAAGACTGAGACCAAGACTGAGATTGAGACCGAGATTGAGTCTGAGTCTGAGACTGAGTCTGTGTTCGAGTCTGAGTCCAAGGGTGAAAGCCCAAACCGATTTTTCTCCTAGACCATAAGGGGTTTGGTGAGCTCCAAAAGAAGGGGGAGGACTCTAGTGGTCTCAATTTAGCCAGGAAAGGCTAATGTGACCAAGGAAGGTTATACTTACGTGTTAGGTGATAATATAACTACTAAGGAGTCCAATGTTAAAGTGAATATAGATAGATAAGTAGGGTAGTTTGATGAAGTGTTCAAGAGCCAACTTTAGCTCCCCTAAGAGATCAAATGATTGATGCTTCAAATCCAAATGTGGGTGGCACTACCTATTTAGATACTTAGTGTGGCTCATTAGAACCTTGCTTTAGCCACATGGCTGGGGCATTCAAAGGCAAAAGGTGGGGAGAGTACCTATGAAGCTCGTGTAGGGCCATAGTGTTTCAAAATGTTATCCCAAGGTCTCAATGTGGAAAGGAAGAGGAAGAGTTCTTTTGTGTAGAGACCAAGAATACAGTCATGTGACGA
>NW_003314292.1:102124-118215 GCF_000143415.4 Selaginella moellendorffii | reverse complement strand
TACCTTGTTCTAACGGTGTTATCATATTATATACAATTATTTACAAGATGTTGAAGGAGGAGATAGCAACACATAAATTCTATAGAGTGATAGTGGCAAATGAGAATGACAATTTGCAATTTTGATATCTAATACTAATATTCATTGACATATGATATTGTTACTGACATTTGACATATAATAGGTTTTTTATGTCATATAAGGATGTATTTAATTTACTTCTGCTTCATCATCAATATATTGATTCCTTCTATACCTTTTATATTGGTATTATGGGAAAGATCCACCTTGCATTTGTGAAGCTATAGCTTCTACATACTCTAGAAGACTTTTGAAGCCTCTAATTCTAGAAATTTCAGGTGATTGTGATATATAAAACAGAACTAAACATATATGGAAATATTAATAAACATAATTTTACCTCCTTGAGGTTGCAAGTGTTGTAGAGCATCTTGGAGCATAGAGATTCTTAGGATAATCTTCAAGAATATTTAAATATGAGAGAGGATATTCCATACAGGGGTATATACCTTTCTTCCCTGCGAGTTTAGAGCATAGCAAGGTTGTCTTGAGTTTCTTGGCTATAGAAAAGCTTCTTGCTCTGTTTGAGTGCATTTGAGAGCAAGATAGTGTGTAAAACATACACAAGAATGGGGATGGGTTGATTCTTAGCTAGCCCATCCCATTTCCATGTGTTTTCTTTGTTGTTTTTAAGAGTTGTGAGGAACTTGAGCATGATTCTTGCTTGTGGTTGTGGAATTTGTGTCTAAGGGTGCTCTGGGAGTCAGATGGGTTCTCCTAAGTATAGGAGTCACTACCATTCTTATGAATTTCTTCATTTTTCTTAATTTTCTTTAGGTTTTGGGACTCATGATTGAAAAATCTAGTTATTGTGCTCTATTTTATTATTTTTCATCAAATTGAGTAGATGGGCTAGTAGATATCATCATGTCCATCCTTTGGCATCATAAATCTGTGGACTTGGCACATGAATCACGACATGCAAGGAGATTTGAGTTGCACACCACCATTTTTGTGGATATTTCCTGCAATTAGTAGATCTACTTATATACTTTCTAGCAAGCTCTTTCTTGGTCAAGTTGGTTTAGTTTCTCACAAGTTCTCATCATTTTCTGACTATTGAAGGTTTGTATGGTTCTTTCTCTTTGTCTTGTGGTTTCTAGAAGAATTTTTATAGATCTTTTTCTTTATTTCTAGAAGGAACAATGTAAAAACTTTCTTTTAAGTCCTTTTTTCATGAATTTTGGTGTTGTGTATCAAGAGATCTAGTATCATTTCTCTTCTTGCACTATATATGTGGACTTTAGAGCTTTCTCACCTCTTTTTTGTTTAGAGTTTTTGAGATTTGTTTTGTCCACGATTTAGGTAAGGTCAGGGGCTTTCCAACGAGTCCTGTCTCACCAATTTTCATTGCTTCAAGTTTGAGTTTTCTAATTTTCACATTTGCTCTTGTTTATTTTAAGAGTGTGGAGAAGTTTTCTAGGTGAATAGCTCTTATTTATTTCACAAGTTGGGTAGTTTGCACACTAGGTGATAATTCTCTCATGTGAAAAGGTATATACACCTGTGAATTATATTTTATAAAGGATGGTTCATGCCTTGTAAAGGGTATTTCATGTCTAGAGTGGTGAGTATTTCCCTTAGCAATCAAGTGTAGCTCAATTAGTCTGAAAGATAAATTTTTATGTCTATTCACTTGTATATTTATTCTTTATCTATACCTCACTTAAGGGGATATAGGGCACATTTCACATAATTGCCCTTAATTCCTTCTTATGGGCCTAGATGTGATGTGAGTGTTCTCAAAATCTATAGGAGAGTGACACCTTTCACACCAAATAGTATTTGTAAGCTCTCTATATATAAGAAATGAGCCTTGACTAATTCATCTAGATGTATGAGGCATAGTGATAACCATTTCCGAATTTTTGACTTATGAGTTTTATAATATGCATTGAAGATTTAAACTCTACTCTTAAACCGTGTCTAAGTAATAGTTTAAACTATAGGACATTGAATCAAAGCCTTGAGACAACATAATGTTTTAATTATGATTCTGCCTCTATCAAAGCTTTGTAAGATTTGGGTGAATAATTTTTCAATTTGTTTTTCACTAAGGCTGACTTTAGCTCTCTTTAATCTAGAGTCAAAGACAAAAATTATAGATGCCCAATTTTAATGCTTGTGTATAACTAGAAAAATTATGACACGATACTGAAAAATGTGTCCTTTAAAAACCCAAGTGATAACTTGCTTAAAAGAAAATAATTTTAAAGTATTTAATTGTGTTTTCCACATCAAACAAACTCCATTCTTTCTTCTTTTGGATTTTTCTCAAGAAATTGCTAGCGAAACAATTTAAACTTGAGTTTCTTGGCAATGTATGCCGAACTTCAATTTCAAACTCATCCTATACTTTATGGCTTTAGTGACAATTGAAGAACTGTCTTTCTTGTGTTGTCTAGGCATTAAACCATTGCAATCACAAAAAAGCTCCTTTATCCAGTGTTTTTTGGGCTCAAAAGCTTTTATAATTACTGAAGACATTTACTTGTGATTCCTAGTGCTAGGCACGTTTAGAATTCACAAATGATTTTCTCCTGGCTGTTTTTTAAGCCAAAAAGTGACGGCTTATCCCACTGCAATCACCAAAAATGAGTAAGGCTTTTTTTGCTTATACTCACATTCTTGCTTTTGCCTACAAAATAGTGACAAACAAATAGAGACAAGAACATAGATGAAAAGGAGAAGAAGAAATAATATAGAATATAGAAGAGAACTCAGCCTCAAGATCTGAATAAGGATAAACATATGTCATTCTCTCAACTCTATTTTGCACAAACAGTCATAAGTGGGATTAAAAATAGTTAATTCAATGTAAATGCATATAATAGTAAGGGTTGTTTTCCAGTATGTCTAATTGTTCCTAATTGCTTCTCGCTTAGATTAGGTCTTTCTTCTTTGGATGCCTAAACTTAGGCATAACTCCATTTTACCTAAGGTTTTTTCTTTTGCTTTGCCTAGAAAGATATACAAAATAAAACATTTACCTCTTCATCAATGTATAAGCTCCAATGCAAATTATTATAAATTCTGAGTTCAAAATAGTGTCCTAGACATCTTAGCCAACCAAGTTGTGACAAGTTTTTTGTGTTGATGAGTGGCAACCATAAGATCTTTCCAAATGTGGAAAACTTCTATTGTATGATGGATTTGCTAGCTCACTTGGAGTAACTAAGAGAGGCTGATATTGATTGAGCTCAAACCATATGAATAATTTAAGACTATTATATGGCTAGCCTAGGGTTGTTAGTCATTGTTATATTAGGGCTTGAATAATGGAAATGCTTATAAAGCTAAGAAGCTTTGTATAGACCAATGGTAAAAGGATAGGTAAAGGGGAAGTTTTTGATGCCATACAATAAATTAGTGTATTCAAGATAAAGAGTTGCATGCTGTAATTGCTATTATGAAAGAATAACAATATTATCTATATAGATTGGACTTCCATATGAATTTAGACCATTAGTATTTTAAGTATTTTAGCCGTCATAAGGATTTTTGAGAAGTTTATATACTAAGATTTGATAAAAGGATGGAAGTGACAATAAATTGGCTGATACTTTATCAAAGATAGTGAAATCTATTTCATTCCTAAAGTTATGCAAAAATCTCTTGGATGAGCTTAAAGAGTTTGTTAGCTTCAAGTGCTTTATCATTGATGTCCATGCAAAGGCTTTGTCAATGAATGCCTCTACAAATTTGAAGAATGACAAATTTGTGTTATTTGATAAACTAGATATCCTTGAGAACTTAATTAGCTTATATATCTTCTTCCCTCCAAAATGGCTAGTATTTGGATGATTATGAAACATGAATAATTGAAAGCAACTCTTACTCATATATAGAGTCTTACTCTTATATCTAATAGACTACCCCTTATGTATAATCACTAGGTTTTGATGGATTAACAATGCAAAATAATATGTAAACTTTTGACTCTTCATTCATAGGCCCTTTCTTTTTATATTTGAACCTTTATAAATTGCCTCTTGAGTCATTCTTTTTTGTTGTTTACAAATTGAAGCTTTGCTCAATAACCATTTCAACTCCATAAAATTATCCTCTTGTGATTTGTTCCACTCAATTTGTATATTATTATATAATAATTGTGTCAAAGGAATAGCCACCTCCCCAAACTTGATTTAGAAATTAACCATACTATATAATTTAGCCACTTAGGTTGGTGTAAGCTAATTTTCCACCATAGCTACCTTCTTTAGATCTATCTAGGCACTATAGATGTCATAATATGGCCTATATATTTCATTTTTGACCTTGCAAATTTATATTTGCTCTTAAAGTTTACTATTATAGCTCAATATATGTTATGGACCTCTATGTTTGAAGTGGTTGAATAGTGAATTGGGAAAAAACAAAACTTCTATAGTTTTATGGTAGATGCCGTTGGAGCTTACTAGTTGACAATGTGTGAAGTTTTGGTGGAGATAAAAACCAACCTTTACAAGGAGTTGTGAGTTTCATTAAGAAAAAAGTGTCCATAAGTATTACCAATATATCAAGGTTGAATTGTATAAGGATTTCAAGTGATTTTGTAGTGAGTGGAAGGAAGTTCCAACCAAAGAGGAGTATAATGCCAAGACAAATGAGTTTATGGTGGTGTGAAAGAAATAAGGTGGCAAGTCAACAACTTCTATAAATGGAATGTTGGTTGGTATAGTGGGAAGTTTATATATTCCAATGGAGCCATTACATTCTCTATGTAAGCTTGTTAATCTATTTTTACTCACATTTATATTTGTGTTCTTATTAGGATCAACTACTTGATGATATAGCATTAACATCAACCACTAATCTATCTGAGAGCAAGTTGGAGTTGACAATCATCAAAAGCTAATAAAGGAAAAATATCCCTTTATGAAGCAACTTTGTCTAATCTTACTAAATCACTTAAGCAATCATCAAAGGCTTTTGCTGCACAAGAAGCGAGGATTGTAGGTACAAATCCAAATTTAGATGGGCTCTAGGAACCAATGGGTAGTAGAACAACACCAACAATAGAATCATTGTCTAAGATAGTGGAGGAAGTTGTTATAGGGACATCTATAAAATTCAGTTACACTCCATTTGGGGATATAAAACAACCTATATGAAGTGCCAACAAACTTGTCAGAGGCTAGATATCAATCCTTCTAACTCACATTGACCAAAGTTTGACTATCATTTAGTACCATGTCAAAGAAAAATATGGGTGAACAGAGGTGGATCCAATACCAGAGGTTGAGCGAGTCATAGCTTGCAAGCTAGTACCTCACACAAGTTGGGCATACAAAGAATCAATAGTAAGAGTAATGCATTGCTTTGGAATTATTGTCAATTAGGGTCAGTGCTTAACATTTTTCAGGTCTATCTCAAGCTTAAAATCTTCACCAGTTCCTTGCTTTTGAGGAAGTTGAGACTTAGGTGCAAAGTGCCTTTGCTACAGTTTGAATTTACTACTGCAGAACATATATAACTTATACACAATGAATCCACAATTCTATTATCTCAAAGTCAGATTCCTTGCTAAAGCATTGGCCTTGAGCCTAGTTGTAACCTTATACAAGACGAGATTGCAAGTCTAGAGAGAGTAGGGTTTAAACAGAAGACCTCATCAAATGTTGTTGTTGAAGTAGTCATGCCACAAATGAAACATTAGACCAGCTAGAAATGGGAAGGTTATGCAATACAAATTATCCATTTCAAAGGGTACACATGATAAAATCAAGCTTGCAAAGGAATTGAAGTGCAAGATCTCAAAGACAAGTTACATTAGTGCTATGGTAAAGGAATTTGTTGTCATCTCAGAATCATGAAAGAAGGTGCAAATTACATTGTTTGGATCAGTGAACATTCATCTTGCATTTGTCAAGATTTTGTCCAAAGGAAGACTCAGGGAAAAATATATTTAGCTTGCAAGTATATTTACTACATTTTCATTAAGGAACTGAATAAAGGTCTTAAGGTTGACCCCCTTAGACTAACTTTAGAGTTGTAGAGCTTTCAAAGTGTTTTTAGCATGGCAGTTCTTTTATTTAACCTTCAGATTTTTTTTAATGTTTTTTATGTCAAAACTTATAAATAAAAATATATTATATGTAATTTTAATATTTACCAAAACACTGGTTCATGACAAACCAATGTTTTATATAGATTTTTTGAGCTTTGAGCTGAGCTCATGAGCTCAAAGTGTACCTTGGCTTGATAGTGTGCTTTAGTATGATTTCAGAAAAAGAGAATGCTGCTATTGGGAGGGTCAACACTCTCACAGCCATTCAATTTAGGTGCTGGATTTCAAAGCTTATAAATACATCACAATTCTACAACACCTTGTCTGCACATATGGATCCACATTATTTTAGTCAAATAGTCAAAATAGCAAAATCATAATCAATTTAGGCAAAGTTTCTAGCCTGTTATTTTGTTAAGGTCATTTGCCCAAGCTGGCAATAGTAATTCTGTCTGCTCTGCTCAGAAGGCAAGTTCTCTGCAAACAGGCCTGCGGTGAAGCAAAGCCCACCCTAGTAGAGACCTCTACAGGGGTTCAGCAGATTTACCTGTAGTGTAGATAGCTTTCTTGGATATCTAAATCCTTAGTCGTTTCAAAATATTCTAAGAATATTTTAATTTAAAACTTCAATAAATTTTTCCTCTCATGAACAAACATTTCAGCATTCTGGTAATGGTTTTGGATACCTCATTTTATCGTTGCAATACGTGTAACTCAAAAACTTGCGCCTCACCCAAGCTAGCCTCGACTTTTGCGTGCCCCTCAAACCTTGTTTGCCAAATTCTGCTTCACTGATCCTGTCGTTGATGCTATAGACTGACGAGTCCCTAAAAAGCTTGAGGTTGGTGAAGCTTGCAACAAATGGCGCTCGATTGTAATCAACAGGAAACTTTCCACCGGACGTAGCCCAGTTTGATCCGTCCCAAATAGTTGCGAGCACGGACATGGGTTTCCACGGGTAATCTTCCGCCTCCTTGGTCTTTATCATCTGCCGGATTGGAACATCATCCACAAAGAACCTGAAACCTCTTCAAGAGTAAGTTCTGACTTTCCTTGGATTATTTATGTACCATAAGAGAGATTTGAGAACTTACACGATGTGATGTTGGTTCCAGAGCACGCTGTAGCGATGAAACTCCAGCGATGGATCGAACCAGAGACGTATCCTCTCCTCCCGTCCAGTACGCACGCTTCCATTGCCGTACACGTTGGTCTGGAGGACGTACGGCATGCCCGGGACGACGCCCAGAAACTCGAAGTCGATCTCGTCGTGCTTATCCGGAAACTTGTCCGAATTCGATGCCTGAAAAGAGTACGAAACTTGAAAACTTTGGTTATGTTACTTGTCACTTACGTAGAATGCTGTCACGACCCCGGCCGTGTAGTTTGACGGGAGCTTGATGGACGCGCTGAAGAATCCACCCTGGAAGGCCTCTTTGGACTTAAATCCCGATCCTGCAAGTTGAAATTCTCAGAAAAACTCTATAGAAGCTTGATCATGATATCCAATTCCAGAATTAAAAGAGTTCTACCTGAGTGTCGATCCAACACGAGCTGGATGCTCTTTCCATCTTCCAGCTCGTTGGCGTTGCTGTGGCCCCAAAGAATTGAGTACACGTCCCGGAATGGGACGGCCTCCTGGAACTCCACCAACAAAGATTGATCGATCGCCACAGCATTGGGAGGATTTTTGGATCTCGATCCAGTCGCAGGCGTGAAGAGCAGTGCGAGAACACTTGCGAGGATTGCGAGAAGAGCAAAGGCTTCCTCGTTGGAGCTCCCAATTCTTGCCATTAAACCGTTTAGCTTTCTTTCGCGCACCACTCCCGTTTTAAGGGGGCGTCCACACGTTTTCTTGTTGTAAGTGAGTGGGCTTTGGTGCGGCAAACAACGTTACAGAAAACGGCAGCTAACTAAAAATCTGCCACAAAGCGAGAAAGAACAGCATTCGAATTTTCAAAGGAGTCCATGTGGAAATGCGATGACTTTGGAAATTTATATTTTAATCAGCATTAAAAAATAACAGTACAATTTATTTAATAACCTATTACTATGATTATTTCAAAAGATTTAAAATAATGTCTTTCTCAGTACATTGCGAAGAAAATGAAAATGAATAATTTAGAGTAGTAAAAATCTACGCAGATATATACTGTAGCTTCGGACTTGGAAAGAAAAATAGCAAAACTTTACCTCCTGGTTATGAACAGTTCCGAGGAAGAAAACTGTGGCGAACTAACCCGGTCCTAAGAAGTTATAAGGCGTGTCACGTAGGAAATTACGCGTGATTGAAAACTTGAAGCACAATGACAATCCCGCTGTCTTGTTTCTCCTACAGCAATGTTATGAGAACCTGGAATAAACAAAAAGGAAGAAACGCAAAAGAAATGCTTACAAATGTAAATGTACCTTTGGTTCCTGCGAGATTTTGTTCTCATCGCGCAGCTATCTGCAAACACTGACTATATATAGAGTCAGTTGATTCTTTATGTATAGAGAATCAAGAACAATAGAAGATTGGAGCAGACGTTATGCCTGAAAATTTCACGACAATTTGAGGTTTTTCTCGCTATCCTGAAAAACAACACAAATGATCAATAGAAACAACGAGAAATAACAAGAGAAATACCTCTAAGCGCCGGAGCTGACAGCCTTGCCTTCTTCACCTGGTCTGGGAGACGAGAACGTAAGAAGCTGACCTCCCAGACTCGGAACGAAGAACTTGCTTCGCGATGGTGGCTCCTCGATCGGCATCTCCGTGATTGTTACACGCCGAGAGCAAACACTTCCAAGCAACTTCATCCGGCTGGAATGGCATGCTCTGGATCAAAGCCTCGGCCTCGTAAAGCAGCCCCGCTCGTCCCAAGAGATCCAAAACACATCTGTAGTGCTCCGGAACTGGCTGAAGATAGTGATCTTGGAGCATCGAGCTAAAGTGTTCCAAGCTTTGCTGTAGCAGCCCGACGTGAGAACAAGTGTGGAGGATGCACGTATAGCTCACTTGATCTGGTTGGAACCCCTCGAGGATTTGCTGCCGAAGGATGAGCTCCATGGCATCACACTTCTGGTGCTTGGAGCACGCCGCTAGCATCGAGTTCCACGAGAACAAGTCCCTGAAGCGCATTCTTCCGAACACCGACTCGGCCTCGCCAAAGCTGCCACACTTTGCATAAAAGTTGACGAGCGCGTTTTGGACGGTGATGGAAGAATCGTAGGCCCCGGAAACAGCGACTTTGCTGTGGATTTTTCTCCCTTTGGTGGCATCTCCAGCGATCGAGCAAGCCGCGAGAACGCTGGCGTAAGTGATCGCGTTGGGTTTTTCTGGATCAAGCTATGAGAAGTAAGAAGAAAGTGGATAAAGAAAAGAGAAACAACTTACGAGGAGACGAAACCATTCTCTCGTAGAGCTCGATCGCAGGGACTCCATAACCAAACTGGACGTAACCAGCGATCATAGCGTTCCAGGAAACGATGTCTCTGATCGTCATGGACTCGAAAGCCTCTCTCGCTTCGCCCATGCTTCCACCTCTCACATACATGCTCACGAGAGCGTTGAAAGCTGCCACGTCCAAGCGAATTCCAGAGGCCAAGATCATCTGGTGGATTTTCCTTCCGGCCTTGAGATCTTTTGCGGCACCCAGAATCGCCGAGTATGTGAAGCAATCCCTCTCCAGATCCATGCTCTCAAAGAGAAACATTGCCTGGAAAAAATCCCCTCTGTGGGCATATGCTGTGATCATCGTGTTCCAAGACACGACAGTCCTGTTCTTCATCCCGTCAAATGCTTTCCTCGCTCGATCGATGCTGCTACACTTGAAATACATCGTCACCACAGCCGTGGCAACGATCGCGTTGGAATCGAAACCATCAGCGAGGATCCTCTCGTGAAGAGCTTTCCCTGCGCCGAGCTCTCCCAGAATGGAGCAAGCGCTGAGGATGCTTACCATCGTGATCGCGTCCGGGCGCGTCCTTCCCTCGCAATTCATAGCCGCGTAGAGCTCCAGCGCCGCGCGCTCTTGCCCTTGCCTCACGCACGCCGCGATCAAGATGTTCCACGACTTGACACTGGGGCGGGCCAGGTTCACGAGCACTGCCCTGGCGTCCGCGATGCCGCCCTCGTCGCCATGGCTGCTGTAGGCGCCGATGAGAAGGTTGCCGATGTAGCGATCCCTCGAGTCGATGCCGCTGCGCTTGATCTGGGAATGGACCTTGCGGAGGCCGGCGAGATTGGAGGAGCAGTGCTTGATAAAGCTTGCGATCGCGGGAATGCCAGGCGCTGGTGGCGATGGCGATGGAGCCGCGTCAAATTTCCTCCATTGCCAGGTAGAAGAAACCATGGCTCAACAATGCGTATATATGAAGAGAAAATTATATTGCTTCTTTAAAGATTTCTTAACTGATAAAATTTTAAATAATGCACCTTATGGATCCAAACAATGGGACTGTTTTTTTGGATGAATTTTGTTCCAGGAAAGTATAGCAAAGAACTAAGAGACTAAGTGAACTTAAAAGCTTTAGCGTTTAAAGCTCACCACCATGGTCCCCTTGTATCCACACTAGACAACCTTGTAGTGTATCAAAACTCCATCTTTGAGGAAAGTTATCTTCTCCTTCTCCTTGCATTTGATCTAGGAGTTTGATGACTCATTGCTTCGTCCATGGTAAGTGTAAGTGGCAATGGCATGATGCCAAGTCCTTCTTAGCCACCTCCGACAAGAGTTTGGCTGAATCTAGCAAGCTCCCACACCTCCATACATTATATTATCTCTTATGACATTCTTATTAGCACATTTCAATCATTGCTCATCAACATAACTATGTGTAAAATGATAAAGGTTAAGGGCATTTGTGCATCAACTTTAATACTGGAAAACATATTTTGTAGGAGTTTATTATGAATTTTATAAGATAATGGGAGTGATGATAACTTTGTTTCAGCAATGTTTATTGAGAATCACAATTTGGTGATATGAGAAGTTCTTTCATATAGAGTGGAAAGTGCAACTACTCATAACATTTCAATATTTGTGTAGAGGGGTTAAAAGTGTTAGTTGGCAAAACTACACTTATAAAAGTTTTTATCTCATAGACATCTATAATATGGATCTTATTCTTGAGATGTTATAGTTGGCAAAGGTGGATTTGGAAATGAAGTGGAACATTAAATATGTTTTGCTACAGTACAGTGGCATCAAGGATATATACTTTAGAGAGGGAGTTTAGCTTACAATTGTTATACTTTCTACTACATTTTTGAAATAAGTTTGTCATAATGGAATAACACTTTCAAGTTATTTATTGTTTATTTGTGACTTAGGGGACAAATTCATAGCTAGGGAAAAGGTAGAAATGTGAGATGTATTTAAGGGTTTAATGATGTTTTTTCATTTAAATTTCCTTATAGGTTGCCTCCATTATAACATGTGGAGTATAAGATTATATTAAAGGTAAGGACCGAACTAATTTATTGATGTCTATTTCCGCTGAGATATATAGAAAAGCAAGAAGTTTAAAAATAAATCAAGGACTTACTTGAGTTTGGATTTATTTAACCAAGTAAGTCTTCATTTGGTGCACCATCTTTGCTGTGAAAAAAAGGATGGTTTAATGTAAATATATATTGATTACCATGCATCAAATAAGAAAATAGTGAAAGATAAAATGCCAATGCTATATGTGGATGATACTTTAAACAAACTTAACAATCCCAAATATTTACCAAGATTGATTTAAAGAATGGATATCATTAGATTGCAATGAATGATATGTCTATCTCTAAGATAGCATTTAACACAAGCTTCGGGCAGTTTAAGTTCATAGTTATGCCATTTAGTTTGATGAATGCATCAGTCACATTTACTCAATTGATGACAAAGGTATTTAGCCATTATTTACATGAGTTTATGAACATTTTTTTGGATGATATTCTTATTTTTAACAAAATATGGAAGAGTATAAGGTGCATTTACACAAAAGTCCCTTATTACTATGTAAGAGTAAACTTTACATAAAAAATAGTAAATGTGAATTTACAAAGTTAGAAGTGGAGTATCTAAGTTATATTATGACACTTATGAGTGTCAAAATAAGTCTATAAAAGGTGGTTATGATGGAAAACTAGCTTACACTGACTTTAGTGGCCGAATTACATAATTTCCTTGGTATGGCTAATTATTACTAATGTTTCCAAAGCAAGTTTTTAGAGGTGGTTATTCTTTTGATATAGTTGTTGCATAAAAATGTGTCATTTGAATGAAAGAAGTCATAAAAAGTCAATCTTGTAGTATTGAAATAGTTGTTGAGTAAGGCTCAAGTGCTTTGCATTGCCAATTCATCAAAACCTTACAAAATGACATATAATATGAGATTAGAACTTTGAATCTTGTGGAACAATGATATTCCACATATGAAGAAAAGTTACTTTCTATTGTTCATGCTTTGTGGATGTGAAGGCATCATCTCATGGTACAATGTTCAAAGTGTTGATAGATCATAAAATTCTTGTATATCTATTCACATAAAAGGAGTTGAATTCTAAAAAACTTATTAGATAGTTAAACTTATAGAGTTTAGGGGATTTTCTATTGAGTATCATCTAGGGAAATTGAATATAATATTGGATGTGTTATTTCATATTTGTCATATAACAAAGTTACAATCACAATTTTGTCATCATTTAAGTAAAGTGATTAGTAGCTTTAGATAGTTATTTAAACATGCTTAGGCTCAAAATGCTAAGATGGTTTATTTGCAGGCCCAAATAAAAGCATCTTTCCAATGGTAGATAGGATTCTCTACTACAATGGCTATATGTATTTACCATGAGTGAATACATTGATTAATCAAGTTTTATTTCACTATCATGATTATCTAGAGGCCAGTCATTTTAAGGGGAAGAAGACATACAAACTAATTAAACACAAGTTTTATTGCAATTCTTACATATTGCAATTCATGTGAGCTTTGTCAATGAGTAAAGATACCATATGAAAAGCCAAGGGGACTTTTACAATCTTTGCTTATTTCTTAAAGTTGTTGATATAGTATTTTTATGGATTTCATCACTTGCTTGCTACAAACACAAAAGTGTAAGAAACAAAAAAGAATGACTTGAAAAGACAATTTGTAAAGGTTCAAATATAAAGGAAAAATGCCTATAAATAAAAGTGCATCCCTTTTTTCAATTGGTTAAAGGTTTTGGGATACTTAAGGTCAAGCATCCTTGGGTTTAAATAACTTACATATCGCTTCTTCCACTTCTCACTATACATCTTTCAGTTTCACTTTTTATGGATAATGGTCTTGTTCTAATGGAGGTTAATGCTACTATTACTCGAGTTCAAGGACAAGGGTGAAGAGATGGTCGTAATCTTGATGTTGTAGTGCACGAAGTTTTTACCCTTTATCCTATGGTGATTTACCATAGGATAACCACGGAAGTGGAATCTAAACCCTCTAAACCCTCTATGTGCCACATGTCATATGCCATGTGTCACATGCCATATGTCCAAAGGATAGTGGTGTGAAACTTGAGTTTTAGGACCTTGGGCCATTGAATGAAGAAACAATACCAAACTCCCAAGTATAGAGCCAAAGAGTAATAGTATTGGAGCATGAAACGACTTATGAGCATATAGCCCAAGGAGTGAAGGGACAGGAGCACGCAATAACTTGGAACAATCCTAGAATATCTAGCATCCCTATGCCAAGACCAGCACACAAAACAAAACCAAATAGAGTCTAGCTTTATTTCGGCATACTAGTGGCCTAACGCAAAGACATGAGTACTCCATCAGCTAGCATGGTGTGGAACTTGAGTTTAAACCCAAGTTAAATGCATAACAAGGAGAGGCATACAAGCCGAAGCTAAACTATGCTTTAGGTTAGTCAGCCATGCCTGACCAACCCACTATCCCTACTATACATTTGGAACCCCCATAGCCCCCCCCCCCCCCCCCCCCGCCCCCCCCTTTTAAGGAACACACGCTTTGGGCTTTCACCCCAAGCCTCCCTTAGTATCAGGAGTTAGTTTCTGGGATAAGCTCGAAACTTACTAAATATGAAATGTCTCTAGATTGTGAATTTGGACACGGGACAAACACCATTGTATTCAGGACAATTTCTATATTCCATAGATATGCCAAATAAGTGAATCTAGACACTTTCCATAATTAGCATTTGGGACCAAAATGAAACTAACACAAAGAGCATGATGTTTGGCAGACACGGTAAGCTATCATTCAACGATATTGAGAGACTAATCTCAATATATGAGGGTTTTTGTCACTAGCTAGTGCAAGACACAAGAGACCGGAACTCCTTACCAGGCTAAGTATGCTTAGCTAATAACACATAGGAATTCCTTATGCTCGTCCAGTCTAAGTACACTCAAAATGCCCAGTTAACTTCACTAGCACAAGAGGGACTAATAAAGGGTCCAGCAATACTGACCTCCTGCCATCGTGGCAGTAAAGAAAGAGTGTCCATAAGGACTGGCCGACAGGTAACTTTCGATACCCGAAGTCACATTCACGACAGATGTCCATTGCTGAGCATATTGGTTACACTTATTAGTGTTATTGGCATTTTCTGAATTGGAGACCTCCATTTCCTAGGTAATAATGTCTTGTTGGTGCTAGTATAGTGGAAGGTCTAAATACCAAGATGATTTCAAAAAACGAGGAGTCACATAAGTAGTGAACAATCCTTGCATAAATGAGTTAATGACCACCTCCATATTTCTTTTGGGAGTATCATCAAGGGGTTCATTTGGCATTAGTTCATCTAGTGTTTACTTTCCAAGCTTGTTTTTATAACAAAAAGTTTTTTATTATTCTCTCTGTATTGGGTGACATAGACTCCAGTTTATCTTCTATTACTTGGCTTGTTAACATACGTTGCTATCTACATTTGTGTCGTGTGGTAGAGCCAATTTTCATTCTTATAACAATGGCCGTAGACATGCATATGCATGGGATAAAGCAGACTTAGTTGTATGTGTAGGTGATCTCGAGTTTGAGCTAAAGCCGTTACAAGTGGTGCCAAGTCAAACTTTTGACTTCAAACTTATTATGAATTGGTTATAGCACAATTATGCTAAATATAACTTTGAGGCTTCTCCCCTTATCTCAAACTTCCTTATATTTTTTTCATTCCTTTGATTTTTGTTCTTTTTCATCTTTTTTCTTCTACATCTAATTTTACTTTGTTTCTATCACTTTTCTCTCTCTATTACTTCCTTTTATATTTCTGTCTTGTTCTTTTATTCCCTTTTTAGATCCCTCTAACAGTTTTTATGTTGCAACGATTGATTAGCTCATGAAGGAGTATGTCAATCTCTTTGAATATGATCTGTCCTTTAAGGCCAAAATTGCAACACATCATTCTATTCTAATTGGGGATGCTCATCCAATCAAGGTTTCTGTTTGTCATTAGTCACCAAAGGAGATCAAGATTTTAAACATCAAGGAGATGTATGAAATACAAGAATGAAAGACATATTGCCATAGAATGTTGTCAAGACCCCCAACAAGATCAAGACTAGAAAATGTAGAAAACAAAGAGAAAAGCTAGTGGAAACGAAGAAAAAGCCTTAGATTGGCGCTGATTCAGATTGTGGAGAAATGGAACAAGGCTAACCTATATATACTATAGGTTGATGAAGCTCCACCACTCTTGGATCGAGGACGGCCTAAATATAGCTAATGTCGAGGAGGCGCCACATCATCATCAGGAATGTGGCTCGAGACTCAGGAATCGTACAGGAAATTAAAGAGTCAGGAATAGGGAAGTGTCTCGAGAGTCAAGAATAGGGAAGTATTTTGAGAATCAGGAATGTGGTCTGCAGGTCAGGAATCCAACGAGATTCAAGAATGTGGTATGAATTGAGGGATTCTTGACAAATGTAAGTTACTAATTCCTAAGAGTCAAATTTGTGGAAAAAAAAGGATAACCACCAAGATTCCGTCGATACCGAGGAATAATTGAAAGTAATCGGATC
>NW_003314292.1:85909-101063 GCF_000143415.4 Selaginella moellendorffii | reverse complement strand
CCCGATCGTTTTGGTTAACTCTTTGATGTTCTCAGAAGATGTAGAGATCTGAAAGGCCCGCTGTGCTAGGACTTTCAATGACAAGAACCCCTCGGCTCGGGAAACAATCTCAAAGGTCTGGTCATGACGAATCGTCGCACTAGCATCCAGAGTGGACATGCTAATAAAAAGAGGAAATGAAGGTAAGATTGCATAGGAATGTGCTCTAGCGATTCTTTAGACTTGGAAGTGAGGCTGGCAAAGATGAATGGACTTGGAAACCATTAATATGGCTTTGGCATCACTTGTCTAAGAGCAACAGAACATGTACCTCCCCGAGTCCCTTGAACTCCCCATTAGGGACTTCGACCACATGAACCACGATGGACATGGACTTGAGCTTTAGTTCGGCTCTGGCTCCCTCTTTGTTTTTACACTCAAAGGCAAAACACTCGAATGGTATTACAACCTCAAAGAAAAACTCAACTACAAAGAAAAGATCAAAAGATTCAAAGAAAAATATTAATCTAATGGCATAACAGCCAAACATCGAGAACATTTCAAGAGTATCAAATAAGGTAGTAAAGAAGACATTGAAGATTACACTTGAAGATTCAAATATCACAGAAAGCACTGCAAAGGTCTACTCATTGAACAATGTAGATACATTTAGTATGTATAGGGATTGAATAAAATCTACTAGCAAATGGTCGCTCTAGCAAGCACTGAAGAAGATCAGATGCTATGACCACTATAGACATCTCTAAGAAAATCAAAAACCTGGAAAATAGCTCTAAAAATTTTCAAGAATAGAAACATTAAGGACTGATAACTCTTGTGACAGTGAAGAAGAATATAAACTTGAAGTCAAGAAGAAAGAAAAAAATCAAAAACTCACCAAAATACTCAAGAAAGTTACAATCAAGAACGAACTTAAAGAAAGAGTAAAGAATGAAAGACATATTGTCACAGAATGTAAGTTACTGATTCCTAAAAGTCAAATCTGTGAAAGAGAAGGACATACAATAAAGATCTGTCAATACTTAGGAATAGCCAAAATTACTCGAATCGAGAACACATCTCAAACTCCTACCCCAACTAGAAGATAATATAATCAGCCTCAACAATGGCAACTGAATCACCAGAATCAAGGTACATACAATGCTAACCCAAGATACCATCAAAAATACAATAATGACTACCAAAACAATCAATATCAACAACCATATCAACAGGCTTATCAACAGTTTTATCGAGACAACTAACAATGGAGACTGCCTCCTTGATAAAACAACTATCAGCAACTATATCAAAACAATTAACAATGAAGACCACCTCCTCACCAACCGAACTACCACCAACAAAATTATCAATATGATCCACCACCCAAAACATACCCTCACAACAACTATCAACCCCCCGGAACCACTCACAATGTGTGAACAAAATTTGGAAAGGCCGCTGGTTTGCCAAAATTTGCTATTTCATGTGGCTAGCCCAACAAGAACAACTCCTCTCTCTTGTGGCAATCCACCTCCTAAACACAGCATGCAATGCCTCTGGAGCAAAAGCAACCCAACAACATATACTATGGGAATACTTGGTAGCACAAGAAGTTTGGGAAGGAGCTATAGTAGTCCTCAAGCAAATCTTACAAGGAGGTGCAACTGTTACCTATGAATCTACACTTTGGGGCAACTTCTTCCAAGGAAGACACTCAAGAGCTTCATCCAACAACACCACTAAAGCTCTATTTCGTTAAGTGGGAATTATCATTATCCCACTTGTAAAATAAGGTTTCCAAACCTTTATATAGTATATAAATATAACAAAATTCAACTGCATTGAGGCACATGCCATTTTATTTTAAACAAGGAAATGTCTACTCAATCACTTTTCCTCCCCCTGCCACTGCTTCACCTCTCTCTTCTCCTTGTCATTGTCGTCCAATTTCTTTCCATCCTTTTAATATTGGCTCAATTGCTCTGAGTCTAGGTGGAGCCCAAGTCCCCATTCAATAATTACTTTCCCCTTATTAATAAAACAACTTCGTAGACTTCCAATAACATGCTGTAACACTTCTAGTATAATGCAAATCCTCTCAAAGAATTGTCTTTTAATATTAATACAATGGCATGGAACCCCATGCCATAATAAGTTACATTTTTAAATAAATACATGCCATCTCAGACTGTTATTTTTTGCCTCCAACGCCTATACAATAATCTTGGAATTTCATCACTCTCCACACTATCAGGATTTAAACCCAATAGTAATGCCATCTCTTCTCTAATACGTCCACGCTCATGTTCAGTGGTCGAAGAACCCATCCGGTTGAGCAGATTATGGAGATGCGGATAGTGCTTGGCTAGACAATATACATGCCATAAATGATAACTGGTGTCTGTCCGATCAAATGGCTTCTGATATACCGTTCCATCTGCCATTTGGTTGATTTCTGCAGCCACCTCCTGGACTGGCCGGTTCTCTATCACCATCGCTCCAAGCCGTTTTGCAAGGTCCCCCAGAACATACGATTTCTTCTCCCTAGTTTCCATACTGCAAGAGATGGGGTGCACTGCATATGTGTGCGTGTTCGCTGTAGTTTTAATCGGCGAGTCATTGATGATGAGGATTTCACTTGACCTAGCAGTCCGGTTCATCACTACAGCCTCTGGCTTGACAAAGATGGGCTTGCTACCCCTCACATGGACCATAGTCAAGCAATCCTCCTGCGTTATGAGAAAGTCAAATGGTAATATTACTCGCGTCTGATCGTGCATCATCTGTAGCAACGTTAATGCATTGTGGCACATCATGGATGTCCAAACTCCCAATTGCAAATTGAACCCGGCCCTCTGTCGCATGGTCATTATTATATCCTGCAGTTTCTCCCATGTGATTAATGTGAATCTGTCTCTTTTGACCAACTTGCGACCGCAGGCTTTGGAGGGTGCAGTGACATTCGAGGACGAGCCACGCTCATGGGAGAAAAGGACACTGTTCAAATCAAAAACGATACAGTACCTTTGCCGTGACTCTGAAATGAAATGCGTCAGCATAAAAAATGGTACAAGTCAATTTTACCATCTACAATATTAGCGAATGGTGCTCCCGATGGTCGTTGAGAGGGTTTTGGTCGAGGAAACGTGAAGGGCGGAAATGCTCTCCTCTGCAATGTGGGGTCAATCGCATCTGATGGCGTGTGGGCACATGCCATTTCAGTTGTAGACTCTGGTACAACTGGCTCAACAGTGGCATGGGGTGGTTCCGATGGCGTGTGATCACACGCCATTTCAGCTGGTGCCTCCGTTGGCAAAGTGGACATGACCGAACAGGCAGCAGGGGCGGTGTAGGGAGGTTCCAACGGCGCATAGTCAGACGATTGGGCACACGTTGAGTCCGTTGGAAATGAGGATACGACCGGCTCGGCGGCTGGGGCGGCCTCATGCGGGTCCAATGGCGCCTGGTCACCGTCAGTTGGATACGTGGACAAGATTGACTCAGTGGTATGGGCAGCATCAAGTGGAGCGTGGTTAGCTTGCTTGGCGTTGATATGGATAGTAGCCTCCACCAGCTCTGATGACTCTTGCAGGCAAGTAGAGTCCACTGGCGGATCCATATGCATGTCCAAATATCTCCCTTCGATTGAGATGGTATCCTCCCGTGTTACTAAAAACAAACTCATTAGCACATTGAATCGACTATACTGTATTTACCATCAACTGCTATTGAGGAACTAGGACCGATATCACTTGGGCGCACTACTGATTCTGAAGGATTGGACATACGTTTCGACCCTTGCTTGGCACTATCCTTCCTCGACACTAAAGGCTAGAGTTTGTAAATTCAACTGAATAATCTCTACTTACCATTTGCTCTGCAACCTACATGGATAATGTTAGAAATGGTAAAAGGTTAGGAATGGATGTACTATTATTTACCTGATGGTTTGTCTTGTATGACCTTCCTCCGCTGCTCTTTGGCCACCTCAGGCTGGCCATCGTCGTCATCATCGTCGTCGTCGTCGTCGTCGCAGAATTCCTGCAATGGAAATGGCGTGAGGCCACATGCTATGCCACATGCAACGAGGCTTACCTGCCAGGCGCTAGTTGCTAGTGCACGTCCTTGTCCTGGTTTTTGTGGCTTCTTCAGTTGAACCCAGAGCTTCTGTGTTCGTGCCAATGTCTCGTGCAGACCCGATTTGTAACACGTTTCTTGCTTGACATTCTACGCGTGGGAGATGTATATAATAGATCGGAGGGGCGAGTTGCCTTTTATCAGGCGGACAACTCTTGTCTTGAAGACTTTCTTCACCTCCTCGCTCACCATAATATCCACAACTATCTCTTGCATCGCCAAGCTAGAATGCTGCCCGGAGACGGCATAGAACCGGATGTTCTGATCGTCCAACACCTTCCTATTGATCAAGTCTGGAAACCTCGTCTCGCCCTTCATTGTTCGGTAGTAGGGGATCACGTCTGCGATGTCGGGTGTTACTGGACTTGCCAGCATCTTCTGCTTCAGTTTCTCCACCCATTCATCAGATACTAGCCTGTGGTTGTATTTGCTTTGGATGTCGATACGGCTCACGTCGATTGTATATACTTTGTTGGAATAGTAACAAGTACTATTATCTGCGACGATTTTTGCTACCTCTTCTTGCTCTTTCTGCTCTTTGCAGCTCTTCTTTTTGGTGGGTGTAGTGTTTGAACCCGAGGCAATGGCATCACCGAGTAGCTTCTTTTTTGGAGGAGAGTCGGACGTTGGCTTGAGCTTAACCACCCTTTTCTGCTTCGGGGTAGTTTCCAGATCGACCCCCTTCCCCTTCGCTTCGCGAACTGGAGGCACTCTCAACGGCTCAATGTTGGAATACAGTTTTTGAACATCGCCGTAGGTGAGGTCCGTGGATTCTATGTGATCTTCATAGACCCGCAGCGTCTTTGAAATTGTGGGCCTCCTGGACAACCTCTCCCTAGCTCCCTCTAGGAATTCCTCATAGCCGCTGCCCCCCTCCGGGAAGCCGCTAGGATGTGCAAGGTGGATCTTGAAGGCAGACGCTGTCTCTACCACAAGTGCCAGTCCATATTCTTGCATGGAACTGCATGGAGTGTCTGTCACTTGGATGAGGATCCCCATGCATTCTTTTCTCCCACCATCTGTGTTGTACAGCCTCAGATCCTCACCTTCCATCCCAAAAGTCCAACTGGTGAGCTCCTCCCCCTTCTCTGCATCCACATTGACAGTGGCTGGAAGAAGAACGCAATTCCTCGCTTGTTCAGAAATGCACAACAATTAGAGCTGACAGATGAAAAGCTAGCAGCTGGAAATAATGTGAGGCCACACGCCATTCACCACTGCATCAGATGTCTTGAGGCTGCATCCTAAGATGGCGTGAGGCTACACGCCATCTGTAACCGGACTGCACTCGAGAGCCCAATCGGTGCATGCCAATGTTGCTACTGAATGGCATATGGCCTCATGCCATTTTCTACTTGGCCTAAAAGACTTACCATTTGAAGCCGAATGGAGGCGTGACAACCGGACTCGCTGGCGAATGTGCACTGTGTGTGCAGCGGATCTTAGCAGCAAGGCTACTCTGCCACTTACAGTTGGAGAGTGGTGCTGAAATCTCCCGGGACGCCAAGTGGGCTGTGTGTGGGTGGCGGAGTGGGCAGCGGAGTTGGCGGCGAAGTTACAAACTGGGTGTGTCTTAAAGTGGACGCCGATGCACACGAGCGCGATGCAAGCGCGAGTGTGATGCAAGCGCGAGTGGACGCCGATGCACACGAGAAACCTGTAGAGAAGGTAGATGAGCGCGAATGTGAGCGTGATCGTGAGTGGGAGCGTGATGCGAGCGCGAGTGTGCGAGCATGAGTACGAAGCAAAATGCAAAACCTAACCTCACACGCGCGAAATGTCACGACGGTTAGTAATCCCGCCACGTCATCATTCCTCAGACTTGGGCGCCACCATTAATTTCTAGATCGCCGCGCATATGCATGCACGTGAAATCCAAAAGAAATCCGCAATGTCATCATTCCTCGGACTGCATGCATGCGAAATCGAAAAGAAAGATCATGATTGGGATATCATTTAATACCCTCGCTATATTTATACCATGCATGATTGGATATTCCAAAGCATCTTGTATTTCCAAAAATGCCAGATGTTCAGCTAAATAAATTGTCAGAGGATTTGATGTGACGTTCAGGCGTGTGGGCTCATGCAATTTTGAACCCAAAAATGCACTAAAAAATGCTCGACTAGCATTATTCTTTGAATGGCGTGTGGCCTTATATTGCCATAAATGGACGTACACACATAGCATAATTATTCCTTTACACGGCGAATAATCTTGGCACGGATCGCTGACACGGCATGGCAAAGTTCGAATCACTGATATGGCACAGCTGGATCGAGGCAAGGACATGATGTGACAAAGTTCAACCTCCGACAGCAAAGTCTAGAAGCTACTCAGTTTGAAATTTGTCAGAGGAATCATAAGATCTGGTTTGTCAGAGGATTTGATGTGACGTTCAAGCGTGTGTTATTTTTGAATTCTCGAACTCATTCCTAGGTCTATCATTTTTGTGCGCCGTGTTCTTGGTTCCGCTGAGCGCAGTGAGCGCTACTTGTGTAAGTGGCGTTGTGAGCTTTGGTTTATGCGTCTACAAGCGGTTGTGGCATTGCGAGCGCCATTGCGAGTGGCAGTTTATGCGAGTGGCAGTTTGTGTGAGCGGCGCTACGAGCAGTTGCGGTGTTGCGAGCGGCACTACGAGTAGTTGCGGTGTTGCGAGCGGCACTGTCTTTGGTGTGGCTACCGCTTCCTCTTGATATTCGGCACTTGTGCTTCCTGGTATGTTCACCATGGAATGGCTTAGGACCACATTTAGAAATGGCATGAGGCCACATGCCATCTTGGGCCCTTGCAATTTCATGGCTAGCGTATTGTCATGTATGTTTTTACTTGCCTGCAGCTGTGTGTATATCAAGATGGCATGAGGCCTCATGCCATCTTTGGCCCCTGCTAGCCTATTGCCATATTCCTTTTGCCTTGCTGCAACTGTATATATTTTTGTATGGGTGACTAGTCACGGTGTCTCGCAAAGAGACAGTTGCAGCAAGGCAAAAGGAATATAGCAATAGGCTAGCAGGGGCCAAAGATAGCGTGAGGCCTCATGCCATTAGTGGTACCACTAATGGCATGAGGGCTCATGCCAATTTTGTGAATGCGAAATTTCACGTGGGTGTCAATAGCATGTTTGAATAATGGCATGTGGCCTCATGCTATTTGGTATGTTATGATTTAGGCCATTCTCCAATCATTTTTTGTATGGTCTTAACTTCTTTTCTGCACTTTCAGAATGGCCTTCAGGGTTGGGGAAAAGGTTTACATTTTGAATGGTGGGAAGAGAGTTGCAAAAGGGACCCTTGTGTCTATGGATCGGAACTTTGTTATACACTGTCAAAGGCTTGGGGAAGGCAATGCTGCTGTATCAGTAGAGACTGTCTTCGATGGGAATGTGGTCGCTATTGAACGAGGAGAGATGGTCGTCAGGGTAAATGTTGTTGTTGCCTTGAAAAATCTGCAGAAGAAAGTAGATGTTGGGGACAGCGCAAGTGCAACGCATGTTCCCTCCGTGGATCTTAAGAACCGTGCTACATGGATTTAGGCAAAGGTGTTTCTAAACAACCCCGAGGGGGAGGTGGTAGCTGAGGGCTTAGCCACAGTTGTCGATCCAAGAGATGCGGTTGCTAATCAAGAATTGGGCTGGGATGATACTGGAGTTGTGATTTTAGAGGTTGTTGACACAGAAGAAAATAGTCTGACTATTGGAAGCATTGTGCGGTGGAAATTGAGGCATTTAGTGTTTGAGAATGTGAAGGATTCACAATCAAACACCACTACAACTGATGACAGAACATCTCTTCATGGGAAAAGAAAGTACACCTTCCTAAAGCGCAGCCAAGGGGATCTGAGCAACGAACTGAAAAGGCAGAAAATGGCGATGGAGGTTTGAATGGTCTCGACAGTTGCTTGTTGCAAGAGGAGGTGTTGTCAACATGCTGATTGGGATGCTATTGAAGAGGAGAGAGCAAGATACAAGACATTGTCCTGGAAGGCAACTCGCAATTTTGTGTATGAGGCATTACGGTCATCTGTTGATGCTTCAGAACATCAGGTGGGGGGCATGGTCTTCCAGAGGGTTTGGTCTGCATGAAGGCATGGAGAATCATTTATGGAGTCCCTCGAAGCACATTCTACAGAATCAAAACTGAGTTTGAGGAACAAAGGGTTCAACAGGCAGTCCATGGGAACGACGGTACGCACAAAAATAAGGGTCATGTTGTATATGGAGAGGCAATCTTCAAGAGGTTTGTCGAGACATGTAGCGAGTAGCAACCACATAAAACCCGCCTCTTGGAAGATGGAACACGAGACACCCAACGAGTTCTCCCTTCCATGTATACCAAGGGGGCCATATTGGAAGTTGTGAATCGGGAACTCCAAAGTAATGGCTACAGGAAGCTGAGCCAATCTAGATTTAGTAGATTGTGGAGCAACAGGTTCAGGGATGTGAGTATAGGAAAGTACTCTAGCTTTTCAAAGTGTGACGAGTGCACTGCTATCAAAATGGCTTTGTCGAAGAATTCTTGCAGCGCTCAAGAGCGAGAGACGTTGGTTAGAAGGCGGCTCGACCACAACATCGAGCAGAGAAGCTACAGGACTGCATATTATCATAACAGAATTCTCTCCATAGAAAGACTTGACTCTTACCTCTGCATCATCCACGACAAAATGGACCAGAAAAAGACGTGCTTACCTCAACTCAATCCTGCCCCCAAGGCAATCTCTTCATCCATGCAGCTGCCTGTGTCTCTGTTTGGCATAATCGCTCATGGGCATGGTGCCCAGAACTATGGGAACTTCTTTGTACCTCTATGGGGTGGCAAGGGTGCAAACATGATGATTGCGTCCCTAGCAAAACACTTAAGGTCTTTGCAAAGTGCGCAGACTGAGCTGAACGGCCAACCCTTGCATAAGGCCTTTGTCGATCAAACCCCATACAGGGTTCAGCTGGAGGAGGAGCAAAGGCTTGCAGTATCGCGTGGGGCCCCATGCCATCCCAGTGAATATGTTGGCCGTCAGATTGTAGGGTTATCACGTGAGGCCTCATGCCATTCTGACGAGGCTGGTCGCCCGGTGAATGCACAGCCTCATCCAAACAAAGCAGAATCTCAAGGAAGTTCTTGCGGCCGATGTGGCCTTCCACCCCATCTTCTGCTCCAAACAGACAATGCTGGCAGTGAGAACAAAAACATGTACGTCTTCGCGTACTTGGCGATGCTTGTTGCCAAAGGCATATTTGAAACGGTTACACTTGGCTTTCTCATGGTTGGGCACACTCATGAAGACGTCGATGCCATGTTCAGTCACCTGGCAGAGTCCCTCCGGCGATCCAATGTCCTCACCCTCCCACCACTCTACGATGAATTCCAAAATTGCATCAAAGGCACTGTTGAATCTGCACTTGTGACAGAGGTTCCAGACTTTAAGGGGTTTGTAAGAGGCTACATCAGGGATGGATCTGAAACGCTAATTGGCCACTCCAAGCCTCTTCAGTTTCATTTCAACATGCGTGACGGTGCTCCAGTGATGAGGTACAAGATGAGAGAATGGGACACACTGTGGCTGCTAGTGGACGGCATTGAACTCTTCAAGAGAGATCCCATAACTGGGGAACCTATGATTCCTCAGGGTTCCCCACGGCCCATGCACCCGGATGGACTCAAAGACCAGGAAAGTATAGTGGCCGGGATTAGACAGCATATTGCCTTCTGGAAGAGGGGGTTGGTGTTTGGTGGAGAATCCTATTTTAAGAGGTGCAAGCCTTTGCTCGAATACTGGGAGAAGATTATATCTGCTATCCAAAATGGGCCGGTTGTATATGAAGAATTGGAAGAGTCCTTTTGGCCAGAACCCAGAGCACCAGATAGTAGCAGAACAATGTCCTCTAGAAATGCAGTGACAGATAACGATGTTGAGGATCACTATTGTGGGCCGAGGAACAAGAAGCCGGATTCAGCATTCAATCCAGTACAGGTCTGCAAAGGAATGGTCGTGCTTGTCAGACCCAGTAATAAAAAACAAATGATATGGGTGGGGCGCTGCATCACTGATGCAGAGGAGGACGCGGAAACTAACTCCTTCAATGTAACTGTGGAGTGGTTCAAGCCAAGTTCCAGATATACGAAGGATTGCCTAGAAAAGAGATGGGTGCTGAATCCAAGGGATCCCAGCATGAGCATATCGGTGGATAATGTTGTGCATGGTCGGATGCGGAAGCAGAGTGCCACCATCACCTTGCCAGACCATGCAAGAGATGCAGCAAGAGCATTCATAACCCGGGTTCAAGGTGAGATTCATTAATATTCCTTTACTAAGTTTCTAATGTATTTTATTTCAAGGTGAACAATCCGAATCTGAATCAGAGGAGGCGTGATGGCATGGCGTGATGGCGTGAGGCGTGACACCAAAAAGGAGGTGTCCACTAGCGCTTAGGCTTATAATGGCGTGTGCCCTCATGCCATTTACTTGATCACCAAATACCTTTTTCCCTTTGCACTAGTATATCTTAATACCGGTCTGAGAAATAGAATGGCATGTGCCCTTAGGCCTTTTACTAAATCACCTTTGAAAGAAATGCAAGCCTCTATGTCGTAAAAAAAAGGTACTAGAGAAATTCCTTAATAATATGAATGTTATTTAGTTTCATGAAAATACACTAAGGGTCAAATGAGTTAAATGACTTCTCCAGACTAGCAATGCCTCTTGCTACACCTTCACAATTAAATTCGTTAGAAAAAGATAACATTGAATAATATCTAAATATTCTCACCATTAAGTTATATGTCTGGCTAATAGGAATGACGTTCATCTTGGAAAGCTCACCACACGCTCAATGAACAAACAAATAGTGTGTGCGTGCATGCCATCTCTCTTCTTTAGCTTCAGATTCGGCTTGTTCACCTTGACAATGAGATTTATTATACAACCAGATGGACTCAGTCTGGACACAAAGTCACCGCGCTAGTCACCATGCCCCAAATATGTCTAGCCCCTGGACAAAAAACATATAATTTCACGTCATTTTCAAATACTTGAAAATTTGTACCTAGTCCCATTTTACTGAATAAATCCCACTTTAACGAAATAGAGCTTACTAAAACCATTTCAATAATGGGGATTTGACTTTGTTGAACCACTCATAAAATCTCCAAGTAAAACAAGCACATCCTCATAGCAACTAACTACATGATAAAATAGGCCAAAGCTCAACCAATGAAGATTGCAACAACAAAGAATACAGCAAAGTTCATCTATAAAAATATCATCACATGATATGGCCTACATTGGGAACTCATCACGAATCGAGGAATACACTTCATCAATAAAACCATCGAGATTCTGACTCAAGAATTCATGATCAAGCACAAGGCTTCAACATCATACTACCCTCAAGGCAATGGTCAAGCAGAGTCTACAAATAACACACTCAAGAATATCCTCAAGAAAATCATGAAGACAAATCAGAAAGTCTAAGATGATTGCATCTATGATGTTCTATGGGCATATCAAATTGTATACAAAGTTTCAACAAATTCGACACCATTTAAGCTTGCCTATGGCTTAGAAGCCTTGGCACCACTTGAGTACATCATTCCTTCACTGCAAATGGCAATATATTATGAAATCAACCAAGAAGAATCAATCAAGAGAAGACTAACAACACTAGAAAATCTTGATGAAAAAAGACTACAAGCGATTTAGACACTTGAAGACAAAACCATATTCAGTCATAAGAGGAAGACTATACAAAAAAGAAGACAAAGTACTATGAAGATGTGTACAATCTAAAGAAATTCAAGATCTACTCGAAAAAGCCCACCATAGACAAGTAGGAGGCCACTTTATAGAAGAAATCACAACTCAAAAATTTTTGCAAGTAAAACTCTGGTGGCCAACACTTTGGCATGACTTAGCAAAATTTTGTGGAGAATGCATTTAAGCTCAAAGAAAAGCCAACCATAACAAAAAGAGAAGACTAAAGAAAACTAAAGAATTCAAGATCAATGATCAAGTATTCTAGTTTTGAGGAAACATTGAGAAATCAGCTCTAAAGTGAAGTCAAGATGGAAAGGACCATTTCTCATCTAAGAATTCAAAGCTCTAGGAACAACAGTAATCATAACACTCAATAGCAAGCATCTTCAAACCATCAACCTCAACAAACTTAAAAAATACCAATTGTATGACTCAAATGCAATTAATAGCAACCTTGAAAGAAATGAAGGTTTCAATTTTGAAATTCAAAAACGAAACATGAAAAAGAACTACAAGCATGAAGATCAAGAGATCAAGACTATGAAGACTCAACCTCAAGAATTCAACACATTCAAGGTTTACAAAGTTCAAGCTCAAGATCTCAACACAATCAAGAAACACAAAGCTCAAGTTTAAAAATCCAACACAAGAAAGACTTTGAAGAATTAAGCTTAAGAAAACAACAATTTAAAGAATTTCAACCAAAAAAAAGTCTTAGAGACCAACAAATCTCTCAAGACTCATCAACAAACGTACCAAAGACCAACATGAAGCAAGCTTCTCCAATGTTACCACCAATATAGAGAAAATTTAAGAAAGTTACTACAAGGACTCAAACTCAACACTCTAGGGCAAAGGGCAAAACCCTAACCCTAGTGCCTATAGTTATATCTTTGAGCACCGAGATCAAGCAATGGGGAAGCAACACAACACAACAATGCACCCTCTCACAAAGGAGTTCATCTTTGAGCCAACAGCAGTGAGTCCAGAAAGCACAAATCTTCTCTTTGCCTACAATCCAGCATAGGAGAGGATAAGGGCACTTGACAATTAGTTACACAAGGTCGGCCTCTATGAGTTTTCCTACACTATGGAGAAAGAGTACAAGATAGACATCACGAAGAAGAGGCTTCTAGCTTTTTGAGAACATAAATATATCTTCACCATAGGCTACATTGCATGGGTATTCAAGCTTCTAATTGGCGGAAAGCAAGTCATATTCATATCACGAACAAAAGGGATGCCACTAGGATGCATCAAGATCATTAAGAATTACAACTCTGAAAGCTCACTTCAAATAAGCAATATCACTGACAAGGCAAAGCCAAGGCTCAAGTTTCTCATCTCAACTCTCGAGATGCACAAGTTGAGTTGCTCTGCTAGCAAAGCCATTGCAATCCTCTATGATGACTTGCAACACAAAGTCAAAGTGGACATTGCAAGCTACCTCTGCAAAAAACTCATCAAGAAAATCCACTCAGCTATGAAATTGATCCATAGTGGCCAGAAATGTGAAACTCTCACACTCCCTTATGCTTCTGCACTTGTGCCAGCTCTCGACACAACATTTCCACTCAGCATAAAAGTACCACTGACAACACTGCAAGAAAGGAGAAAGCGAGAATGCATGTCAAAGAAGAGAGAGGATCCATACCACATGTCTTATGAAGAAGACAAAGAGGAAGAAGAAAAGGACAAGAAGGAGCTTTTGCCACCAACAACAACTCCACCAGCAAAAAGGACCAAGATGACAACAGTCTCGCCTCCAAAGAACAGGACAAAATCAACCACAAGCCAAATTGAAAGCATTATCTCCAAGGAAGAACTAGAGGAGAAGAGTCAGGAACAAAGTCAAGAAAACAATCTTGACTCTATAACCACCTCGACCAATGGTGTAGTAGTTCATGCCAAGAAAGAAGGGATAGCATCCCCACCCACAGAAGTGCCAGTTGACGATAGCACCATGCCGCAGCACCATAAGCACCACAACAGGGAGCATCCAGACCAGGAATAATGTAGGGAACAAGAGCAAGAGCAATGATGTGAACTAGAACTGCCACACCGGTTGCTCATCTTGGCATTCCTCCAGTTTGTAGATGAAATGCAATGCCTCCAGCTAACACTGTAGATGCCAATCCTGATGGACTTCGCAAGGCAATTCCATAACAAATAGATGAGTGTTTTTCTATGCAATGGAGTGCAAGCCATGATCAACACCATTGTCTTCTAACCCTTGGATGCAAAGCTCAATAAGATCCAAAGCGACATCCAGCAGCTCAAAAGGAGTGTTTGAGGTACATCCTTCCAAGGGACAATATGTGCGAAAACACAATGCATCAACAACAAGCTTGCTAAAGAAAACATGGAGCTCCACAGCAAGATTTGCATTCTAAAGATGAAACATCCCACAATAATGGAAGATGACAATGAGAGCGAGCAAGACAAGGAAAATGACAATGACAAAGAGTTCCACCAACAACTCAACAAGTTCAAGGTCAAACTAGTAGGAAATCTAGTGCCAACAAAGCCAACCAACTCGATGGAGCAGTAGGAGCTTTAAGACAAAGCTCCGTTCAGTCATAGGAGACTAAAGCACAATAGATTAATTATGCATTCAAACATTTTCTTGACAGTCAAGATTACGACCTTAACACTCAAGGTTACAATCTTGATAATCAGGACTTAGGAAGAAGTGGTAGTTGCCACCATGTACGAGTAGTTAAAGGGGAGAGTTAGCACTTGACCCCTATCCCTATCTCTATTGTACTTTAGCCTATCACTAATGCACATCCATTTGCTCAAGACTCGGAGTATTTTAGTGATATTAAGCTTCTCCTTACTCACAACTACTCGCATGAGCCTTCTTGAGGATTTTTAGTTTCTAATTGACTTATGTGTTTGGTAGCATGTCCAGAGTGAGAAGCATAGTGCCAACTCAAGAATAATGTCATCAAAAGCCCTTTGGCTCTCTACAATCACAGTAGTAGATTGTTGCAACTAGTTCTTCACTGAATTCTCTCTTGCTCCTACAACAAAACCACAACTTGACTTCACCAAAAATATTCTAGTTTTCAGGGGGCAAGGTTATTTGAATAACCTCGGTGTAAGGAACCAACTCCTTGAGGTATTGTAGAGTAAAGGATCCCCAAAAGCAAGGCTGAAATGATAAAGAATTCATTGGATGAGACCAAGTTCGAGATTGACTCTAAGACTGAGTTCGAGACCAAGTCTGAAATTGAGTCCAAGACTAACTTTGAGACAAAGTTCAAAATCAAATCCAAACTG
>NW_003314292.1:80773-85809 GCF_000143415.4 Selaginella moellendorffii | reverse complement strand
GGGGGGGGGGGTGGTTTGCTATAAGGGGTTCCAAAAGTATAATAGAGATAATGAGGTTTAGGAACCAATATTGAAAGAACTTTCCAATGGTGCTTTCAAACTAACTTGAGGTTAAGACTAAGGCTTAAGGGCCTTGAGTGGGAGTGAGTATAGACTCAGGTGGTGCTAAAGGGGCCACCCAAGGAAGTGCTCAAGAGCAGCTCTCACTCTTGAAAGGGAAATTGACTATGGTGTTCTTAACTCATATAGAGTGGTGCCCCACTTGAGTATCTTGTGATTCATTGGTCCTTCCCCTTCCTAGGGGTTTGGGCCTTTCCTTCGGGATGGAAGTGGGGGAGTAGGGTACTGATATTAGGCTTTTAGGCCATAGTGTTTCCCCCGGTGTCCCAAAGCAAATGTTGCACCCAAGGCTTGGGATTTAGAAGGTCTTATAATCAAGTTTTGTTATACCAAGGGATGTTAAGAGTTTGAAGGCTTAGTGTGCTTGGCTACTTGGGCTTATGGGGAGTGTAGCTGAACTTTAAGTCTAGTCTAACCCAGGGAGGAGGATTGGGAAAGAATTTAGGAATCCATGGATGGATGGCTAACACTCCATTGTTTGTGCTTGCTGAAACTAAGTAGGACTAAATAGGAGCTGGTATAATAGGTGGGAACTTTGGTAAGGGAACTTAACTAAGGCTAAGGTCGTGGTGGTCAGATAGACGAGGTAAGTTAGCAAATTGAAAAGGAAAAATTTGTGGCTTACACTCAGCCCTTCAGAAACACAAAGTGCTTAATGTTAAGCTTTGGCTAGTCTGATCTTTTATCTTTTTATCTTTCACTATTTGAATTTGTTATTATCTTTGTTTAGTTTGATTAGAGATTTTCTTTTCTTGCAGAAGAGGAAAATAGTACCACCTAAAAATGTTGCTGGAGCCAAGAGAATATGAAAAGTTAAATTTGACACTAATGAGGCTATTACAATCGACATATTCATCAACACATCAACAAAGATATTATCGCTTAGAGATCCACCACCTCTTCCACCATCACTACCACCATCGCCACCTCCACCACCACCATCGCCATTGCCACAGTTACCACCACTGCCACCACCACTACCACTATTGCCACTACCATTGCCACTGTGAATACCAACATTGCCATTGCCACTGTGACTACCAACATTGCCATTGTTGTTGCCACCACCACCACCACCACCACCACCATGTGAGGGGACAACTCCATTTTTTGGCAATTTTGAGTGAGGATGACATTTGACAACATTATGGAGATGATCTTGCAACACTTCTTTAGCACTCATGCACTCAGAATGATAATACAATATGGTTCAATAACCCAATTAGTTTTATACTTGTAGTATGGTGCAAGGTATATCTTTCCCTTTCACTTATGAAAGCCTTTTTATATTGTTTTGGTTTCTTGCCTTTGGTGAAGGTCAAGCAAGATGCTTATAAACTTGTGTATCTGAAGAAGAGTCGAGAAGAGCTCTTAGTTAAACTTATACTAATTGACCATAAAATTCAATATGCAAAGTCTTCAAAGTTGAAGAAAGTAGTATGCATTATAAACAATTGTAAGCTGAAGGAGTGGATAGAGACTATAGCTAAAATTTCCACTCACAAATGTAAGTTTTTTATTGTGGCTTACAGGTATAATATGATTTCTAAGATATTTCATAAATATATAGTCTATAGATATCATCGATATAGAGCCATGCTATTTAAGGCACTAATTTGCACTTAACTAGTTGCAAAAGATGTAAAGGATGGAAGAATATATCCAACAATGTTTACAAGTATTTTAAAGGCATGGAAGATAGAATGCCCTTGGAAGTTGAAGCTCTTAAGGAAGGAAACTTTTACACTAGTGCAGAAGGAAGTTATTAATACTAATAACAATGGCAATGTCAGTGATGATAGAGAGGATGATGAGGAAGCTCTAGATCAAGCTTGTGTTCCATCACTAGACAGCCAAGATTTGTTCACAAAAATATTATATCAACCTCTAGGTTAGCAAAAGTGGCTTTTACAAACAGAAGATGGTAACACCTACTTTTTATAGCAATGACTGTTGGTAGAAATTTCATTTTAGCTCAACAAGATGCTTGTGACTAGGAATTAGAGAAACTCTCATCGAAAACATGCCATATAATGGTTGCATATTATTCTTTGCTTTTTTCATTCACTTAATTCTCCTATAGGTCTATCTTATTTCCCCAATAACATAGTGAGGCACTATGAGTGTCTACATTGGCTCCTATAGTAGATTATTGACATCTTTCACAAAAGATGTTATGAACATGGATATATAGTGCCAGTTCAACTATTAGTGTGGAAAGATATAAAAGCCCTTGCTCTCAGTTGTGGACTTTATTCTTTTCAACTTTCTAGATAATCTTTCAAATATTGATAGGGAAGATGAGGATTGGAACTTTTTCACATGCGTGATATGTTCCTCTTGTCATAAGCACTTGTGCTCAAAGATAGCCATGTCATAGCCATGTCATTTTCATCCTACCAAATGACCCTAATTGGATGTATAAGCTTAGGATATGTATAGTAGAAGTTCATTTCAAGTCCTCTTCCAGATACATCATAGATCATGTTGGGATTGATATTGGTTGTCCAAGGCAAGCCTAAAAAGGTGAATAGATATTTCATACTTTTATATAATTTCTAAAATTTCTTATTTTCCAGGTTATAATATGGACCTATCATGCCTTTTGTAGAAACATGCATGACAGGTTTTATGATAGCGACCGTGTGGCATGCATTTTGCCTAGGTACAATAGTTCCATTGCCATCATATCCAACCTTATGGACAAGTAAATTTGCAGCACGTTTCCTAGGTACTGATGGTAGGTAGTGGTTCTATAGTGGAGGTAACACATGACTTTGGTAAATTGGTGTTTGCTATTAAAGAACATTATTTCTTCAAATTATTTACTTCAAATGCCAATTTAGAGGATTTCATGAGCTGCCTTCAACCTTAAAGAGGTAACTTATATTTATTAAGATTTCAATACATGTTTAGTTATGTTTTATAAATCACAGTCATCTAGAGTTTCTAGAATTAAAGATTTTGGAAATCTCCTAAAGTATATAGAAGCTATGGCTCAACAAATGCAAGGTGAATCTTCCCCATAATACCAAAATAGAAGGTGTGGAAGAAATCACTATATTGAGGGTGAGGCAGAAGAAAGTGAAATGCATCCTTATATGAAATGGAAAGCATATCATATATCAAATGTTGGTGACAATGTTAGATGTCAGTGACAATATTAGTGTCATATATCATAATTGTAAATTGTCATTCTTGATTACCACTATCACTTTGTAGAGCTTGTGTGTTGAATCTCCTTTTTTGTAAACAATTGTATGTGATGTGATAACACCATTTAGAACAGGGGATGTTACTTATAACTAATATCATAACATTTTATATATATATATTTAATGGAAAATTTTATGGTATAGTAAAGTAATTCTAAATCTTACATTCCACTATGGGATGGCCTAAAACCCTATATTTCACTTTAGTTGATGCAATGTTTACTAAAGGATTTTTTTTTCATCATGAAGCGAATGTGGATGTGTGTTTATAATTCATTCTTGAATCTATTATATATCCAACATACATATTTTCCAAACCTGGAGTTGGGCAATTGCTATAGTGCTCAAGAAATGTTTATAAACCCATTAAGCCATTTGTTTTGTCCAAGAAAAAGTAGTATATTGAACACTAAATATAATAGTGTTCTTTACTTCCAAGTAGTTCCACCATGTTAGAAGAAAAATCTTGCATAAACATGTGGCATTGCTATTGAAGCGTTAGAGGCCATCCCTCTTTAGTAGCAAAATCTAAAATTTCATATATAAGGAGATCTAACTTTACTTCACTAAAGCCCCTAGCAAAAAGAAAATCATTATATGGAGGTGAAAGTGGAATGTTGGTAAAACTTAGAGATAGAGATGGAATTTGATATAAAATATTAGGGGGCTAAGTATGAATAGCAATGACTTTCCTTTTTTATATAAACTTCCAAGGAGCTTAAGGAGAATAAAAAAATTATGATGACTATAACTTTTCTTAATAATTTATATACTAAGTTTTAATCTTGAGAATGAGGTTTATTTATTATGATACTGACAATACTCAGATTCTTGAAATGTCAATCTAGGAAATGGGGCTTCAAATTAATAGCTTGCTTGTAAATATAAGAGCTTCAATAATTCTATATATCTTGGAGTTAAATGTTTCTTATAGAATTTAAGCCTTTATATAAAAATATATATTTTGTGATTTAAAATAAGAATAGAAAAAATTAAATTAAATAATTATTAAAATTTATATTTTTAAAATAAATCTAATTTTAAATTAACTTATCATATGTAAAAATGTGTATAACAGATTTTAAATTTAAATTTATGAGTAGGGGACTAAGCTTAAAATATGTATTAACTGATAATTAATAGTAAAATAACTCAAAAAAACTTATTAAAATTATGAAAAATAAATTGAATATAATTATATAAAAATTTTAGTACAATAGCTAAATGAATAGGGGACAATAAAACCAATAAAATAATAAATAAATTCATAATATATTAAATTTAAACTATGAGTGCATAGAATATAGAAATGGAATACATAAATATGCATCTTAATTAGCCCAAAAGCCCTAACTTATATACTGGTCCAAATTAAAACCATCAAAATCTCACTATACTAATATTAGTATATAACATAATAACCAAACACTTAAACTTCACGTCATCCCTTCCTTTTGGGAATTGGTGGAAGACAATCAAAGTTCTCTAGTGGATGAGCTAGGCTAAAATTTAGAGGAATATCAAGAGGAAGCATTGGTGGATTTGTATATGGTGTTAGTTATTTCTAATCCTTTTATATGAAGTGTTATATATGCATAATTTCCGTGTAAGTAACCAAAAAGAACAACTTAGTAGATAGTCCATTGGGTTCAAATATCCAGGGAAAGGGCCTATAAATCACAGTGCACCCTTTTTTCCAAT
>NW_003314292.1:8367-80152 GCF_000143415.4 Selaginella moellendorffii | reverse complement strand
AATGTAAAATGCTTAGCTATAATGTGAGATATAATTTAGAAGAATTGCTTCAAATAGAAATGCTAAAACGACACTTGATTAAGGAGGAAGTATCTAATAACAATTGCAAACACACTAACAAGAGCATTAACTTCCACCCATCGAGTCAAGTAATTAGAAGTAATAATGACATATACTTATTACTAGTAATCAATCATGAAAAAGGCTCCATCAGATCAAACACCATCAACTCAAATGGATAGGAAACCATAATTGACTTCAAGCATCCTTCCATACCACAGGGGGGAGTATTATGAGTTTGGCACTAAATGCAGTTACATATATACCAGATAACATCACGTTACATCTTTAGCCATGTACAACTTTTGACTCAATTACACAACGATGCCTCATTTGGCCGCCTACAATAGGAAAATGATGGTAAGCATGGAGAAAGCATAAAATAAAAATTGAATGCACCATTAACCATAAATGATCATTAGAATTTATCCCTATAAAATAAAAAAGATTGTCCTTAAGATGATATTGAGAATGTAAATGCCAAAATAGCAAGTCATTAGCAAGTGATGCAGGATTCTAAAACCCATCATAAAGCCTTTGGATCCACAACTCAACCTTTTAAACCTCATGAACTTCGTCAAGAGAAGCTAAATCTTCCTTTGCACCTTGTAAACACTGAACATCAAGTATAGTAATTGCTAACAACACGGAATCTTCATACAAAAAATCCATAGATGCTAGTATAATAAACTCATCAAAAATATGAGAAGAAAGTAAAGAAGGAAGAGGAGTCTAAGAAAGGGTATCAATATTAGCCATAAAACTCCAGAGGATGAATAACATCAAAATTATATATCTAAAGCTTTAAAGCCCACTGAGTAATATGACTAATTAATATCTTCTACTTCAATAATGAAGTATTTACAACTTGATCACCTTTTAGCAATATCTGAGAACCATGTAAATATATATGAAATTTCTCAAAACCCCAAATTATTATTAACACTCCTTCATTGTTGTGGAATAATTCATCTTCCCTACTTGTAATATGGCTAATGTATGTAATGGGATGAATTTGACTAAGTATACTTGGGCTATTTTGATTCACTTGAAGAGGATATGGGAGAAACACATCTATGATGTTCATAAGGTGTTGGATCGACTGTGAGAAATTAATATAAAGTTGAAGCGGTTAAAGTGCATGTTTGGGTCTAAAGACACCAATTATCTTGGGTATTATATTTTTCATGAAGGTTTGCAAGTTGATATTAACAAACTTGTGATTGTTCTCAAGTTCCCTACTCTAAAGTGTGTGAATTATATGTAGTGCTTCTTAGTTAAGGTATAATATTTTGATTATTTTATTGATCATCTTTTTCATTGTACTACACTATTGCAAGTATTGTTGAAGTTATTAATGTTATCTTTCATCTAGTCCGTGAACTGTGAGCGGGCATTTATGGATCTTAAAGAGCTATTAATGACTTCTCTAATTTTGGCATATTTTGACTATACTCAACTTTTCATTTTGCATGTGGATGTTTCTAATATCAATCTTGGAGGTATGTTGATGGAAGAGAGCCATCATCAATGAAATTAATAGTCACTTTCAGCATATCACAAAGAATCATATCCATCATCTACTAGAAAGTCATTAAAGTATTGTTTAAACCAAATGGCATCATCAAGAACTCATATAAACCAAATGGTGTACAAAAAATAGTCTTGGGAATATCTTCTTTGGCCATCGGCACTTGCCAATACCCAAAGCAAAATCTAACTTGAAAAACTAACAACTTCTCCCAAAATAATTCAAGAGATTAATAGTATGACGAAGAAGGTATATATCTTAGATCTTCATTTCATTTAATAGCCGATAGTTGATAAAGAAGTGAATACTCCTATTAGGTTTTGTGATAAGATGAGGTTTATATGCCCAAGGATTCCGTGATTTTCAAATAACATTTTTTTCTAACACCATATTCTTTCTTTAAGTTTGGTCTTGATTGTAACTTTTTTTAGTAATTTGGTGAGTTCTTGATTCTTGTCTTTCTTCTTGACTTCAAGTTTATATTCTTCCTCGCCGTCATAAGAGTCGTCAATCCTTGATGTTTCTACTTTTGAAAATTTTCAAAACTATTTTTCAATGTTTTTTATTTTCTTAGAGATGTCTATAGTGGTCGTAGCATCTAGTTCTTCTTCAGTACTTGTTAGAGTGACCATTTGCTGATAAATTTTTTTCAATCCCTGTATATACGAAATGTATCTATATTGTTCAATGAGTAAATTTTTGTAGTGCTTTATGTGATATTTGAATCTTCAAGTGTAATCTTCAATGTCTTCTTTACTGCCTTATTTGGTACTCTTGAGATGTTTTATATGTTTGGCTGTTGTGCTGTTAGGTTAAATATTTTTCTTTGAATCATTTTATTTTTTCTTTGTAGTTGAGTTTCTCTTCAAGGTTGTAGTACCATTCGAGTGCTTTTCCTTTGAGTGTAAAAGCAAAGAGAAGTGCTTTGATTGCTTGTTGTTGGTTAACTTTTATGATGAGGTTGAATTGTTGGAAATGCCTTTCTGCATCTTTAATTTTACTTTTAGTGAAAATTGGGTAAGTGATTATGTTGCCATATAGTGTTGCTGTGTTAATAAGTATTATGTCTTTGGTGTTGCTTAAAATTTGTTCTTTTGGTGATAGTGGAAATGATTGATAATTGTCAGTTGTGTAACCTTTGTATTCTGAAGTTTCTAGTAATGGTATATCTTCATCTAGTTGTAAATTTTCTATTGTTGAGTTGTCTTCTATTTTTGTTATAATTGTATGGTTTAATTCGTCAATTAGTGTTACTTGTTTTGTTTTATCGTAGGTGTTGAATATTGTCTCAAGGATTTTTTCTTAAGCTTGAGTGTTTTGTTATTTGTCTAATGTTGAAGGTTGCTAGAATTGTCTTTTACTTTCTTAATTTTTTTGTCGTCGATCTCACTCTTATATGTTAAGTGGGTCAGGTTTGTGCTTGTATATTTGATGCTATGCTGGACTTTTTTTTAGTTATTATTTTCTTGAATTTTCTTTCTTGAATTTGTTTTGTTAGATTTATTGTTGTTGTTTTTTATTTTTTGTGTTCTTCTTTAGGAAATGTTATGTAGTTATAGAATTGTGTGGTGTAGCCACAATCTTGTGTGTTAGTATTTGTGTTATTACATTATACTCAGCTTGGTATAGTTGATCAATCGTCAACAAAGTTGCTGCTCGCCAACTTTGGGATTGAACAAGAGTGCATACTATAACTACTTTTTTTACGAGTCCTTGTTATGTTAAGTTGTTATAAAGTAATTGTGGCCTATCTTTAATTATGTTATATAAAGTCTTGTACATCATCACTATGAGCATCTAGATTCTTTAGTCGATGGTGATATTCAAAGTCTGAGTTGAGTAGTAGTTGTATTCTAATTGTTGTTGTCCTTGAAATTATTGTTGAAACAAGTTTCTAAATTCTTAATTCTTGTATTTTTCTATCTTCAATTGCAGTCCATGTGTGGAGATATAGAGTCAAGCAAATTTTTTTAGCTAATAGTTGCAATGTTTTAGAGGTGTATCCAGCGTTCTTTTACCCAAGTTCTTCATATTTCTTCATCTTATAATTTATGTATAGTTGTGCTGACGGATATCACGTATCTATTGAAGACTTGTCATTTGATGATTTCTTTGATTTATTATATTAAAAGAGGTTGAAAGTTTGTAGAAGATTCATTATACTTCGTGTTAAATTGTGGTGTTATTTTTTTTCTCTTTAGCAAACGTATTCTTGATCTAGGTAAACGTTGGAGATCCAGAAAAGTTCAAGGATAATTCTCCACTTGTAGAGTTCGGTTTTATCTTGGTTTTCTACAAACTTTTCGTAGTGGATGATGATTTTAGAGTGGATTGGTATGTGTATTTCTTTTCTTTATTGATGGTAAAGTTTGTAGAAGATTCTTTCTTGAATCTTGAAAAGAAAATTCTTGAGTGCCCTCAGGAGTCTTTTTATATCCTGCATTTAAAGGTGAAAAATATCATGGTTGTGATTTCTTTAATTTTTACGTCTTCTTCTTCGAATTCTATTGCGTTGTTGTCTTTAATCATCTTTTATTTCTTGAGTTTGTTATTGTGAAGCTTTGATGATTTCTTGAACTTCTCTTAAGATTATTTTGATGATGATTGTGCTTTGGTTTTGTAATCTGGTTATAAGAATTTCGGTGATGAGTCGAATTGGTGTCGTTGCGTTAATATCAACATGTTGAATTTGTCTGTGAACTCAAAAGTTGGTTTCTCTTGCATTGATCTGAGTGATTGTGATTAAAATTTTAGTACTTCAAACTGAATCTTGAGGTTATGCTTTTCGAGTTTGTGTATAAGCTTGAATTCAAGGTTGTTCTCGCACTTATTGATGTGATGGTTGTCCTAGAATTCATATTATTATTTGCTGTAGTTAAGCTCTCAAGTGCAGTGAAACTCTCAAATATGGTAGGAGATAAAGTTGAGGTTGTTCATTTGTAGCAGATCTTCTAATCTCGAGATTTCTTGTTAGTGTAGGTTGATGGTAGAGTTAACACTCTTTAGTTTCGCTGATATGTATTGCTATGCTTTAATGTGCATAATCGTAAACTCTATTAAGTATTGTTATTGGAAGTATGTGACTAATTGGTCCTTGCAATAATCAAAGTAGAGTCGTTGCATTTTCTTGAGTGTTGGGTTTCTTAATCTAGCGAGGAGTTGATAGATTTGCTTGTATTTTGTTGCTGTTAGCACTCGAAAAAGTTGGTTATCAGAAACTAAAGTAATTGGTATAAAATTTTCCTATTTATATATTCCTAAGAAATTGATATAAGTGTGATAGAAAACATGACTTCAGTTTGCCCATGTCAGTCTTTGAACTGTCATAAAGTGGTCAAACCAAATGTAATCTTGTTTGTGTATGCTTCCATCCTTCTTAGTCTTTTTTCTTCTCTACTACTTTATTAGCTTCCTCTTTGTTTTTAATCCTCAAATCAAAACAATCTTTTTAGCTAAACCATAAACAAGACAATTTTCATACTTGGTACATATTTAGTCTCCAAAGGGATAGCTGTGTTGCTTCATTCGCTATTATTGATTTCCTTGACTCTCAAGAAAACATTCCCAAGTATTAGGAAAACTTTCTTGAGTCTTCAGGAAAACTTTCTTAAATCCCACAGTCTTGAGTGTTTTTGAATGTTAGTTATAACTACATTGATTTCAGTAAAGACTTACATATTGGTTTTCCACCATCTTTAATCGAATTGGGCAATCTTTATTTTGTTGGATTTCATTGAGATCTTCATAATTTCACCATCTTTATCTTTTTCTCTTCTCTTTGGTGTGTTTCTTGGAGTTTCTTGCTTGAATTTCAGATTCAGCTTTTCTTGTGATATCTCCTATCCCTTCATAGGTGCCAATGAAAACTAAAAAAAAATTTATGAAGTCATATTGCAGTTTTGTTGCAGGAGTAAGAGATAATTCGGTGATAAACTAGCTGTGACAATTTGCTACTGTGATTGCAGAGAGCCAAAGGGCTTTTGATGACATTGTTTTTGAGTTGGCACTATGCTTCTTGCCTTGGAACATGCTACTGAACAAGTCAATTAGAAACTAACTTGAGATCTTCGATCCCCAAGAAGGCTCATACAAGTGGTCATGAGTAAGGATTAGAATACTCTAAATCTTGAGCAAATGGATGTGCATTAATGATAGGTTGGAGTACAATAGAGATAGGGATAGGGGTCAAGCACTAACTCTCCCCCTTAAATACTCCTATATAGTGGCAATTGCCACTTCTTCTTGAGTCCTAACTGTCAAGATTGTAACCTTGAGTATTAAGGTTGGAATTCTAACTATCAAGAAAATGCTCAAATATATGGTTAATTTGTTATACTTCACTCCCTCAGGCATAAAAAGTGCCTAAGGTGGCTAGTTTGAGCTTGACTTTGGGCACTTTGTATTTCTAGAGGTTTGAAGTTATTTAAATAACCTCAACCCCTTGGGCATAGAAAGTACCCAAGATGGCTAGCTCAAGCTTGACTTTGGGTATGTTGTGTTCCTAGAAGTGCTCAAGGTTGAGCTTAAGCCAACAACCTCAAGCATGTTTGCGGCCCAGGGATAACCTTAGCCCCTCTAAGCCGCAAATATGCCTGAGATGGCCAACCCAAGCTTGATCTCAAGCACTTCTGCGGCCTGTGGGGCCAAAGTTATTTAAATAACTTGGGCCCCTTGGGCTAGAAACGTGTTTGAGGTGGCTGGCCTAAACTCAGCCTTGGGCACTTCCATGGCCCAAGGGGCCAAGGTTATTTAAATAACCTTAGCTCAAGAGTTAGATGGCTTAAACTCAACCTTGTAGTTCAGAGAGTTGAGAATATTTAAATAATCTTGGCCCTTTGAGCCGCAAACATACCCAAGGTGGCCAACTCAATGGCTAGAAAAAATGCTCAAGGCCAAGCATAAATGCCTATAGTGGCCACCTAAGAAGAGGGAGAAGAAAGAGAAAAAACAAACAAATGGAAGAAATTCACTTTTACTGGCTTTGTTCTAGTTGCTTCCTCAATCTCACTCACTCTTGATCTCTTGAGCATTAGATCTTCTATTGCTCTCAATCTCTCGTGTGCTAGATCTCTTACGCTCTTAATCACTCACGCTCTAGATCTTTCGTGTCATCACTCACTCTTAATCTCTCGTGCATTGGCAGCTAATCTTGGTGGCTACCCTAACCCTAATCTTGGCTGGTAGTACCCTAACCCTAATAAATCTCTTATTCTGGCTATTCTTTCAAATAACTTAATTCTCAATCATTTGTTTTATTATCACCATAGATCTTATTTTGTCTTATCATTATAAATAATAATGATAAAAATAAAGTTTATTTCAATTTATGGTGATTTATTTTGTATATTTTAATAACAATATAACTAAACATTTAATTTATTAAAGATATAATATTAATTCTCACAATTTTATATAAAGGATGCATTCTCATAAATATTTCATACATGTTTTGGATTCATTACAAGAAATTTAAAGAGTATAAATAAGGCATGTTGCATTACTATATTAAATATGTTGTATTATATAATCTATGAATTGGATGAATCCTCATCCATAAATTTATTTTGTATTGTGTAAGAACCTAAACTATAGGTATATGCTGTAAATGTCATTAAGCAGAGTTTGCACACTTATGGATAAAACTTGACTCATAATTAGAATCAAATCTATGTCATTGAAGAATTTGTAAACGCTCCTGAGTTTGGACTTCCCGGGAGGTCATCCAACCCAGTATTATTCAAACCCAAGGACACTTAACCCCAAATATCCCAACCGATTGGAAAAGAAGGTGCACTCTTGTTCATGGGCCCTTTCTCTCTATATTTAAACCCCATGGATCGTCTCTCAAGTCATTCCTTTTGGTTGCTTAGGATCCACTATGCTTCCCTACAAGTTCACGCCCTCGTGAACGGAAGCTGAGAGCCGCAGCTCTCCCGAGAGCCCCGCTCTCTTGACACCCTACCCCTCGGGTCGAGCCCAGTGGGAGCAAACTGGACCAGCCAAATGTCAATCAACATGTGGTGCGATTCCTCTAGCCAACCAACAGAGTCGGACCCAAGACCGCTCTGATACCAAATGTAAACGTTCCTGAGTTTGGACTTCCCGGGAGGTCACCCAACCCAGTACTATTCAAACCCAAGGACGCTTAACCCCAAATATCCCAAGACCCTTAACCGATTGGAAAAGGGGGTGCACTCTTGTTCATGGGCCCTTTCCCTCTATATTTGAACCCCATGGATCGTCTCTCAAGTCGTTCCCTTTGGTTGCTTACAAAATTATTATCACCCTATAGAAGAAATTCGATGCCCATATCAAATGCCTCTTTTTAATCCTATAACTTATTGACCATGTCTCCGAGGGCATCCCCCCACTTAGTGGTGTGCCTAAGTTAGCCTCCCCAACCAAGAGCCCATGACAACAAAATATAAATGTCCTTATACCCTTCCCCTTCACATTTTATTGAGGACAATCCCACTTCTATGCGTCCCAAGAATCATAGTCTTCCTTCCTCACAACATAAGAGGCAATTTTTTTTTTTTCTTCGTCTCCAAGAGCACAATGCCCTAGTATGGGGTTGGGACTTGAACTCAATCTTGCTTTACTAAAGGGTTGGGACTCGAATCTAACTTTTGTAGAATGCATTTACGGATTTGACATCTCTATGGTGAGTCAAGAGTAGTTTCTTACATCTAGTTGACCTAGCTAACCCATGCTAATTAGCTTACCTTCAGTGTGCCTTCAAGTCCCAACATATGACATTGCTCAATTTCTCCAAATAGATTTTTTAATTGAATTTTGTATAAGTATATAGAGTTTTACCTTGCAAAAATTCCTCCGCTAAATCTTGCGCATTCACTATGTTCTCCTTCGGTTCCCATGTTGCTTCGCAATGTGAAAATCCTTGCCACTTCACATGGAACTCCTTCACCTCGTGTCCTTGTTGCTTGCTCTTACACACATTAAGGATGGCCTCGATTTTGTATTCCTCTTCCCTTTGGATAACCTCAGGTAAAAGTTTTACGTGGTCCTTGCGAAGCGAATCCTTAAAATACAGCTTGAGTAAGTTCACATAGAACACAAGGTGCATCTTCCCCAAGACTACTATATGGGATCAGACGAAAGTTGACCTGAAGGTAAAATGCATGTATTCCTGGAAATGAACTAATCTTGAGTCCCTTAAGCATGCAAGGCATTACGAGATTGAGGCACAAATTGGTAAGGTGGCTTACGACCTCCAACTTCCTCAAGAGATAAATTCTTGGTATTCAGCCACACCTTCTCCCCATGTTAAAACTCTACATCCTTGCGCTTCTGGTTCACATATTTGATTTGCCTTTGTTAACCCATTCCAAAGAATCCCTCACTAGATTCTAAATGTTGAGTCTTTTTGCTGTGAATGCCTCCACTGTGGGTAACTCTCCATGATACTCGGCTATACCGAGTTCCACAGGACCTTCAATAACTCACCCATTAATGACTTCCCATAGACTCACCCCGATACTCGAGTGTGGTGAATTGTTATAGCACATTTCCACAAACCCAAATGACTTACCCAATCAATCTAGTCTCTAGAGACATAGCATTGCAAATAATCCTCTAGCTGCCTATTCACCTTTTCAGTTTGTCCATCTATCAAGAAGTGTCAGTGCCACCAAACTTGATTTAATACCTAATATCTATCTGTGGGTGATAGGCTGTGCTGAATTTCAACTTGGTGCGATACTGTTCCAGAAGAGTTTTCTAAAACCTACTGATGAAGATCTTATCTCGATCTGAGATAATCTCTTATGGCCTTCTCTGCTTTCGAACCACTTGTTTGAAGAACAACTTCACCACACCTTCCGCATCCACTTTTGTTATGGTGGGTATGAAATGTGCCATCTTAAAAAATCGGTCCACCACCACGAATATTGCATCAAACTTGGGGGGAGTCCCATGATGAAGTTCATTGTAAGATATTTCCATGGACAATCTGGAATTGGGATGCTTTGTAACAAGCCCCCATTAGCCTTTGTCATGGCTTTGACCTACTGACATGTTGGACATGTCTTTACATAGTCTTGGACATCCTAATTTATATTTGGCAGTGATACTTTCTCTTGAGTAAGCCCATCGTCTTGGGCACTCTGCCGTATCCCGCAAGAAGTCCGCCATGACACTCTTTTAAAGCTACCTTCCTTAGTTCCCCTTTTGGAACATACACCCTCGTTTGTTTATAATAGATGAATTCATTACATTCCGCATAACTTGTTTTCTCTTTCGTTAGCAACTCACCTCTGTAGTGAGCTTCTTGCACCTCTTGGTTCCTTAGCAACACTTCTTGTGCTAGACCATCGTTCTCATGCGCTATTTGGACATCATCCAAAAGGTTGTTGTCATGCTAGATATCGCCAACTTCAAGCTCGCTTCTTGACTAAGAGCATCTGCCACGATATTGCTCTTCCCAAGTTTATACAAAATCTTGCAATCAAACTCGGCCAAAGCATTAGCCCACTGACCCTATTTCCCTCTCAAGTCAAGCTGTGACAAGAAGTGTTTCATTGCCACATTATCCGTGTAAACTTTAAAGTGTCTCCCAAGGTAGTGTTGCCACTCCTTGAGCGCCTTAACCACTACAAACAATTCCTTCTCATGGGCAAACCACTTTCACTGAGCATTGTCCAACTTCTTCGAGAAGAATGCTACTAGATGTTTGTCTTGCTTTAACACTGCGCTCAATGCAAAGTTTAAAGCATCTGTTTTTACCTCAAAGTCCTTACCAAAGTTTGGTAATACCAATACAGAAGCCTTCCTCAACTTCCCTTTGAGGTGGACAAATGCCGCCTCGCATTCTACTGTTCATACCATCTTCCCTTTTCCCGTTTGGTTTGTTAAAGGCATGGTTACTCTCGAATAGTGTTTAATAAACTTTCAATAGTAGTTGCATAGCCCCAAGAATGCCCTTAACTCGTGTACATTCGATGGTCATTCCCATTTTTGGATCGCTTGGACCTTCTTAGGGTCCACCTTGAGCTCGTCCTTACCCACCACATGCCCGATAAACTTTACCTCTTGTTGAGCAAAGTCATATTTGCTCTCTTTAGTATACAACTAATGTTCCCTTAGTTTTTCAAACATCTGTCTTTGTTCTGCGTCCGGCTTAAATCTAAGCCCAAGTTCCACACTATACTAGCTAGTGGAGTACCCATTTCCTCGTATTATGCCATTGGTATGCTAAAGTAGCACTAAACTCTATTTGGCTCCATTTTGTGTGTTAGTCCTAGCATTAGGATGCTAAATACTCTAGGACTATTCGAAGTTGCTCTATGCTCTTGTCCCCTTTCTCCTTAAGCTATACACTCGGGAGTAGTTTTGTGCTTCAGTGCCATCACTCCTTGGCTCAATGCTAGGAGTTTAACTTTGTTTTTTTGTTCAGTAGCCCAAGGCTCTGAAACTCAGGTTCCGCACCATTGTCCTTTGGACACATGGCATGTGGTATGTGACATGTGGCATATAGAGGGTTTAAATTTCACTTCATGGTTATCCTATGGTAATTCACCATATGATAAAGGGTAAAAACCACGTGCGCTACACTATTCCCATAGAGATGCATAAAAGGCTTGCAAAAAAAGGTAAAGTAGTTAAATTTATTAGTACTATCTAAGCAAAAGCAAAGTAAAATAAACTTGGCTTAAGTTCTTAAGTATGAGATTCTCTTCACGAAGCAATCACCACTCCTACAATGAAGAAAATAAAAGGTTGAAAGTATACAATTGCTATTTAAAACTTTCTTTTTTGCATATGTCCAAATTTTACTAAGCGTGAGGAATATATGAAGGTATATACTCTTTACAAGCATATATACTACATCTTCATCAACACTTTACATTAGGATCCTAAAGTGGACATTTATATACACTAGGCAAGCTTTACCATTGTTGAATTGCAGAAGATTTTTGGAGCTAACTAGATTTTCTAAGACTATTGATGTTTATTCTCTATCAATAATATAAACTTATTATACTTTTTATAATTAATTAAAAAAATATACTTTTCATTTAATATACTTATGAATTATTCTTTTTTCAATACTTAATACTCATGTCTCCATTTCTGTCTTTACCATCTCAAAAAATATTTCACAATAGTCTTTTAAAGGAGTGATGTTGTAATATGTTACAAAAGCATATGTTATCATATTAATCGTTGCCATTATTTCCACTAAAAACCAAAAAACAAATAGAGCATTTCTTGAAAGTCATGGAATTGCAATTTTGTAAAACAAGTAGAAGGACATTTTTTTGCACCCAATTTATTACACCCTTTGTCATTGCATTTATCTCTAACTTATAATCACTATCTTCTCTTTCTTTCTCTTATGTGGTTTAATTATGCTATACTATTAACTATTGTAACTCCTAACCTTTGACTTATTACTTTGGGAAGAAAAATTGCTAGAGTTAAAATTACTACCATTAAAACCCATAGACATTTGTATTTCCCTCTTTTCGAATGAGAGTGCAGTGAAGATTTATAAATTCTAGACACTATTCTATGACAAACCCCTCAAAAATGTATTCTAGTGAAAAACTAAATCTCTCTTTTATATACAAAAAATTTATATTCCTTTCAAATGGTTATATAGCTTTATATAGAATTTTATCACTTTATTAAATCTGTATTCTATACTTTCTGGCTACTAAATATCAGGTTCGTCAAAATTAAAAAATTATTAAATTTAAAATCCTCGAAGGCCAGTCGCATCGACTCTTGAGGCTTATCCTCCTCTTATTCAAGATTACTTTAAATTGTTAAAACAAGAAGTGTCCTTTAGAATATTTTTATCTATATAATATGGAGAGTATTCTAAAACTATTAAATTTCCCAAAACTTTAATATTTTTAAATTTATAATATTCTAATTAAACTATAATTAAAAATTGAGCTCAATTCGTGTTAGCTCATGAGCTTAAGAATAGTCCACACTCTTCTACACTTTGACTAGAACAAAGGTTCCTATATCAAATGATCTAGAAGCATTCCCTAGATTCTCTCAACCCACTCAGTTGCAAACTTATTTTTGAGGCAAATGCCTCACCTCCTGGCTGCATATCCTTGCTATATGCATTTGGCCCTTTAATATCCTTATTATTGGAATTACCCAAATTATCTTTGTCCCTTATAATTATTACATTCACCTCCACAACTAGATTCATGATTCCATTTCTTTTAGAATCTTCTATTGTGGCATTATAAAGTTGCCTTATCCTTAACCTCCTTCACCAAATGCCAATTGAAATTTACACCCTTTTTCTTTATGAGGCTTTCTAGCCTTATGGAAAGAAGCAAAATCATCATGTAGCAACTTCTCTTTATTCAATGCAAATCCTTGATTTTGGAATTCTTCCTCCTTAAAGAATCTAATGTCTTCACAACTCTCTATAGTCATTTAAAGCCTTTTTGGCAGCTCCTAGAAAGCTAAGCATTTCCTCTGAGTTTCATGATGGCCTAGCTCTTGGTGTGGCTGTTGCTCATGACACCATTACAACACTTCTCATAGGATCATTGAAAGTTGGCCAAAATCCTTTTGCTGCCTCTTATTTGGCTTGCTCTTCTTTTTTTTTTTGACTCAAATTTCCTAGAACAATCTTCTATCCTTCTAGAAGTGTAGCAGGATACTCATTCCTAAAAATCTTAGAGACCCTCTTACTAATTCTAGAAAACACTATAAATCTCTCTAAGTACATAACAAAACAATTAAATATTCTACTACCTTTGATACCAAAATAGGGATATAGTCAAACTTGCTTTATTAGCCCATAATATTCTTCCATGTAGCCTATTGTGTAGCAAATCCCTCTAGGAATATAGAAGCGCAAGGTCAATGGGAGTTCCAAGTAGCAATTCAAGGACCCAGCCCTCCACCATATGCTCCCAACCAATAGTCTCCCCATATAAAGATTCATGAAACCCTATTCCCTAGTTATTGCCAAAGCCAAAACTAGAAGGCACTGTACCACATAGATTTCTCTAAGTATACCCAAGTGAGAATCTAGTGAGTTGTGAGAAATGCAAATAAAGATTTCTCATGTGCTATAATCAAAGCTCACTAAAAACCAAGTGAAAACTTTTCAAACACTCATCAACTCCTCATTGCTCACTAACAACACTTCAAAAGCATTCTTAAACACTTTTAATTGCTCCAAAATAGGGGTGAACCATTTCTTGTTATTACCCTTCTTCTGATTTCCTTTAGCTTTCTATTAGCCTCTAGCATAAATTCTTCTCCCACAATTCCCAGGGAATATCTACACATCTCCACATCACACCAAGTTGGCCTAGCAAACCATGGAATAGAAATTTTGAACCTTCTATCAAACTCACAAATAGACAACTTTTCTTCCATGGCATTAACCAAGCTACAAACAAAACTCAGAAACCTGAGTATCACACTTGGAAAACAACGATCTAAACTTTAAAACCTTACCTTCTATGCTTGCAGGTAAAAACAAGCTTTACTGGTTCAATGAGCCTTGGAATTTCAGCCACTTCCATTTGGCGACAATTCAAGGCAAGTTTTTTTAAGTCTTATTGGATCTCATCTCACAAGAAAGTTTTCACGAGTCAAGTATGAGATCATTTCTTCTAGCAGCTCTCATTCTAATCTCTCAGTTGGATTTGTGCTATGCACCACCAGATGGGATTTTTAGAATAAGAGCCTTACATAATATGCTCACCGTGGAACAAGTAAGAGCAGTGGTAGAAAGAATACGAGGCTATGTGAGGAATATACGTGATAATGTTCGATTTGGGGCTGGAAGAACGATGGAACTTGTCGTGATTTTTGATAGGAATACATTTGTTAATGTCTATTTATTTGTGTATAGTAGAGTGTTTGACGAGACCCCAGGTATTTGTACCATGCGTCCAACGATCCAAGATGTGCTTGGCCAAAACCTACGGCAAAATATACTGGATATGTGCGACAGGATACTAGAAGAGTTATGGGATGTAGAACGTTGGTACGGTTATGTTGACATTGTTCTTCAATATATTGGACTTCATTATGAACTAGACCTTCCAAAGAGTAACCAGCTTTTGTTCTTCAACATCTCATCGGTTAATACATCTGATGATCACAAGGATGAAAAGCTTGGTGGGTTTGATAGCGATATAAGACACTGTTGGGTCTATACTACATCACTGGTCAGTGGCTCTAGAAACATTCTTGGCTCGTATTTGCTGGGTGGAAACAGCTTAATCTCGGCTGATAGTTCTTATAGGTTGACAATGCAAAAGAATTGCAATCTCGTACTACAAAGTCCCAGGGGAATAATCACATGGAGCTCGGGAACACAGGGAAAAGACTCCAATTGCTACTTAATCCTGCTAGCTAATGGAAAATTGGTGATTTTTGGATCTAGAGGAGAGGCGTGGTCAAGCAAAAGTATCTCCATCCAAAAGAAGTTATACGCTCTTGTGATTGAGAATCTTGGTTACTTAGCCATTTACAGAACAGACACGGCCACACTTGTTTGGAAATCTCTCTAAGAGAATTGTGCTGATATTGCCTAAAATTTTGATTGATTGATTAATACATGGCCGTCCTTAACAGATTTATACGTACAATAGACATGGCTGCCCGCAAATCTGCATATAATTTTCTTTTCATTTACAAAAGAAAATGCCGGTTTTTAGTTTTGTAGACATTGATAATTAGATCATCACAGTAAAGTTTAACAAAATAACTTTCACATCCACATTGTCATGAGCCACCTGGTGAACCAGGTTGCTCATGAAGCTTTCTTCTTTGTTAGAATAAATAACACGACGGTAGTTAATCTCCAAGCACACCCGCCCTGAAGCGCAGGCTAGAAACCATGAGAACGAAACATTTTGGGCTGGCCCTGGCACTGAGAAATGGCTCAACACGAAATCCACCCGTCACTCCACCTTCGCCATGGCGCCATGCACTGCCTAGCACCGGCGCTCTCGCCATACGCGAGCAAAGTTTGTACTAGCGCGCACCCTAACCTTCGGTCGGAGTACAAGGTACCTCTAGCATCGCAAAGGGAAGTGGATTGGCATGGCCCAAGAGAAGCTCCAATCCGGGAGCAATCATTCTACGAGTGTGACGCGGTGGGTCTTGCGCCACGGCTGCTGGGAAAGCTTCTGCCAAATAAACGAGGTGTGAGCTTTTCCTCATTTTTTTTCCTCTCTAGAATTTAACTACCCGTTGCGTGCCCGGTGAAATTCTTCTTCCAAAGCTTCTTTGCTTTTCTTCTTTGTATAGTTTGGACAAGGAGGGCATACCTCATTGGACTCAGGTAAAGTCAAGTCACTGCCAGTGGCTAACTTGTCTGCTACGCGTTGATCTTGCAAAAGATCACGGTGTTAAGCCGCTTCATGTTGAGCTCCTTGACTGGTTTGCAGTGCTGCTGCAAGGAGACGTAACGCCCTCCCAGACACGGTTTTCAGGCTGCGCAAGTGCTTCTCGGGAGGCGTGCTTCTCGTGTGGTCACAAGTGCTGGCATTGGTGAAAGGTATTCAAGACTGAAGACAAGAGGAAAGATTTCCATTGGCATCTATTGCATTGTGGTCTTATGCTTCAAGCGGGGCGCAAAACTATTATTAATATACCTACATTCTATTTTGCCGCTGTGCTCATTCATTCCTATCAGATCATTTTAAATTTGTGAGCTTCATCAGCTTTAAGACTTTCACGCCAGATCGGGCGCTTACAGGAGAATCTCTTTACAGTTTCTCCAGTTTAAGGAGATCTGTCACACCAGGTTCGTGACCTTTTTAGATCTGACAAGTCTTCGATTGACTACTCAATGGTCGAGTCATCCTTCCAGGTATGAGCTAAGTTACGTGATGCTTGCTCCAAGAGATCTTCTCGAACAGGTGGTCTTGAGATTTGATTCTCGAGATGGTTCTTCTCCTGATGCCATTCTTGTCATCGGAGGTGAGATCGAATATGCATTCTGGCTGAGGGTGGGGATCGAATATGCACTGACCGCATTATGGAGATTTGCAATCCCTGGGACTCCGTGGGTGAATGCTCCAAGAAATACCTTGCAACTCCAACTCCAAAAAGTTTTCTCCTGACGCTTGGAAACAACAGTCTAGCTTTAAGTCCTTGCCTTTTATGTGCTTGCAGGTAAAATAGAGCTTCAGTTAGTTTTCCGAAACTTCAGCCACTTTTATTCGGCGACAATTCGTTTCTTCTAGCAGCTCTCATTCTAATCTCTCAGCTCTATGCACCACCACATGGGATTTTTAGAATGAGACTCTTGTATGGTATGCTCAAGTAAGAACCATGGTAGAAAGGATACATATACGTGATAAAGTTTCATTTCGGGCTGTTGAAATTTATCGTGATGCTTGCACAGAATACGTGTGTGAGCATCAGTGTTTAGTAGAGTGTTTTACGAGAGGATGTGTGTACCATGGATCATCGATCCAAAGAGTTTTTGGCCAAAACCTACGGCAAAATATACTGGATATGTGCGACAGAGTTAGTAGATCAAGAACGTTGGTTCTGTCGTGTTGATATTGTTCTTGAATATATTGGAATTGACTATCAGCTCGAACTTCCTAACCAGCTTTTGCTCTACAGCTTCTCGTCGCCTAAATCTTGATAATCACAAGTTTGATGATCTTGAGCCTCATGGGCTTGACAGCGATATAAAAGATTGTTGGGTCTATAGTACATCACTAATCAGTGGCTCTAGAACGCTCTTGGCTCGCATCTGCTGGGTGGAAACAGCTTAATCTCGGCTGATAGTTCTTATAAGTGGACAATGCGAAGCAATTGCAATCTCGTGCTACAGAGTCCCAACTCGAGAACATAGAGAAAAGGCTCCGATTGCCTGCTAGCTAATGGGAATTTGGTGATTTTTGGATCTAGAGGAGAGGCATATCCGTGATCGAGAATCTTGGTTACTTGGACACTTGTTTGGAAATCTCTCTAAGATAATCATGCTTATATAATGCTTAGTCTTGTTACTATCATACCCGTACGCTCCTTCATTGCATAACTTCAAGGCGATTGATTGATTGATTGATACATTCTCGTCCTTGTGTATTACACCATAAGTTTAGGTGTTATATTATTCTCCAGTTTGTTGTACCAGCATCGTCCCAGCTGCCGTACGCGCCGCGGTAAATTCGCAGTCACGCTTGTCAAAGTAAATTCAAAGGCGTGGGAAGAAACCTGATTGGAGGATCGGATGATTGGGGAGGGGAATCTTGTCGACACGTTTGTAGCAATGGTCTAGGTCGTATTACGCCCTAATCTTTCTTTCTTTGCATTGGCGCTTGGTTTTTCCTCTAGAACTAGGCGAGAGCGCGGGCGAAATATTTCGCCATGGATGCCGATTCGTGGAGTTGCGCAATGAATGGGGGCGGCAGGAAAGATCCCCCGGGCGCTGCCGATGCGTCGCTCGTTTCGCTCCAGGATCTGAGGTCCAAGTTACAGGAGTTTGCGCGCGTCCGCGATTGGGATCAGTTCCACAGCCCCCGCAATCTCCTGCTCGCGCTGGTAAGAATCGCTGCCCCGAGAGAGCGCTCGATCGATTAGCGATTGAAATATTTCGGACATATTTCGAAAATATTTCTTCCTCTTTCTCTCGATTGCCTGATGGCGAGAGGCTTTTTAAATGCTTTCTTTCTCTTCTTCCGATCGATCACGGAGAGTTCCTGCCTTGATTGTAGAGAATGTCTCTGATTTGTGACCTGTGTGACTGCACTGTTGCTGCTTGCGCTGGCTGGGAGGCCCGTGTCCCTGGCGATGGCCCCTGGCCAGGCGAGCATTGTTTTCTAGCTCTAGAGCGAATCGACCCTCGCTCATAAATGTCAATGGGGGTGCCTGGAGCTTGGGTGGTTTTGTCCGCTTTTTGGAGAACATATTTTTCTCATTTGCTTCTTCTTTGTTCTGAGGATGGGATGGAGCGATCGCTTTTATTTATTCCTTTCTCCTTTCTCTTCTTCTTTCTCTCTTTGGCTGGGTCGCCTGCCAGTTTTGCCGCTCTGTGTTTGCTCCTCACGTTGGCCTTGTGGTGTTTGGGATGCTTGAGTGGAGCGCGATTGATTAGTACCAAACTTTTAGCCATTGTCTTTTCTTCTCCTTTTTTTTCAGGTTGGCGAGGTGGGTGAGTTGTCCGAGATCTTTCAATGGAAAGGCGAAGTCCAGCGGGGGCTCCCGGACTGGAACGAGGCCGAGAAGGAGCACCTCGGGGAAGAGTTGTCGGATGTGCTGCTCTACTTGGTCCGGCTGGCCGATGTGTGTGGAGTGGACCTCGGCCAGGCGGCACTCAGCAAGCTCAAGAAGAACGCGGTCAAGTACCCGGTCGAGAAATGCAAGTCCCAGAGCACAAACGCGCAATGAAAAGGGGAGACACACACACACACACACACACAACACTCAACAGGTTCTTCTCATTTTTCTCTTCGCTCCCAGCAATTTTGGCTTGTGTCTTGGATAAGTAGGTAGGTGCACAGTTCTCTCATTCTTTCCCAGTTTGAATCTTTCTCCTAAGATCGGAATGTGAAGCTTTCCATTGACTTGTGTGTGCAACAAAGCAAAGACCTGTTTTGTGTCTGGATCAAGATCAACGAGATCAACGGGATGAGATGTTCTTCTAATCCCCGTTCGTGTGGGTGCAGGAAGATATTTTTTGCAGCGTCAGAAATCTTGGGGGATCCATGCCGCGGACTTATAAGGCAGGATCCAGGCGCTCGTGCAGACATGCCACTCAGACGTGTTTGAAAGTAATCGCACCGGCAAGGGTCCCATTTCTTCCCCCTTAGTGGTTCCTTTTCTTTGGATACTGCTTTCCATCCTGGCTTTCTACTTTAGCACTGAGACAAAGTCAGCCCAAGCCAGCTTTGTCTTTCCTCTGTACCTTTGTATACCAAAGAAAAGTCTGATTTGACCTACAAATCAGTCAGTGCTAAACACCTTTCAAACAAGGGGCACTCCGAGAATTGAACTCCGCACCAGAATCATTCATAAGTGCCCACTAATGAAATGCTCACCTAATTACATTTAAAATCCTTAATGGAAAACTGATTAATGCCCCTTTCTGTAAGACACATTGTTCTTCCTTTATGCTTTAAACGGAAGGAAGAGGTTGACAAACACCAAGAATATGCCATAGGGCTTTTTTAGGGCTTTAGAGGCGCTATGCAGCTCTGCGTTTTCGATTCTCGGCGAGGCCAGCAGGAGGGGCATGAGCTCGACAAGGTCCTCTTCTTCTACCCGCTCGATTGCCCGCTCCCCTCCCAGCTCTCCCTCGTCGGCCTCAGCGAGGGCCTCATCACATTCTCCAGGTACGATCACTCTTCCCTCGCCTCGCCCTGCTTAGAATTCGGCCTCCTTCCTCTACCAGGATATTTTCCCCCGATAGTCCTTGCGAGTTCATGGAGGCCGAGAGGCACGGCCACATTTTCTACGAATGCGAGCCAGATATCTGGATGATTTTGGTAAGGACAAAACGAAGGCTTCCTTTCTATGTTATTTGCTTTGTTTTTGTGCTTCAAGGTGGTCGAGAAAGATGGCGACCAAGTAACCAGAGATGGTGCTTATAGAAGCTTACTCAGGGAGTTGTATGGTATTTTCAGGCTGTTCTATGGGAAGATCTCATCTCGCCTTGAGAATAATCCAGTCGCCGACGTTGTTCGCAATTGCTTGTATGTGTTCGTTCCCGACTATATTGGAGGTAAGTGCTGGTCCTTTTTCTCTCTTTTTTATTGAGAGTTATTATGCAGATATGATGGCGGGGAAGACTTTGTGGCTTCCTACAATCTCGGATTCGCTCGCTGAGCATGCGACTGTGAGGATTCTCTCGGTGGAGCCCGACATTCTTCTCGAGTGCCAGGTAAAAAAAAAACTTTTTAGTCATTTGATTTCTGTAGGCTTTTGGTTTTTTCTTGACATCTCTGTTCCTGATCAGTTACCTTATCTTGGTTGAAGTCCTTGCTGGGTCTCTTGGAGTCGTGGAGTGGAGTACCTCAGCAGTCGATGGTTCTTTTTCACAACTATCTCATATCCAGCACGCTTTTACCGGTAAGTTTTAGTTTCTTCGCCGATTTGATTCTAGAGTGTGCTCTTTTTTTTTCTCAGGCTGACACAATGGCAATGTACACGTATGCTGTCTTGCGCATGATACCATCAGTCGTCTCGCAATCTTTCGCTCAAGGGTCCAAGAGGTCGTATACTCGGCACTCGGTGCTAAACAGCGTCGTGTCCACGTTTGTGACAGAGCCCAAGCGTTCGGTGTCCTCGTTACACGAGCAAACCGTCTCGCAGCCGCTCCACCATGACGCTTGGTGGCAAGACGTGGACGGCTTTCTCTCTAGTTTTGCTTGGGGTGCTGATGGTCCCGGCGGTGGCGCAGTTATTCCTAGTGTCTGGCTTCAAGAGGGAGAGAAGATGACATATCTCTGTGTTTATCAGCACAGGGCGCTAACTTTGCTGATGTTTATCCCGAGTGCCGAATCGGTGGCACTTCTGAGGAAACAAATCATCGACCAGGTAAGTTTCTATGTTGTTTTTCTTTTACAAGTTAGTGGCTGATCACTGACCTCTTGCTGTGTTCCAAGGCCGATAAAATCCAAGTGCTCGAAGAGAAGCTCACGAAGCAGTGGGGTGGGAGTAATGCAATGCATGTTCCTGGATACCGCTACATGCACCACGACTTGAGTAGAAGAACTATAAAAGCGTCACCTCCGAACAAGGTTGCTACGTTGGCCAAGGTGGGTTTTTTTTTTTTTTTCTCATCCTTTTCGTGACAGAGATGTTTCTCGCAGGAATCTCTGGCAGTCTTGAACAAGGTGAGAGGAGAACTCGACAAGGAGAAGAATCGATCAGATCACACAGACAAGGAGCTCTGCTTGCGAACGAAAAACAATGCATGGGTTTCCGCTAGAGCCCGTGCTGGACACGAGCTCTACGTGGTACTCGAGAAAGCCAGTGACACATTGCTAGTGGCCTCGGACGCTATTGACAAGTTTAACAAAAGGTAAACGAAACTTTTCCTTCCAAGTTCCTGAAAGGCTCATCTCGATCCAACAACAGGCACTGTGAAGGCCGGCTTTCATCAGATTAATCTTGTACAAATCAACTTCATCGCGAGAAAAAAAAAATAGAGGACGTCGAAGAAAAAAGAGCTCTTTCATTTCCAGTCTACACACAACTTTGCCAGATTATTTTGCCGTCCTCTTCTCCTATCAATCAAACCTTTTGGCTGCCGAGATCAAAACGTATATTAGTTCTGCTTCACTACCTTCCACTCCACTGACGCTACCGTCCCGCGCGCACCAAAAATCTAATCCTTCTTCTCCTGTCTCTCAGCTCTCGTCCCAGGCACTAGAAGCCCCGTGATGTCCACCACCGTAACCATGACCGTGTCCACCGTGACCCCCATACCCGTGGCCGTGACCATGCCCGTAACCATGACCACCACCACCTCTTCCACCTTTCTTTCGATAGTCCCTGCCGCCAAACCTCGACCCCGACCGATGACTCCTGCCAAAGTTCGAGTGTGCAGCGCAACTTGCCAGCCACTCGGGGACTTGCTGGTTGGCCTCTTGCATTAGATCCACCAGCGGCCTCGCCAGCGACGTATCCTTGTCGGTGAAGAACGCGGTCGCAAAGCCACTCTTGCCTGCTCTTCCTGTCCGGCCAATGCGGTGGACGTAGTCGTCGATGTCGCTCGGGAGATCGTAGTTTATGACGTGGGCGACGTGAGGGATGTCGAGGCCGCGAGCCGCAACGTCGGTGGCGACTAGAATCGGAGTCACCCCGGTTCGAAACGACCGCAACGCGTGCTCACGCTCCTGTGGTTCCCAAAAGGTCACTCTAGCTACAAAGAAAACCAGTCACTTACCACTTGAGTCCGATCTCCATGAATGGTGGTGGCGGAGATTCCCATCTGGATCAACCAGTCCTCCAAAGAATCAGCACCTCGCTTTGTTTCGACAAACACTAGTATCAACGGAAGCTGTCAAAAGAAAACCCGTGATATCAATCACTGGAAACATTCTTGTTTAGAATTTACCTGTCCATTCAATCCGTTTGGTTTCTGAGCGTGTATCATGTCCATTAACATGCTCCGCTTATCCACGTCGTGGACGTACTCGACCCTCTGGACGATCAGGTCAGTGCTGGAGCCTACCCTTCCCACAGCAAGAAAAATGTAATTGTAGAGAAAGTCAGCCGCGAGTCTCTGCAAAATGCGATAAAAGAAGGAGAGTCAAAAACAAGCACTCGTCACTAAAGGACTGCCAAGAGAAAGCGCACCTGGATCTCGCGTGGGAATGTAGCACTGAAAAGCATCGTTTGACGTTGGCCGGGCGGTGGCATGTCGGTGTTTTCCACAATCTTCCGGATTTGTGGCTCAAAACCCATATCAAGCATCCGGTCTGCCTCGTCCAATGCCAGATACCGGACCAAGGACAGAGAAATCCTGCCCCGTTGCATAAGGTCGTCCAGGCGACCTGGAGTTGCCACCAGGATATCCACCCCCCTTTCTAGCTCTTTCAACTGAAAAATACTGGTAAGAATCGCAAAAAAAAATCTCTCTGCAACTTACCTGTGACTGGACCGAAGTACCCCCGTAAATGACAACCACTTTCACTCCTGTTTGGTACGCAAACTTCTTCGCTTCATCGTGAATCTGAAAAACCCAAGCTTTCAAGGACCGGAACACCAGAAACAAAGAAAATGCTCACCTGACTAGATAGCTCACGCGTGGGTGACAGTATCAAAGCCAGCGGAAACGCCTTCCTGCTTCCACGAGCATGTCGAGATCCCGGCGGGAAGTTCCAGAGAATCCCGGCAATGATCGGGAAGCAAAAAGCCGCGGTCTTTCCCGATCCTGTCTGTGCGCAAGCCATCAAATCCCTCCCATGCAAAGATATTGGAATGGCATGCTTTTGCACCGGCGTCGGCTTGACGAACTTACACCTCCTGATGTTCTCGTTGAGCACCGGCCCCAGGTCCACGTCCGCAAAGCTGGTGATCGCAGGAGGTATGTTCTCGCCGCTGGCCTCCACCGGGATGTCGTCGTAAGCGTCGAAGTTGATGCCAGTGTTCTCGTTGTTGAAGATGACCTCGCTAGCCTCTTCCTCGGCAAAAGGATTCACTTCTCTATCCCTTCGACCACCTCCACCACCACCCCAGCTCCGTCCATTGGCGTACCCGGGATTCTCCCATCCTTTCGCAAAGGATGGCGATGGAGGAGCCCAGTTACCACCCGACCGAGGAGTTCCAGGATTGCTGTGGTACTGCTGCTGGTGGTAGCCATAGCCGTGGTGGGGTGGTCCGGCATACTGCTGGTATTGGTGGGGGTGATGCTGGTACTGCTGGTGCTGAGCGTTTGATCCAAATCGCGGAGAAGCTCCATGAAAGTGTGGTGACTGCGGCATAGCAGCGTTGTGATGCTGATGCTGATGCTGCTGCTGCTGCTGTTTCATCGGTGGCGCTGGCTCTGGAGTCACGGTGGTGGCACCACCACCACCACCGCCGCCACCACCTTGTCCTCCCCGGTTCCTCAAGTGTGGAGGAACATAGGTGGATCGATTGGGCCGCCCTGGAGCTCCGGACGATCCACCGGAATTTGCTACGATCGGAGGAGGCGGAGGAGGATTTGCCGCGGCCTCCGCCTCGACCGAATCCGCCCAGACCGACGGCATTATCCTTTTTCTTTGCTGTTCTTTCACTCTTTTGTTCCCGAGCTCAAGCAAATCTACCTGAGAGCTCGCTCATCCCTAAATCTTGCTGCCTCCCGACGATCGCGAATCGATGCTCTCGCGAGAGATCTCGCGAGCAGTGCGCGTGATCTAGCCGGCGCCGCCCCGGAATTCACTTACCTCGCTACGATGCAAACCCTCGCGACACGGCGAAGTGAAAGAGAGAGACGCAAGCCCTAATAGTGATCTCGGCTCGCCGGTTTTGCGACGCGGCCAGTTAGCGTACGTCGGATCCGCGATCCAACGGCTGTGGCGAGAGCTCTCTCTCATTCATTCCTTGTTCTAGAGAAGGGAAGAGGAGGGAGGCTATGGTGGAGGCGGAGCTCCAACGAGCTCGATTCTAGGGCAGAGACACTCGCCAGGTAAGACGCGCGGCGGGCGCTGGTTGATTCTGGGGCGCTGGGACGAGAGACGTGGGAATCCCGCAAGAAAGATCGCGAATTCCGGTCTTGATCGAGAGAAGGGAGGAGAATCACTCGCAGGGCGGTGGATTTGCATTGGAATGGGAATGCGAGCACAACACAGGGTTTAGGGTTTCTTTAGAGCGGCCGAGAGAAAGGAGAGAAGAAGAAGAACAAGGGAGGAGATGACAACGGCATGGGCGGATTCCGTGGAGGCGGAGCGAGTGGCGGATTCACAGCCGCCTCCACCGGCGAGAAGTACGTACGTTCCACCGCATTTGAGGAACAGGCCGGCGAATGCGCCAGCGCCATCGCCAGCGCCAGTGCCGCAAGCGTCACAGCAGCAGCGCCCAGGCGCCGGCGCTTGGTCCAAGCCTCTCGCCTCCTCCAATCCTCCTCCAAGATTTGGAAGCGCGAGCTCGGGGAATGGATGGAGCAGTAGCAACGGGAGGAGCTCCCAGCCGTGGAGCGATGGGCGGAGGGACAGCAGGGAGGCCGACCCTTTTGCGAGCAGCGAGGAGAATTCGTCCGAGGCACTCTTCGAGCAAGAGAGCACTGCTATCAACTTCGATGCGTACGAGGACATACCAGTGGAGGCGAGCGGCAGTGACATCCCAGCTCCTGTCGGCACTTTCGCAGAGATCGACTTTGGAACTGCGCTGGACGAGAACATCAAGCGGTGTAAGTTCGTCAAGCCCACTCCGGTCCAGAGACACGCCATCCCCATCGCTCTTGCCGGGAGGGACTTGATGGCTTGTGCTCAGACTGGCTCTGGGAAGACGCTGGCGTTCTGCTTCCCGATCATCGCCGGGATTCTCAGGGATCCGCCAAGACAACGTCCCAGGGGACGCTGGGCTTGTCCGCTGGCGCTCATCTTGTCGCCCACTCGCGAGCTCTCAGCTCAGGTGAGTTCTTCTTTGTTCTTTGTTTTTTTCTTTGTTTTGTAAATGTTTCTTTCCAGATTCACGACGAAGCGAAGAAGTTTGCCTATAGGACTGGTCTTAAAGTTGTGGTCGCGTATGGTGGCGCACAGATTTCTCTACAGGTCTGGCGGTGCTTTTTTTCTTGTCTCTCGTACGACTGAACCTCCTTTTTTCTTGCTTTAGATGCGTGAGTTGGAACGAGGCGTGGATATTTTGGTGGCCACGCCTGGTCGCTTGCATGATCTCATGGAAAGGGGAAGGGTGGCGTTGTCAATGATCAAGTATCTGGCACTGGACGAAGCGGACCGCATGCTGGACATGGGTTTCGAGCCTCAAATTCGCAAGATTGTGGAGACCTCAGACATGCCTCCGCCAGGACAAAGGCAGACGATGCTCTTTAGTGCGACATTTCCTCGCACGATTCAGGTAAGTCTGGAATGTTTTTCAGCTGATTAAAAACCGCATATCGTTCTCCTCTTCTGCAGAGCCTTGCAGCGGACTTTCTACACAATTATATCTTCCTAGCAGTCGGCAGAGTAGGCTCGAGCACGGATCTTATAGTACAACGCGTGGAGCGCGTTCAAGAGGCAGAGAAGCGTAGCTTGCTCATGGACATTATCCATGGTCAAAAGGCGATTGGAGCGAACGGACAGGTACACAAGCTTTTGTTTCTCCTTGCATTTTCTTACCCGTGAGTTTTTCTTTACTGCAGCCACCACTGATGCTAGTTTTCGTGGAGACGAAACGAGGAGCGGATGCACTGGAGGACTGGCTGATTAGATCCGGGTTCCCTGCGACAACCATTCACGGGGATCGGACACAACCGGTAAATACCATCTCCTCGTTTTCCGATCCATCTTACAAGGCTTGTTTCATTACCAGGAGAGGGAGCAAGCTCTCAGATGCTTTAGAACCGGTATGACGCCGATCCTCGTCGCCACCGACGTTGCCGCTCGCGGCCTCGACATCCCCCACGTCGCTCACGTTATCAACTACGATCTCCCGAGCGATATCGACGACTACGTCCACAGGATTGGCCGCACGGGGCGAGCAGGAAACTCCGGCCTCGCCACCGCCTTCTTCACGGACAAGGATTCGGGCCTCGCAAAGCCACTGGCGGAGCTGATGCAAGAATCGAGCCAGGAAGTCCCGAGCTGGCTGGAAGGCATTGCGAGGTCGGGATTTGGAAGTAGAGGAGGCAGCCGATCGGGGTCGAGGTTTGGAGGAAGAGACTACAGGAAAAGGGGGCCGAGAGGTGGTGGTGATGGCTTTGGTGGCAGCGGCTATGGTGGTGGCTACGGTGGCGGTGGCTATGGTGGTGGTTCGAGCGCCTGGGATTGAGAGAGGCTCCCTTTTGGCGTTCTCGTTTTAACACGATGGTTGGAGATGGCAAGCATCTCCACGGCTCCACAGTTACGTTTTCTTTGTGTTTTTTCCGTCTCTCTCGTTCTCTCTATGTTTCAATTTACTAACTTTTGCTCGCTCAATCCATTCTTTTGCTGTTTTTTGGATCAGTGGAGTGTAAGGTTCTCCATGGCCATTTTGTTTTTGTGGTCTCTTTTAATCTTTTAATATTCCAAAAGCTGGATGTTAAGCCCAGTTTACTAACACAGTATTGATCTCTTTCAAATGTGACAGCAGTAAGTCTTTAGTAAGAGGAGAGTATTTGAAATAACTTGTATCAATGTCTCACCAACATGGAGGAAAATATCTAAAAAGATCTGTAGAATATATAATGTGAGAGAACTTATAAATAGTAAACAAGAAAAGGAAAACTAAAGTTCGCCTCTATGGAAGCCACGCATTCGATGGGGGCAATTGCGAGGCCACACTGAACTATTGCTCCAGCTGTAGGGACTCTGGAAGTCCGAACGCTGGGGAGAACTGAAGCTACTGAGACTTTCGTCATGTTTTAAAAAAATACAATGGTTTCTGCTGTAACTCATTATTAAAATAACTAAACTCCATTATGAACATTACATTTCCCGAGTTCCATTTAATTATTCCCCTCGGATTCTGTAGTATGAGATCTTTTGCACTGTCAACCTATAAGAATGATCAGCTAAGGTTAAGCTGTTTCCACTGAGCAAGTATGAACAGTGATTAGTGATGTTGTATAGACCTATCAATCTTTTATATCACTGTCAAACCCATGAAGCTTTTGATGATACTATGATACTTGTCATCATCAAACGATTTAAGCCATGAGAAGTTGGATTATTCATTCATCAGGATCTTGGATTTGATCAATTTGAATATATTCAAGAACAATATTAACATGACCATACTAATGTTGTCTATCCACCAACTCTTCCAGTATCTTACCGCATTGGACGTACGGTGAAAACACCCGCATCCTCCCTAAACGCTCTACTAAACACTAGAAAATTGACGTATTCACCCAGGACAAGTTCGAGCCTTCTTCCAGCCTGAAATGAAGCACGTATAGCTCGTCTCAGTCTCCTTGTTACCAAAACTCCACCTGGTGGCGCATGGCACGAATTCAGCTGACAGATTACAACGAGAAAGGCTAGAAGAAACAATCTTATTTTAGTTTCTTAGTTTCTTTCTTTTTCTTATCGAACTGTTTATGCGAGTGATCGATGAAGCTTGCCTTGTCCTGATTTAACAAGATTTTAGAGGGATTGTAAGTTCCAAGAGATGTGAAGTACTTAAATTACTTTTGGGTTTTTCTTCGAGCACTCCATACTGCGGTCACGTTTTGGCACCCGGGGAAGAGCCAGCCGAGGAAAACAACAAAACTATCATCTGTAGATGAATCCCGTAACTTGTTAACTGCAAAGGATGGCTCAGCCTTAAATCGGTGGAATTCAAGAGCCTATAGACAGCTTATTGTATACTTTGAAAATTCACGGACAGTGAACAGTGTGGAAGTAAGAAAATCGAAGTACCTGATACAGGAGCACAGGAACGACGTGGTGGACAATCGCATGAGCTAGCTGTGACGATCTCTAGCCTAGCGAGTCTAGTCAAATAGCATGTTCTAATTGTAAATAAGTTCTTGCATTAGAAAATATTTTAAAAATCAAGAGATCATGTAAACACTGTATGACGCGGTCTTCAAAATACCCCTATATAAACCAAACCATTCCATTGGCAAAATCATTCTTCATACTTCAGCTCGTCATTACAGCATTCTTTCTAACATATTCGAATGGAGTCTTCTCTCAAGCTCTTTTCTCTTCTTGCTATTCTTCTTGTGATCTTTCTTGGCTCCTCCAGCTGCGCCAAGAACGACAACTGCAATGGCTCTGGACTCTGTGGATCTCGCGTCAACCAGGCCGATTGCCGGCGAGCAATCTCTCGCTACACCGATGGAACAATCTACAATGGCTTCACTTCTCGTGTTTCTGGCCATTGCACCGCAATTTTCAGGTGCGATGGCAACTATCCATCCGTGAGTGGGGCAGTTCTCAAGCAGCAGTTTCTCCATGTGTATGACAACCAGCCTTGCCGACTCTGCGGAAGCCATGCATTCGACGGGGGCAATTGCGAGGCCACACTGAATTATTGTGCGAATTGCAGGGACTCTGGAAATCCCAACGCTGTGGAGAACTGAAGCTAGGCTTCGGACATGTTTCAAATAAAAGAATTGACAATAATTTGCTGTGCAAGTGTTTGCAGCGTTGTTAGTGTTTGCTTTTTATTCACTGTAACCCCCCAAATGCTGAATGACAACCTCAAGCTCCACAATGAGCTTTGAACTTGATTGATAAACTTCTTTTGATTTGAAGCAGTGAGTATACTTTCTGTTTTGTGAGCGGAGACCATCGCTGCACAGCCATTAAAGCGATGATCTTCACTGGGAGTCAAGTAAAACAGAAGTCAAAGTTTAATTGACTAGCTAGAACTTGAAAAAAGTGTTGTATGCATGGACTTGGAGCCACCTACGCCCGATGATTCCAGATAACGCTTGCATCCTCTGTATTACTGCGGCTGCTGGCACAGAGTGTTGATTGCGATATTTGATATGCACTGCATGGCTGTGAGAATTTGGTTGCTTGAATTGTCCAACTGGTGAGTTCTGGTGAGAAACGTAATGCAGCGTCTCACCATATTATAATTTAACTGCTGCAATTTGCCCAGCTTTTTGGCAAGACCACCTTGACTTGGTAGTCAGTCTTCACTAACTGAAACTTGTTACGTGTTGTACTTGGAAACTACCAGCATTACAAGTTTGACATGCTCCATACAGGCGCACCAATGAAGCTGAATCCATATTTGTTATGTGTTGTACTTAAACACTACCAGCATTACAAGTTTGACATGCTCCATACTGGCACACCAATGAAGCTGAATCCAGGAAGAATATTTTAAAGCTTTACTACAGTTCCATTCCATGAATGATTGAGGAGCATAAACTCCCCTTGCTGAGGCACCCAGATCAATAGGAGCAGCTCGAGCTGGAGCACATCTCTTGCGATTCTTGTCATCCAAATGTTTGTGTGGCTCAGGATGTGCAAGGTAGCAGTTAGCATTCCAACAGTCAACATTTACTCAATATCATGCTTGCAACACTTACCCAAGGACTGCTGTTCTTCTATTGGATGTTCTTTAAAAAAAATGCCACAGTGGAATCTCATCTTCTTGACCATGATTGAATGTGATGATCCAAGGGTGTCTTAATTGCAGCCAATTCAACTATGCAAATCAGATGTTTCAAAGATCTCAGCACCAAATTGAATAAGCTGAAATGGTGCAAAATTCAGTTGATAGAATCAACAAGAAAGGCTAGAAGAAATTATTTTATACTCATCTTTGAGTTTCTTGCTTTCTTTCTTTTTCTTATAAACTTTCTTGTGCAATCGAATGAGAGTAAGGGGTTTCAAAAGTGTAATAAAGATAGTAAGGTTAAGGATTTAGTTTTGAAAAAACTCAAAAGGTGCTTTTAAACTATATTGGGGTTAGGGAGTAGCCTTGGGTGAGAATGAACATGAATTTGAAGGGTGTTAACAAAGCCTTTCAAAGAAATGTTTAAAAGTAGTTCCCACTCAAAAAAGGAAAACTGTTTAAAGTGCTCTTCATTCAAGTGGAGTGGTGCCCTACTTGGGTATTATAAGGCTCATCGGTAGGTAGAGAGTTAAAATATTTATATTGAGCCATTAAGCCATAATGTTTCTTTTTAAAGTCTTGAACTATGAAATGCATCAAAGGCTTAGTGTGCTACAAAATATGTAGCAAAACTATAAATCCAATTATTCTGGATTGGGGATCCTCTATAGGAATTTTTGGAGAGATGGCTAAGTTTATGCAATGAGTAGTTGAAGCCAAATAAGATTAAGTAGGAGTTGGTATAATAAAAATGGACCTTGGCAAGAGAATTTAATTATAAACAAAGCAAAAGTGGTTGGATAGACAAAGTAAATTAATAAATTACAAGAAGAAAATCATAGTTTAAAGTTTTTTTCCTAGTTCTAGCAAAAGATAGAGATAAATCATTGAGAGATGGCTAAGGCAAGGCATAAGCGAGCAAAAGTAAATTTATAAAACTAGAGCCTTAAGTAAAATAAAAAGCAGTGGATGAAGAATCCATATAAAAGGAGAATTCTAGTAAGGAGACATCTAAACGTGATTTTGGGTGAAGTTTTGTTATCCAAGGCTTGATTGGACACTTTAGAAGAATAAGTAATATATACCAATACTCTACTAAAGAGTCTTATATGCAAGTTAAAGTGTGATTAGAAAAGACAATAGTTTACAAAGGTTTTTAGTACATAGGATGAGGAACCTTTGGCTAATATTGAAGTAGAATCATAAAAAGTTGAACAAATTAAGGTGGAATTTATTCTATAAGTAATTCCTATATACAAACCAAAACCTCCACAAATCCTTAAAGGAGTTTATAACTATATGGTGGTGGATGATATAGAGTATTATTTCTCAGTGTTACAGTTGCCAAACTTGGAAAAAGTTATATGTGCAAAATCATATTTAACAGATTATGTTAATTCTTAATGGAGAACAATAAAATCCAACAAAGGACCAATGCCCACTTGAAGAACTATAGCAATTTATATTCCCCTAAATACTACTAAAGAATGAGCTAAATAAGCTAGGTTAGATAAAAGCTATTTAAGAGTATATAAATGCATTTATGGATATAGGTGATATGAATTCATACATTCATCTCAAGATCTCAAGATTTTGTGTGCTAGTCCTAGAATTAAGATGTTGAATGCTTTAAGAGTGTTCTAAGTCACTCTGTACTTCTATCTCTTCACTTATTAAGTTGTACGTTCAAGAGTCATTCTATGCTCCAGTTCCTTTGCTCCTTAGCTCCATGCTTAGGAGTTTGGCTATATTCTTTCATTTAGTGGTTTAAGGCCCAGAAACTCATATTTCACTCTGCTGTCCTTGGACATGTGGCATGTGACACATAGCATGTGATATGTGGCATATGAAGGGTTTAGGTTTTGCTTTATGGTTATTCTATGGTAAATCATTATAGAATAAAAAGTGAAAATCACATATGCTACATTTGATATCAGAGGATGAGTCTTAATGAGTACTATCCAATAAAATTGGGTAATTATTCTCGTTGCATATGTAAAGATGAAAATAATGATCCAAGTGGGTACATATTTAGGTGCTAAAACTTCGCATTCATTCTTTGGGTATGGATTTTGGTTACCTTTTTGTACCATATTGTATGAACTTGCGCTTGGGAAGATTGGGTCTACAATATGGAAAATTATTTCATAGCGGCAGATGTAGATGATCATACGAAAGTTGTGTGCACACAATCCTTTCTCATTGATCATGCCAAAACTTGGTGGCACCAGGTGTGTGTTGAAAAAGGGCAGACTAGAAGTTGGACCAAGATGCAGTCTCGTATCCGTAAGAAATACTTGCCGGATGATTTTGGTTCGAGACTTTGTGCGGAGCTGCGACAATTAAAGCAGCGAGGGGACCTCATGCATTACATTAATGCATTTGCTTAGAAGTGCATTATGATTGCAAATATGAGTGACGAAAATGCTCGGAATTATTTCCTGAAGGGTTTAAATTCACTTTCTCGTAATGAGATTTTGAAGTTTAAGCCGAAGACATACCTGGAGTGTAAGGAGGCAGCTGTAAGCTCCTGAGTTTGGACTTCCCGGGAGGTCACCCAGCCCAGTACTATTCAAACCCAATGACGCTTAACCCCAAATATCCCAAGACCCTTAACCGATTGGAAAAGGGGGTGCACTCTTATTCATGGGCCCTTTCCCTCTATATTTGAACCCCATGGATCGTCTCTCAAGTCGTTCCCTTTGGTTGCTTACAATCCACCACGCTTCCCTGCAAGTTCACGCCCTCGTAAACGGAAGTTGAGAGCCGCAGCTCTCCCGAGAGCCCCGCTCTCTTGACACCCTACCCCTCGGGTCGAGCCCAGCGGGAGCAAACTGGACCAGCCAGATGTCAATCAACATATGGTGTGATTCCCCTAGCCAACCAACAGAGTCGGACCTGAGACCGCTCTGATACCAGATGTAAGCTCCTGAGTTTGGACTTCCCGGGAGGTCACCCAGCCCAGTACTATTCAAACCCAAGGACGCTTAACCCCAAATATCCCAAGACCCTTAACCGATTGGAAAAGGGGATGCACTCTTATTCATGGGCCCTTTCCCTCTATATTTGAACCCCATGGATCGTCTCTCAAGTCGTTCCCTTTGGTTGCTTACAGCAGCACAACAAGTTGCCTTTAGCCATTCACTCATGGAACAATATCAGCAACCATATGTTGGTACCTTAGACAAGAATAAGAATTCTGGGAATAAACAAGGTGATTGGAAATAGAGGATGGAAGGCAAGTTCCGCTCTGGGGGCTCACAAGCAACGATTAACAAAGGTGGTGGTGGTGGTTGGAAACCACCAGCAGCTTCTTCTGGTCCTAGGCCCTCTGTTTTTCCTCTTGGTGGGTACGAGTAGCAGCAACCTACAAAACCTGCTCCTAGTGGAACAGGTAGTGTGGGTCATTGCTTCCATTGTGGAGAGTTAGGACATAAGTCCTCGGAATGTCCCAACAAGTATAAGACAAGGTCTCGTGTTAATGTTATGAGGGAAGACGGTGGTGGTGAAGCTGAAGGGGTTGACGAGTTGGTCAATGTAGACTATGAGAAAGAGGAGGTGAGTTACTTTCGTTGCTTTCCTCAAGCTTTTCTCGCAGTCAATGCAAACACTGATCCGTTGATGTATTTGGTAGGCTTTGTCTGTGGACACCGAATCCGAATGATGATTGACACGGGAGCTATGCACAGCGTGATATCCAAACACTTAGTTAAGTTGTTAGGATTGAATCCTGAGCAAATATCACCTATACACTTCCGATTTGCGGAAGGTGGGCAAGTAGCCAGAAAATTTGTGAGTGATGTTCCAATAAAAATATCCAAGTGGAAAGAAAGAGTGGACTTGGTAGTGTTGAAGATACCAAATTTTTAGATGGTGTTTGGTATGGACTTCTTCAATAAATATTTAAAAAGGATTTATGGTGCTGGACAAAGTCGTATCATGTTGAAGTCCGAAGGACGTCCCGATGTGTCCTTCCAGTTGCAAAAGCGTTCCTCAAAGGATTGGGATGCAAAGTTCCTGACTACTCAAAAAGTAGCTAAGAGGGGATGTTGGACCTTTTGGGTTCAAGTGATGGAGGCTAAGGGTGTTGGTGATTCAGTTCGAATCGGTGACGGGGTTGATTCTATACCAAAGAAGATATTGGAGTTGTTGGCGAAGAATCAGGATATCTTCCCAAAGGATTTACCACTAGGGCTACCTCCTAGCTGTGAGGTTGATCATCTGATTGAGGTTATTCCGGGTTCTAAACCACCTATGAAAGCTCCGTATCGATTGAACATCAAGGAGATGGCTGAACTCAAGAAGCAACTCATAGAGCTTCTTGACAAAGGTCATATCCGACCAAGCTGTAAACTCCTGAGTTTGGACTTCCCGAGAGGTCACCCAGCCCAGTACTATTCAAACCCAAGGACGCTTAACCCCAAGTATCCCAAGACCCTTAACCGATTGGAAAAGGGGGTGCACTCTTGTTCATGGGCCCTTTCCCTCTATATTTGAACCCCTATGGATCGTTCTCGAGTCGTTCCCTTTGATTGCTTACAATCCACCACGCTTCCCTGCAAGTTCACGCCCTCGTGAACGGAAGCTGAGAGCCGCAGCTCTCCCGAGAGCCCCGCTCTCTTGACACCCTACCCCTCGGGTCGAGCCCAGCGGAGCAAACTGGACCAGCCAGATGTCAATCAACATGTGGTGCGATTCCCCTAGCCAACCAACAGAGTCGGACCCGAGACCTCTCTGATACCAAATGTAAACTCCTGAGTTTGGACTTCCCGAGAGGTCACCCAGCCCAGTACTATTCAAACCCAAGGACGCTTAACCCCAAGTATCCCAAGACCCTTAACCGATTGGAAAAGGGGGTGCACTCTTGTTCATGGGCCCTTTCCCTCTATATTTGAACCCCTATGGATCGTTCTCGAGTCGTTCCCTTTGATTGCTTACACAAACAAGTCACCTTATGGAGTGCCGGTCCTTTTTGTTATGAAAAAGGATGGAACCATAAGGATGTGTATTGACTATCGGGCACTCAACAAGATCACGGTTAAAAACAATTATCCTTTGCCATGCATTGATGACTTGTTTGACCAACTCTTAAAGACTAAGTATTTTACGCGACTTGATTTGTGGTCCGGTGTCGCAAATGTGACTTTAGGTATCGAAAGTTACCTGTCGGCTAGTCCTTACGGACACTCTTTCTTTACTACCACGATGGCAAGAGGTTGGTATTGCTAGACCTGTTATCAGTCTCCGCCTAAGCTAGTTGAGAAACTAGTTTTTGCGTGTACACTTGAGCAGATGAGCATAAGGAAGGAATTATTAAGTGTCTATTTAATCAAGCATACTTGACCTAGTTAGAGAAACTCATTCGTTGACTTGCACTTACTAGTGTTGGGAACCCCCGTGATATTGAGCTTGGTCCCTCAATATTCGCTAAATGATAGCTTACCGTGTCTGCCAAACACCCTCGCTATCATGCCCTTTGTGTTAGTCTCATTTTGGTCCCAAATACTATTTATGGAAAGTGTCCAGATTTGCTCATTTGGCATATCTACGGAATGTAGAGATCGGCTTGAACATAATGGTGTTTGTCTCATGTCCAAATTCACAATCTAGCGCCATTCCATATTTAATAAGTTTTGAGTTTGTCCCAGAGATTAACTCTTGATACTAAGGGAGGCTTGGGGTGAAATCCCAAAGCATGTGTTCCTCAATGGGGGGGGGTTGTGGGGGTTCTAAATGTATAGTAGGGATAGTGGGTAGGTCAGGCATGGCCAACCAATTTGAGGTATAGTCTAGCTCCCGCTTGTGTGCCTATCTTTATTCTGCATCCGGCCAAGTTCCATTCCATGCTAGTGTAAGTGACTAAATTTTCCATTCTACTTTAGTCACTTAACCACACCTTCGACCACTTGGAGGAGTCTCACTCGCAACCTCCATAAGTCTTATTTTGGACTTGGGTTTGCTAGCCCTGAGAATGGCATCCCCGCCACTCAACCTTTGCACTTGCTCCAAATGCTCCACATGTCCGATCCCATGACTGACACCCGAAGGTACCACCGACATATCAGCCGGTTATGCTAAAACCATGCCCATTCACCTTGGTCACACTAATGGTCTGACACCACCTGCATCACAGTCCTGTCTCTCAAGGACTGGGCCATCCATCCACAAGTGATCATCCCAGATCCCTTCCTTAGCATCCTTAGGATGCCCACAGATATGGGGATTAGCCTTCCCCAATATTCCTTTTTTGGTCCCTACCAAGTCCCTTTCTGCCCATGGCCGTGTTTGCCAACACTGCCACTAGACTGAGGCCCACAGACCCGACCACTAAGTCCCACAGTCCTCTAGGACTTCCTCGCCACTCGACTGTATCCTTGGTCACTACACCAGAGGATTACTCCTCTTCCTTTCCACAGTCTAGGCCTTTGGGACAATATTTCGGAACACCATCGCCTTATGCGAGCCTCATGGGTACTCTCCCCACCTTCTGTCTTTGGGTGCTCTAGCCATGGGCTTAGAGCGAGGTTCCATTGAGCCACACCAGGTATCCAAGTAGGTAGTGCCACCCACACCTGGACTGGGAGCATCAGCCAGTCGATCTCCCGGGGGAACTAGAGCCGGCTCTTGAACACTTCACCAAGTTACCCTGCTTGTCGGTCAGCATTCACTTTAGTCTTGGACTTCCCAGTGGGTAGCTCATCACCCAACACTAGATACAGCCTTTCTGGGCCAAACTGGCCTTTCTTGGCCAAACTGGCTCCACTGTAGTCCTCCCCCTTACTATACTTTTGGAGCTCACCAAACCCCCCAGGGTTTGGGAGACGAACACCTTGGGCTTTCACCCTCTCAGACTTGGACTCGGACTCGGGCTCGGGCTCGGTCTCGGCCTCAACCTTGGTCTCGGTCTCGGTCCTGGTCTCGATCTCGGTCTCGGTCTCGGTTTCGGTCCCCATCTCGGTCTCGACCTCGGACTCCATCTCGGGTCCTTCTTGGACTCCATCTCAGGTCCTTCTCAGACTCCATCTCGGATTCCATCTCGGGTCCATCTCGGGTCCATCTCGGACTCCATCTCGGGTCCATCTCGAACTTCATCTTGGACTCCATCTCAGGTCCTTCTCGGGTCCATCTCGGACTCCACCTCGGACTCCAACTCGGGTCCATCTTGGACTTCACCTCGTTCACTTCCACGTGTCATGTGTTGGTCCTTTGGGTCCCTTTTTTGGAGCCTCACTTATTGCTCACTTTGTGCTTGTTCCTCGAGCACTTTGTTGGGAGTTCCACTCCCACTCTCGACCTTTCAAGTCGGAGCTTTTAGTCCAAACGTGTTACACTCGTTTGGCTTTCGCTTTGGCCACTACCACGTGGCACTCTTTTGGCTCAACTTTGGGGCCTAGGGATTTTGTGTCTCATAGCTAGCTGGTAGAGTACCCATGTCCTTGCGTTAGGCCACCAGTATGCCGAAATAGTGCCAGACTCCGTTTGGCTCCGTTTTGCGTGTTGGTCCTAGCAATGGGATGTTGGTTGCTCTAGGACTGTTCCAAGTCGCTTCAGGCCCCTGTTCCTTCGCTCCTTGGGTTATATGCTCGGGAGTCATTCCGTGCTCCAGTGTTAATGCTCCTTAGCTCCGTGCTTGGCAGTTTGGCACCGTTCCTTCGTTCAGTGGCCCAAGGCCATAAACCTCGGGTTACACGTCACTGTCCTTTGGACACGTGGCATGTATCATGTGGCATAAAGAGGGTTTAGGTTCTGCTTCATAGTGTTATCCTATGGTAAATCACCATAGGATAAAGGATCAAAACCATGTGCGCTACATCCGGGTATCATTAGATACGGGTGGCAGATCAGGATGTGGAGAAGACAGCCTTTAAGACTTGGTACGGATCTTATGAGTTCCTTGTCATGCCGTTTGGGTTATGCAATGCTCCAGCAACGTTCAGCACTATGATGGATAGAATATTCAGAGATTATTTGGATGCATTTGTTGTCCTGTATATTGACAATGTTTTAGTCTTTAGTGAAACGTTGAAGGATCATTTGAAACACTTGGAGCTGGTGTTTCAGAAGTTGCGTGAACACAAACTGTATGCTAAGGAAAGTAAATGTGCTTTTGGTCAATTGCACATAAACTTTCTCAGACATATAGTTGGTGGTGGTGTGATTGAAGTCAACCCAAAGAAGGTGGAAGCGGTAAAGTCCTGGGAAGTTTTGACCACTGTATCAGATGTTCATTCCTTTCTCAGATTGGCCGGATACTATCGCAAGTTTGTCTGCAATTTTGCAAGAATTGCTCTTCCATTGACTGAGTTGACAAAGAGTAGTATTCCGTTTCATTGGACACCAGCTTGTCAGCATGCTTTTGTATGGTTGAAGGAGATATTGACTATGTTTCCTATTCTCAAGATCCCAGATCTTGATAAACCCTTCGAAGTGCATTGGGATGCGTCAAGCTATGCTATTGGTGCCGTGTTGCAGCAAGATTGTGACAAAGCGGTTGGTGTTACACTAAGGCGACATGGTTGTCCCGTTGCGTTTTATTCCAAAAAATTGGATAAAACTCAACGAAGATGGCCAACACATGAGAAAGAGATGTTTGCTATAGTATCAGCCCTAGAACACTGGAGACATTACTTGGGTGGACACACCAAGGTTTATATAAATAGTAACACATTGAGCTACTTTGCTACGCAACCTAAGGTTACGCCAAAGTAGGCTCATTGGCAAGAGAAGCTTGCTAGATATGATATTGAAATCATATATAAACCTAGTAAAGAAAATATTGTTCCGGATGCATTGAGTCGTCAAGCTCAATTCCGGGCAAAATCAGCAGTCAGTTCAGACTGGTTAGAGGATGTTTGGGCTTCATATGGAAGTGATCCATTAGCGAAGGCAATCTTACACCATGCGGAGTTGTCAAAGCAGGACGCTGGTAACGAAGCGGCAAAAGTTGCTAATCGAACCAATGTGAAGCTTCACTTCTCAGTTCGGGATGGGCTTATATTCTATAAGCTAGAAAGATTGTATCTTCCTGCTAAGAATCTGCAACAGTTGTTTCTAAGGGAACATCATGATGTTTCGGCAGCGGGACATGGTGGGAAGCGAAAGACTCTGGCTTCATTGAAAAAGGGATTTTTCTGATCTAGTATGGAAGGTGATGTAGTAGACTATGTCTGTTCCTGCCCTATATGCCAGCAATGTAAGTGCAGATTTGAGAAGCAGGCCAGAAAGTTACAGTGCATTCCAGCACCGACATGGCCATTTCAAAGTGTGACACTTGATTGCCAAAATCTAAGGGTTATGATACTTTGATGGTGGTTGTGGATTGGTTGTCAAAGATTGCACATTTCATTCCAATTGTGGGAACAGTGAATGCAAAACAAGCAGCAAAGCTCTTTTTCCATGAAGTAGTGCGAGTTTGTGGTCTTCCCGAAGAGATGATCTCAAATAGAGATCCGAGGTTTACAGGGAAATTTTAGGGCACACTGTTCCAGCTGTTTGGTACCAAGATGAAATTTAGTACAACTTATCATCCTCAGACTAATGGGCAGACTGAACGCGTGAATGCTCAAGTTGAGGATTAGCTGTGGTACTATGTCGCGGCAGACTAACACGACTGGGTTGAGCATTTAGACACAATAGAAATTTTTTATAACAACACATTTCACAGCACAGGCTTCAACACTGTACTACCCTCAAGGCAACAGTTAAGCAGAGTCTACAAACAAGACACTCAAAAACATCCTCATGAAAATTGTGAAAATAAATCAGAAAGACTAGGATGATCACATCTACGATGCCCTGTAGGCATATCAAACTGCATATAAGGTTTCAACAAATTCAACACCATTCAAGCTCACCTACAGCCTTGAAGCTTTGACACCACTCGAGTACATCGTTCCATCACAATGAATGGCAATACAATACAAAATCAACTAAGAAGAATCAATCAAAAGAAAACTAGCCATGCTAGAACAACTTATTGCTAGCTAAGATCCTTTGACTATCTTGTTTTGAAGCTTTGGAATGCTCAAGGAGTCTTTTCTAACTCAGCAAAGATGTTGCTTCATATGATGGCCAAGGCTAACTATTATCAAACAGTTCTTTTGATAGAGTTATGCAATCTCATGTGCAAGGCACTACTTTGATGATGTCCTATGACTAAGGAGGAACATGAGATGTATGTGAGGCAAATGTTGCCACTATTGAGGGAGAACAAGCTAACTAAACTGTCAAACTAAACTGTCAAAGCATGAGTTCTTCTTGGAGGAGATCACCTATCTTGGACATGTGGTGCCACGAGATGGTATGCGGGAAGATCCTCAAAAGACTCAGATAGTCGTTGACTAGCTTGTTCCCCCTACTGTGCATGGGTTTCCTTGGTATGGTGGGAGTCTTTTGCCAGTTTGTGAAGGACTTCTCCTTGCTCCTTTGATGGATATTCTTTGAAACACCACCAAGCATGCTAAATTGGTGTGGGGTGAAAGTGTCAAGAAGCGTTTGAGCGGTTAAAGCAATCATGTATATTCTACAGATATTTGCTTGTGATAAGCCACTTGTGGTAGAAGGCTAAGGCTCACGCTATGGAGTCTATGCATTCAGAGGGTATGGCTCATGAGTCCTTTTCTCTTTCTGATCCTAGTGAGGCCATGGGTGTCAGTGTGGACCAAGGAGAGAATGTATCTACTCATGTTCTAGCTGACACTGCTGTCACTAAGATTTCTGAAGGAGTGAAGAAGAATTGCATCAACTGATCGGAGCTGTACAGTTGTTTGTGCAATGAGTTGTGCATAGCCAAGTGCTCAATGTCCTCTTTGACTCTGGTGCTACACATACTTTCATTAACAAGGTGAGTGATGAGGGTATAGGAGCTGTCTTGGTGCAAGACTGCTGTCCTATTGCCTACATAAGCCACAAGTTTGACGCAACTTAGCTGAACTGCCAACTCGGGATAGGAAGTTGTATGTTGTAGTTGTTGCGGTCAAAGAGTGGAGGCATTATCTGTATGGTTTGGATTTTTCATGTGGATAACTTTACCACTTGTCACTCTTTTCACTCGCCAGATGGAGCTTCGAGGCCGGCTAGCTCATTGACTGGAGTTTTTGCAGGAAATGGATGTGCAGATTCCAAACCACCAGAGGATTTTAGCTCTGGGTTTAAGGTGATGAAAACCGATTTCCCAGGGATTCCCAAGTAAAAGTCAAAGGGTAATTTTAACCGCAGATTACTTGTGAATTCGGAAGATTGATGTTTAAAGCAAAGTTGCTAGGTTTTCCAAGATCTACAACTTTTCTTTAAGACAATTTTCCTGTTTCTGAAAGGAGTAGACAATAAAGGTGGTTGTTTCTCCATTGTCTAGGATGGTGAACTCTATCTTGTTTGGGAAGCTCTCCAATGGTTTGCTGGATGAAATTAAGGAGCTTGCTAACTTCGACTCCTTTGTAGTGAAGGCATGTGCAGTTGTTTTGAAGGGGGACGCCTCTTCCAATGCGATTGTGCTTCCTTCCATATACGAGATGGTTTCCTAGTCAAGAGGAATTGGGCTATAGTTCCTAGAGATGATGTTCTTTTACAGTGGATTCTGTAAGAGTGTCCATTGCACCAAGTGCAGGACATTGAGGACATGTGTTCTGATAGAGACACATTTATTTTGGCTTGGAATGAAGTCGAAGTGGGATAGCATTTTCGGGGATGGTCCAAAGTTGAGTTGAGCTCAATTCAACACAAGTCAACTCAAGTTAACATAGTCAATAAGAAATATTACAAAGGAGATCTAAATTGAAAAAATGAAGGTTTTAGCAAACTTTTAAATATTAAAATACGTAATATCTAAGTTAAAAGTTTCTATAAGATTGAATTGTTTAAAAAAGACAAAGTTCATGAGAACCTATCTTTTATAAAACTATATTATTTTATTATGACAACTATTACAGCTGTTATATTTGATTTGACTACTTAATATTTTGAATACTTTTACAGCTGTAAATACTATTTCTTCATTCAAAAGATTTTTTTAGGGTTCTTGAGAAGATGGGAAACAAGGAAAATACAAGATCTGTGAGTAAGAGTTGTAGTGCAAAGGAATGTGAGAATGTTAATTTTGTTTCACTACCACAATCTCTATATTACACTCCTAGTCCTTATTACCCATTTGGGAATGTAGAGACCACTATCACGATTGATAAAAATGCTCCTGTTACTTCTAAACAACAGTCCAGAGTAAGAGAAATGAGGAAATGAACAGCATAGCAAAAAGCACCAAGAAATCTACTCCATAAAACTTTCCATGACATTTGTAATTTACATATTAATTCATATTAAAAACTTTATTGCTTGCCTATATCGCAATCCTCTCATATGATAAGACCAAGGTATATTTTGTAGTGAATCCTCATTAAAAGTTTTTGGGAATTGTTTGTAAATAATGATAAAAGAAATCAAAATCTTTCGAAAGACTCAAAAGTAATATCACATTAAAGAATCAACTTTATCTACATTTCCAAGACTGAAAGGCAATTTCACATGAGAGAATGGTAGTGTGCTAACGTGCTCTACCACTATAATGTGGTCTATATTTCCTTGTAATTTATTTCCCTAGACATTTGGCATGTGTAGAAAAGAATATATGTGTAGCAAAGTAGGATTCATCATACTGATAGAGCATGTGTATGCACGATAATCTAAAATTCTAGAAGCTCTTATGTTTACAAGAAAGCTATGATTATAAAGCCCCATTTCCAAGACTGACATTTAAAGAATCTGAATATTGTCAGTGTCATAATAAATAAACCTCATTCCCAAGACTAAAACTAAGTATATAAACTATCTAAAAAAGTTATAATCATTGTAGGTTTTTTGTTCTTCTTGAGCTCCTTAGAAGTTTGTATTGAAATGGCTCAAAGGAGAGCCATTGCTACTCGTACTTGGCCCCCAGCATTTCATATCAATCTCCACCTCCATCCCCAAGTTCTACCAACATTCCATTTTCACCTCCACATAACAATCCTTTTTTTACTGAGGGCTCTAGTGAAGTTGAACTAGAGCTCCCTATATATGAAATTCCGAATCCTACTACTAGAGGGATTGCCTCCAGCACTTCAAAAGCAATGCCACATGTTTTTGCAAGATCTTGCTCCTGACATGGCAAGACTACTTGAAAGCACAAAACGCTATTACATTCGGTGTCCAATATGCTACTTTTTCTTGGACAAGACAAATGGCTCTATGGGTTTACAAACTTTTCTTGAGCACTGTAAGAATTGCCCAACGGCAAGTCTGGAAAATGTGCACGTGTGGATGTACAATAGATTCAAGAATGAGTTACAGACACATACCCACTATTGCTTCATGGTGAGGAACAACATCCCCTTGAGAAACACTGCATTGACTAGTGCAAAATATGGGGTTTTTAGGCCACCCTATAGTGGAATGTAAGATCTAGAATTACTTTACTATACTATAGTATTGTCATTATTAAAAGAAAAAATATAATAAAATGATATTAGTTGTAGGTAACATACCTTGTTCTAGAAGGTGTTATCATATCACATATAATTGTTTACAAAATGTTGAAGGAGGAGATGGCAATGCACAAGTGCTACAAAGTGATGGTGACAGGTGAGAATGATAATTTGCAATTATGATATCTGACATTGACATTGACATCTGACAATTTTATTGACATCTGACACTTTCACTGACATCTAACATATAACAAGCTTTCTATTTTATGTAAGGATGCAATTAACTTTCTTCTACCTCATCATCAACATAATGATTTCTTTTATACTTCCTCCTATATTGGTATTGTGGGGAAGATTCACTTTGCATATGTTGAGCTATGGCTTCTGCATAGTCAGGGAGACTTCTAAAGCCTCCAATTCTAGAAACTCCAGGTGACTGTGATCTATAAAATAAAATGAAATATATATTGAAATTTTAATAAACATAATTTACCTCCTTGAGGTTGAAGGCAACTCACGAAATCCTCTGAGCCGGCATTTGAAGAAATGATGTTCTTCAATAGCAAACACTAACCTACCAAAGTCACGTGCTGCCTCCACCATAGAACCGCTACCTGGTGTGCAATCAATCACAACACCATCTAGTGGGCAATAGAGCTCAAGCAAGACTTGCATTACCGATGAAGTTTGGAATCGATACCCTGGAAACGTGTTGTGGATCTGCTCATCCACAAGGTTGGGTATGATGTTAGTGGAACTGTTGTACCCAGGCAAAACACGTGCTGCATGTTCGCTATCACGAAACCCATCATGTGTGTTTTTGCAGAAGGCATGATAGGTCCACATCATAACCTGGAAAATAAAAATGTTTAGAAATTAGATAAAAATATAAAATATATACTCACCTTTTCATGCTTCCCTTAGACGCCCCTCATATCAACGCCAATAGGATCCATGATGCACCCGGAAGAGAATGACTTGAAATGAACTTCTGCTGCGCACGTTATAAGCTCATACATCCAGTTGGGGTCGTTCAGTAGGATGAAGATGACATGGCCAGCTTCGAGCATAAGTGCTTCGGACAATAGGAATGCATTACGCAAGTGGTCAGGTCCGAGAAAGTTCCAATCCTCAACTTTCTCATCGATATCTAAAAGACCATCTGGAAAGTCGAAGAGAATGAAGTCCGCAACTGGGAGCACGGGCCTTTGTATCTTTCGGCACCAACAGTTGAACTGGCGGCGTATATCCATGTTGATGCCGTCTTCCGTGAAAGATGTCAATAATCTACTGTAAGAGCCAATGAAGATACCCATAATGCCTCGTTGTGTTATTAGGGACACAAGACGGACCTATAAAAGAGCTAAGTGAATGAAAAAAGTAATAAATAGTATGATACCGTCATATGGCATGTTGTCGATGAGAGTTCCTCTAGCTCCTCTTCACGAGCATCTCATCGAGTTGGAATGAAATTACTACCAACAGTCATTGCTGCAAAAAACATGTATTACCACGTTTAGTTTGTAAAATTCACTTTTGCTTACCTCGAGGTCGACGTGATATTCTATGAACCACTTGATCATCGTTATTTACTGGTAGAACCTGATCCGGATCTTGGTTGTTTGATGGTTGAATTGGAGCCTGTTCCTGACTATCTGGTGGTGGAACACGAACTTGATCTGGAGCTTCTTCATCCTCGTCTCCATCATCACTTGCATTGCCATCGTTACTAGCATTGATAATTTCCTCGCAATCTAGTGTAGAGGTCTCCTTCCCTAGGGGCTCCAACTCCCAAGGGCATTCTATCTTCCATACCTTCGGAACTCTCGCAAACATTGTTGGGTACATTCTTCCATCCCTTACACCCTTTGCAATAAGTCGAGTGCAAACTGGTGCCTCAAATGGCATGCCTCTGTATCGAAGATACCTGTAAACAATATATATTAAAAAATAGTCTTAGAAATCATATTATACTTATAAGCTGCACGTCACATGAAATAAGGTTGACCATGTTGGCAATCATAAGTTGTTGTGCTTGTAGACTTCTCTGGCAGCCACCCCTCTTCGATCCCTTCTAATGACGTGTTGATGTAGGTGTCGAAAGACATGAATGTGCCATCTGGATCGTCACCAATGTGTGGTGCCAAGAACTTCTCACCTTCACTTATAGTTTGCGTGATGTAGACAGCCCTTCTTATCATGTTCTCAAATAGTTCTGGTAGTCCTTACTCTCTGTTCATCAAGCAGACATTGAAGAACTCCAAAGTCTCTATCTATTACTTATATGGAAGTTTTGATTTTGCAATATTGTAAATCATGTCATCTGAAGTTTTGTTCACTGCAAAAGTAACATATGCATAATTGAGAAAAATGAAGTGAGATAAGAAACTTATATTCATGAGAAGAAATTTTGGCTATAGTCTCTAGCCACTCCTTCGGCTTGCGATTGTCTGCAATGCATACTAGTTTCTTCAACTTTGAGGACTTTGCATGCTGAATTTTGTGCTCAATTTGTACAAACTCAGCTGAGAGCTCTTCTTGACTCTTCTCCAAATATGCAAGTTCGTAAGCATTCTACTTGACCTTCACCAAAGGCTAAAAACCAAAAAAATTAAAAGAGGCTTTTATAAAATAAAAGGGAAAGATATACCTTACACCACACAGCGAGCATAAAACTGATTGGGTTGTTGAACCAAGTTGTACCATCATTTCGAGGGCGTGAGTGCCGAACAAGTGTTGCGAGATCATCACCATAATGTTGGCGGATGTCATCTTCACTCAAGTCTGCCAAAAATCGAAGTTGCTCAATGTCATGGACAAGGTTTTGTTTTTGAACAGCGAATTGCCCAAGCCTACATTTAAACACAACAAAAGAAGTTAAAGTGGAGTTAGAGGTAAAATTATAAAACTTACGCATTGATCTTTTGGTAGGCCAAGATAAGTCTATTGACATCCAAAGGTCCCCTCGCGTAGACATAGCCGACTAGAACGTTGATATGGTAGACGGGATCATCGCGAAAATGATCATCGATACACTTCATCCAAGCTCCATATCGGTGGTTACCGTCAATAATTTGGAACATTGTCCCCGCAAGCTGTCAAGTCTCAGGATGTCTGATAAGCATGTCATCAAATTCTAGGGACTTCCTCTTCCAAATAGGATCCTAGCTATTCACAATCTCGGGTGTGACAATAATGATCTCCGTTGTTCCTGGCTTGCAAAAAGAAATTAGAAACATACCGATATTTGTTGCAAGGCCATTCTGTTTGAACAAGTTGTATATATCCGGGTTGACATACTTGGATGCTGTGCGGACAAAGTTCATCTACTGCAAACAGCAAAGGGGGATTTCTCTGATCAAGTCACAAGGGCTTGGCCACTTGAGCACCTCAAGTGTTTGGTGAACTGCTTTTTCCCTTGTCCGCATAACAGTCTCTTGGAAGCGCTTGTCCACCACGTTGTCAGGAAGGTCTGCAACTCTTTCAGCTCCAGGCTATTCCTTAGGTTCCCTATCGTGAACACCACTAGATTGCCCAACTTCAGGGATTTGCGTTGTTGGTGGTGGCGGTGGTGGCGGGGGCAGAGGCAATAGTGGTAGTGGTGGTGGCAATGGTGGTGGTGGCAGTGGCGATGGAGGTGGTGGAGGTGGTGATGGAGGTGGTGGAGGTGGTGATGGCAATGGTGGAGGTGGTGGAGGTGGTGAATCTCTAACGAAATGTGTCTTTGTTGTGCTAATGGACATGTCAATTGTGATGTCGTCATTTGTGCCGAATTGAACTTCTTGTGTCTTGTTGGCTCCAACAACCTTTTTATGTGTTACAATTTTCCTTTTCTACAAGAGAAAAAATTTTGTTAGTCAAACTAAATAAAGATAATGAGAAATTCAAACAGTCAAAGAGAAAAAAAAATTCAAGTGGGCCTAGACTCCACCTCAGGCACTTTGGTTGCCCAGGGGGCCGACGTTATTCAAATAACCTCGGCCCCCTGGGCAGCCAAAGTGCCCGAGGTGGCTGGCCCGAGCTCGACCTCAAGAAGTTTTGCTTGCCGAAGGGCCGAGGTTATTTGAATAACCTCAGCCCCTCGGCAAGCAAAACTGCCCGAGGTGGCCGGCCTGAGCTTGACCTCGGGCAGTTTTGCTCACCGAGGGGCCGAGTTTATTTGAATAACCTCGGCCCCTCGGCAAGCAAAACTGCCCGAGGTGGCCGGCCCGAGCTCGACCTCGGCCAGCAAAGAAGCAATCAAGAATAAAAAAGGGAAGCAATAGAATGGAAGCAATAGAATCAAAAAATGGAAGTGGAAGCAATCAAATCGAAACTCACCCTTGGTGGCATCTTTCCTCCCTCGATTTCTTGATTGTGCTAGATTTCTTGTGCGCTCAATCCCTCCTGCTTGCGCACTCAATCTCTCCTGCTCGCGCACTCAATCTCTCCCGCTCGCGCGCTCAAACTCTCTTGCTCGCACGCTCAAACTCTCCCGCTTGCGCGCTCAATCTCTCCCGCTCATGCACTCAATCTCTCGATCTCTTGCGCGCTCAATCGCTCGATCTCCTTTGCACTCAATCCTCAATCTCTCGCGCTCCACTCACGATGCAAACAGTAACCTAATCTTGGCAGCTACCCTAACCCTAATCCTGACAGCTGCCCTAACCCTAACCAATCTCTAATCCTGGCCATTCATTCCGAATAACCTAAATCTCAACCATCACAATATCTTTGATCTTATTTTATCTTATCATTATTATTATATGTAATTATGCTTCTTTATTTTGTATATTTTAATGATGGTATAACTAGCACCTATCAACATTTCTGTTATTAGAGATATGATATTATATTTTACAAATTATCTAGAAAGGATGCATTCTCATCAATATTTTGTACATATTTTGGAATCGTTACAAGAACTTCAAAGAGTATAAATAAGGCACGTTAAAATATGTTGTACTATATCCATCTATGAATGGATGAATCCTCATCCAGAAATTTATTTTGTGTTGTATTAGATCCTAAACAATAGGCACGTGCTTTAAATGTCATTGAGCAGTGTTCACAATTATGGATAAAACTTGAGTTGTACTATGAATCAAATGTGTCATTGAAGAATAAGATTTAACAAGATTTATTATTATCTACCACTTAAAATTTGACAACTTGACATATCACACATGCTGATAGTTAGATTGGATCTCTTGGTTTAACACGTTATAGCAGAATGTCATTACTGGTATCATTATTAACTATCAAACTTCACGTGCTGAAAATCTTTCTTTGGATCTATGTGTATATATGCATCAGACATCATAATAGATGACAGTAATGTTAATACTGTCACACTTACACATGTTAAATTTGCTATAGAATTTAAATTCATTTTGTACGTTGTCTTCTTATTACTCTATTTAAATTTCAATTATGTTTCACTATAGATTTTTACAAGTAGTTGAAATTTTTTTATGTTGGCATTTTGATCTTCATCTTGGCTCTATTTCTTTAGAGGCTGTGATCCGCAACAACACCGGTATAGTTGCATACTCGGAGTTTCTTCTTTCTGGTGTGGGCGAGGGTGGACAACAATGGGATTTACAAAATTCCAAGTCAAAGGAGATTCGAGTGTTTGGATCTCCAGTTAAAATGTCAAAATGCGCTCTAGCCAAAGTGAATGTGAAGCAAGAGTCAGTCGTTATCCTCTTGTCCTCTTTTAGTTCAAGTGGAGATGTCATACTAGTGTTGGCGCCAAATTCACCAGCTCCAGCTCCAACTCCAACTCCAACTTCAGCAATATTCAAAGCCGTTAGCAATGCTTTTCAGTTTTCACGCCTCTCAATCGACGTGCACTTGTTTTTGTATAGGCTTGTGAGTGAGCTTCCATCCTTTTACAATGGCAACATTTTCTTCGAGCTACCACCTCTTGTCAGCAGCACAGGTTCCAAATGGAAGGGGATGGAAACCAAGCAGGATGTCCACAATTGGTGCAAGATCAAGACCACACACTTCCAATATTTTAAAGGCACAGTGTCTATAGTTCATTGTGGCGGGCATTTAGATTGTGTGGATGAAGCATGCAATCGAGACCGCTTTAGAAACTCTATATTTTTCGAAGGGTCTACAGTCAATCCTTTAGCCTGTGACACCATTGCTGTTGGATTCAAGTGTCGATTCTGCAAAAATGCTCCTCTATGTCATGCTATCTGCGAGGCCAAGATGTACTACTTTCTTCCACGGGATGGAATGGCTGGAAGAGCTACAATACATATTGGCACACACATGCATCCAATGCAGGAAGGGATACAAAGGAGTTCTTTCAACCATTTCAAAGATGCTGTACATGAAGAGACTATGAGAAACTCATCTGCAACTCCGAAGCATATTCAGAAGACCATCCTCAAGGATTTTATTGCAAATACCTTACTCAATCCAGGTTGCCAAAAGACTCAACTAAACGAGGCTAGCTTGCGGGACTTACTACGAGGAGTACAACCTACTACTAGCTTAAGGAGGTACATCCGTTATTTTTCATACGTTATAATAATAATTTTTTCTTACATTATATTATTTAGGATAAAATCTTGGATGTGTAAAGCTCGAGAGGGGAAGTTGCAATCAAAAATTGACTCCATCCTTGAATTGAAACGAACCTATCCATACGAGTTCATTCACGGAAGTTTGTTTCCAGACCAAGTTGTGAATGAGCAAGAGTGCCCCTTCGTCTTCAAAATGTCTACCATAAGCTCTATTTCGTTAAAGTGGGATTTATTCAGTAAAATGGGACTAGGTACAAATTTTCAAGTATTTGAAAATGACATGAAATTATATGTTTTTTGTCCAGGGGCTAGACATATCTGGGGCATGGTGACTAGCGCGGTGACTTTGTGTCCAGATTGAGTCCATCTGGTTGTATAATAAATCTCATTGTCAAGGTGAACAAGCCGAATCTGAAGCTAAAGAAGAGCGATGGCATGCGCGCACACACTATTTGTTTGTTCATTGAGGGTGTGGTGAGCTTTCCAAGATGAACGTCATTCCTATTAGCCAGACATATAACTTAATGGTGAGAACATTTAGATATTATTCAATGTTATCTTTTTCTAACGAATCTAATTGTGAAGGTGTAGCAAGAGGCATTGCTAGTCTGGAGAAGTCATTTAACTCATTTGACCCTTAGTGTACTTTCATGAAAATAAATAACATTCATATTATTAAGGAATTTCTCTAGTACCTTTTTTTTATGACATAGTGGCTTGCATTTCTTTCAAAGGTGATTTAGTAAAAGGCCTGAGGGCACATGCCATTCTATTTCTCAGACCGGTATTAAGATATACTAGTGCAAAGGGAAAAAGGTATTTGGTGATCAAGTAAATGGCATGAGGGCACACGCCATTATAAGCCTAAGCGCTAGTGGACACCTCCTTTTTGGTACTCTCAGCGGTACTATCATCCTTCTCTGGGTCAGTTGTTTTGCTTTGGATTGTTGTCTCTGACGTTACTGGGGCGTTCTCGATAGTTGTTAATGTTGCCGTTTGTTCAGAAAAATGATCACCTGGAGTATAGTACGGGGAGTTTGGAAGACTTATATATTCTACATCTTCACCTATCTCCTTCTCCGTCTCCTTTTCTGCCTCACTTACAGATTTTGTGCTTGCCATGAGAATGCTCTTCACCCTAAAATATGGAGTTCGTTGTGTTATAAAAGGAAACCAACACACACGCTGCAAGGGAATGATGGTACATAAAGCATGTAAGCCCACAATATGGGTTTATGTGCCATTAATATGGGCCACACGCCATATTATTAGATTTATGCACATGTGATTGGTAAATGCATATGTCACATCATCTTTGTTTTACCTCACACACTATATCAAGCCTAATGAACCATATCACATGTGCGCACATGCTATATATATGGAGAAGTATTATGCAAGGATAGAAAAATTCAATGCATGATTGTGGAGAGCAATGGCATGAAGCCACATGCTAAATAACATTTTAGAGAAAGAATTAAAATAGAAATATGCAAACAATACTGAGTGGACCAAGACTTAGAAGTGCACAATTGAATGAGGTATTTCTAATAAATATTTCACTCACCTCATATAGGAATGGCTACCACTCTCAAATGGCATATCGCCTCATGTCATCACCTTGCAATTTGTTATAACAATCCAATGAATTCATATTTGGCTTGTTCACCTTAAACTTTAAGTAAGATTTGCTAGAACAACTAAGAATTTATACTTGTTATTTGTATCATCTCACCTAGGAATGGCGTAAGGCCACATGCCATCACGCCTCCTCTGATTCAGATTCGGATTGTTCACCTTGAAATAAAATACATTAGAAACTTAGTAAAGGAATATTAATGAATCTCACCTTGAACCCGGGTTATGAATGCTCTTGCTGCATCTCTTGCATGGTCTGGCAAGGTGATGGTGGCACTTTGCTTCCGCATCCAACCATGCACAACATTATCCACCGATATGCTCATGCTGGGATCCCTTGGATTCAGCACCCATCTCTTTTCTAGGCAATCCTTCGTATATCTGGAACTTGGCTTGAACCACTCCACAGTTACATTGAAGGAGTTAGTTTCCGCGTCCTCCTCTGCATCAGTGATGCAGCGCCCCACCCATATCATTTGTTTTTTATTACTGGGTCTGACAAGCACGACCATTCCTTTGCAGACCTGTACTAGATTGAATGCTGAATCCGGCTTCTTGTTCCTCGGCCCACAATAGTGATCCTCAACATCGTTATCTGTCACTGCATTTCTAGAGGACATTGTTCCGCTACTATCTGGTGCTCTGGGTTCTGGCTAAAAGGACTCTTCCAATTCTTCATATACAACCGGCCCATTTTGGATAGCAAATATAATTTTCTCCCAGTATTCGAGCAAAGGCTTGCACCTCTTAAAATAGGATTCTCCACCAAACACCAACCCCCTCTCTTCCAGAAGGCAATATGCTGTCTAATCCTGGCCACTATACTTTCCTGGTCTTTGAATCCATCCGGGTGCATCGGCCGTGGGGAACCCTGAGGAATCATAGGTTCCCCAGTTATGGGATCTCTCTTGAAGAGTTCAATGCCGTCCACTGGCAGCCACACTGTGTCCCATTCTCTCATCTTGTACCTCATCACTGGAGCACCGTCACGCATGCTGAAATGAAATTGAAGAGGCTTGGAGTGGCCAATCAACGTTTCGGATCCGTCCCTGATGTAGCCTCTTACAAACCCCTTAAAGTCTGGAACTTCTGTCACAAGTGCAGCTTCAACAGTGCCTTTGATGCAATTTTGGAATTCATCGTAGAGTTGTGGGAGGGTGAGGACATTGGATCGCCAGAGGGACTCTGCCAGGTGACTGAACATGGCATCGACGTCTTCATGAGTGTGCCCAACCATGAGAAAGCCAAGTGTAACCGTTTCAAATATGCCTTTGGCAACAAGCGTCGCCAAGTACGCGAAGACGTACATGTTTTTGTTCTCACTACCAGCATTGTCTGTTTGGAGCAGAAGATGGGGTGGAAGGCCACATCGGCCGCAAGAACTTCCTTGAGATTCTGCTTCGTTTGGATGAGGCTGTGCATTCACCGGGCGACCAGCCTCGTCGGAATGGCATGAGGCCTCACGTGATAACCCTACAATCTGACGGCCAACATATTCACTGGGATGGCATGGGGCCCCACGCGATACTGCAAGCCTTTGCTCCTCCTCCAGCTGAACCCTGTATGGGGTTCGATCGACAAGGGCCTTATGCAAGGGTTGGCCGTTCAGCTCAGTCTGCGCACTTTGCAGAGACCTTAAGTGTTTTGCTAGGGACGCAATCATCGTGTTTGCACCCCCGCCACCCCATAGAGGTACAAAGAAGTTCCCATAGTTCTGGGCACCATGCCCATGAGCGATTATGCCAAACAGAGACACAAGCAGCTGCATGGATGAAGAGATTGCCTTGGGGGCAGGATTGAGTCGAGGTAAGCACGTCTTTTTCTGGTCCATTTTGTTGTGGATGATGCAGAGGTAAGAGTCAGGTCTCTCCATGGAGAGAATCTTGTTATGATAATATGCAGTCATGCAGATTCTCTGCTTGATGTTGTGGTCGAGCCGCCTTCTAACCAACGTCTCTCGCTCTTGAGCGCTGCAAGAATTCTTCGACAAAGCCATTTTGATAGCAGTGCACTCGTCACACTTTGAAAAGATGGAGTACTTTCCTATACTCACATCCATGAACCTATTGCTCCACAATCTACTAAATCTAGATTGGCTCAGTTTCCTGTAGCCATTACTTCGGAGTTCCCGATTCACATCTTCCAATATGGCCCCCTTGGTATACATGGAAGGGAGAACTCGTTGGGTGTCTCGTGTTCCATCTTCCAAGAGGCGGGTTTTATGTGGTTGCTGCTCGCTACATGTCTCGACAAACCTCTTGAAGATTGCCTCTCCATATACAACATGACCCCTGGTTTTGTGAGTACCGTTGTTCATATGGACTGCCTGTTAAACCCTTTGTTCCTCGAACTCAGTTTTGATTCTGTAGAATGTGGTTCGAGGGACTCCATAAATGATTCTCCATGCCTTCATGCAGACCAAACCCCTCTAAAAGACCATGCCCCCCACCTGATGTTCTGAAGTATCAACAGATGACCGTAATGCCTCATACACAAAATTGCGAGCTGCCTTCTAGGACAATGTCTTGTATCTTGCTCTCTCCTCTTCAATAGCATCCCAATCAGCATGTTGACAGCACCTCCTCTTGCAACAAACAACTGTCGAGACCATTCGAACCTCCATCGCCATTTTCTGCCTTTTCGGTTCGTTGCTCAGATCCCTTTGGCTGTGCTTTAGGAAGGTGTACTTTCTTTTCCCATGAAGAGATGTTCTGTCATTAGTTGTAGTGGTGTTTGATTGTGAATCCTTCACATTCTCAAACACTAAGTGCCTCAATTTCCACTGCACAATGCTTCCAATAGTCAGACTGTTTTCTTCTGTGTCAACAACCTCTAAAATCGCAACTCCAATATCATCCCAGCCCAATTCTTGATTAGCAACCGCATCTCTTGGATCAACAACTGTGGCTAAGCCCTCAGCTACCACCTCCCCCTCGGGGTTGTTTAGAAACACCTTTGCCTGAATCCATGTAGCACGGTTCTTAAGATCCACGGAGGGAACATGCGTCGCACTTGCGCTGTCCCCAACATCTGCTTTCTTCTGCAGATTTTTCAAGGCAACAACAACATTTACCCCGACGACCATCTCTCCTCGTTCAATAGCGACCACATTCCCATCGAAGACAGTCTCTACTGATACAGCATCATTGCCTTCCCCAAGCCTTTGACAGTGTATAACAAAGTTCCGAACCATAGACACAAGGGTCCCTTTTGCAACTCTCTTCCCACCATTCAAAATGTAAACCTTTTCCCCAACCCTGAAGGCCATTCTGAAAGTGCAGAAAAGAAGTTAAGACCATACAAAAAATGATTGGAGAATGGCCTAAATCATAACATACCAAACAACCTCAATAGCATGAGGCCACATGCCATTATTCAAACATGCTATTGACACCCACGTGAAATTTCGCATTCACAAAATTGGCATGAGGCCTCATGCCATCTTGATATACACACAGCTGCAGGCAAGTAAAAACATATATGACAATACGCTAGCCATGAAATTGCAAGGGCCCAAGATGGCATGTGGCCTCATGCCATTTCTAAATGTGGTCCTAAGCCATTCCATGGTGAACATACCAGGAAGCACAAGTGCCGAATATCAAGAGGAAGCGGTAGCCACACCAAAGACAGTGCCGCTCGCAACACTGCAACTACTCGTAGCGCCGCTCGCAACACCACAACTGCTTGTAGCGCCGCTCGCACAAACTGCCACTTGCATAAACTGCCGCTCGCAATGGCGCTCGCAATGCCGCAACCGCTTGTAGATGCATAAACCACAGCTCACAACGCCGCTTACACAAGCAGCGCTCACTGCGCTCAGCAGAACCAAGAACACGGCGCACAAAAATGATAGACCTAGGAATGAGTTCGAGAATTCAAAAATAACACACGCTTGAATGTCACATCAAATCCTCTGACAAACCAGATCTTATGATTCCTCTGACAAATTTCAAACTGAGTAGCTTCTAGACTTTGTTGTCGGAGGTTGAACTTTGTCACATCATGTCCTTGCCTCGATCCAGCTGTGCCATGTCAGTGATTCGAACTTTGCCATGCCGTGTCAGCGATCTGCGCCAAGATTATTTGCCGTGTAAAGGAATATTTATGCTGTGTGTACGTCCATTTATGGCAATATAAGGCCACACGCCATTCAAAGAATAATGCTAGTCGAGCATTTTTTGGTGCATTTTTGGGTTCAAAATTGCATGAGCCCACACGCTATAAAGTTTACCTGTACCAAAAATAGAAACAGCTTTATTTACTTGGGAATTTAAGTGGTTGAGGCATTTTTAAACTTACAAACACATGCCCTACTTACATTCCTTTGGTTGCTTAAAATTCAAAAATATTATAAACCTTTCTTTTTGCATTTTCAATGTTTTGAATTATGGTTTTTGATTTTCGCAGGACCAGCCTAGTAATCTATTTGCATCCCGTCATGTTTATAACTAGCTTTCATTTATCCCCTTCGCTAGCCTGAGATACATCTGCTCGGCATCTGCCTCTTACAGCATTTGCCCAGAAAGGGCATCTTTCTTCACGCAGCATTTGCCACATGTTTAGGGTTTAGGGTTTAGCAATTCAGTAGCTTGATAAACATGCAAATACAGAACTTGATGCAAAATCCTTTGATATGTCAGGACCATAAACACATTTCAATAGAGAGGGTCCTTTCATTTCATAACTCCTTACGTAGATCTTGGTGAAACCAGAGTTAGTGAAGTTGGTTTCTTGTGATCCCGCATTTGATTGTGATGTCCCTTTGCAGTGTCGATGGAAAGGTCAATGCACACCAAACTGTAGAATCTTGGTTTTGCATCATACTCGCGCTCGCATCGCGCTCCCACTCGCGATCACGCTCACATTCGCGCTCATCTACCTTCTCTACAGGTTTCTCGTGTGCATCAGCGTCCACTCGCGCTTGCATCACACTCGCGCTCGCATCGCGCTCGTGTGCATTGGCGTCCACTTCAAGACACACCCAGTTTGTAACTTCGCCACCAACTCCGCCGCCCACTCCGCCACCCACACGCAGCCCACTTGGCGTCCCGGGAGATTTCAGCGCCACTCTCCAACTGAAAGTGGCAGAGTAGCCTTGCTGCTAAGATCCGCTGCACACACAGTGCACATTCACCAGCGAGTCCGGCCTCGATTGTCATGCCTCCATTTGGCTTCAAATGGTAAGTCTTTTAGGCCAAGTAGAAAATGGCATGAGGCCACATGCCATTCAGTAGCAACATTGGCATGCACCGATTGGGCTCTCGAGTGCAGTCAGGTTATAGATGGCGTGTAGCCTCACGCTATCTTAGGATGTAGCCTCAAGACATCTGATGCAGTGGTGAATGGCGTATGGCCTCACGTTATTTCCAGCTGCTAGCTTTTCATCTGTCAGCTCTAATTGTTGTGCATTTCTGAACAGGTGAGGAATTGCGTTCTTCTTCCAGCCACTGTCAATGTGGATGCAGAGAAGGGGAGGAGCTCACCAGTTGGACTTTCGGGATGGAAGGCGAGGATCTAAGGCTGTACAACACAGATGGTGGGAGAAAAGAATGCATGGGGATCCTCATCCAAGTGACAGACACTCCATGCAGTTCCATGCAAGAATATGGACTGGCACTTGTGGTAGAGACAGCATCCGCCTTCAAGATCCACCTTGCACATCCTAGCGGCTTCCTGGAGGGGGGCAGGGGCTATGAGGAATTCCTAGAGGGAGCTAGGGAGAGGTTGTCCAGGAGGCCCACAATTTCAAAGACGTTGCGGGTCTATGAAGATCACATGGAATCCACAGACCTCACCTATGGCGATGTTCAAAAACTATATTCCAATATTGAGCCGTTGAGAGTGCCTCCAGTTCGCGAAGCGAAGGGGAAGGGGGTCGATCTGGAAACTACCCCGAAGCAGAAAAGGGTGGTCAAGCTCAAGCCGACGTCCGACTCTCCTGCTCCAAAAAAGAAGCTACTCGGTGATGCCATTGCCTCGGGTTCGAACACTACACCCACCAAAAAGAAGAGCCGCAAAGAGCAAAGAGCAAGAAGAGGCAGCAAAAATTGTCGCAGATAATAGTACTTGTTACTATTCCAACAAAGTATATACAATCGACGTAAGCCATATCGACATCCAAAGCAAATACAACCACAAGCTAGTATCTGATGAGTGGGTGGAGAAACTAAAGCAGAAGATTCTGGCAAGTCCAGTAACACCCGACATCGTAGACGTGATCCCCTACTACCGAACAATGAAGGGCGAGATGAGGTTTCCAAACTTGATCAATAGGAAGGTGTTGGACGATCAGAACATCCGGTTCTATACCGTCTCCGGGCAGCATTCTAGCTTGGCGATGCAAGAGATAGTTGTGGATATTATGGTGGGCGAGGAGGTGAAGAAAGTCTTCAAGACAAGAATTGTCCGCCTGATAAAAGGCAACTCGCCCCTCCGATCTATCATATACATCTCCCATGCGCAGAATGTCAAGCAAGGTGCTACAAATCGGGTCTGCACGAGACATTGGCACGAACACGGAAGCTCTGGGTTCAACTGAAGAAGCCACAAAAACCAGGACAAGGACGTGCACTAGCAACTAGCGCCTGGCAGGTAATCCTCGTTGCATGTGGCATAGCATGTGGCCTCACGCCATTTCCATTGCAGGAATTCTCGAGTCTTCTCTCGAAAACATTGGGGGTCAATGACACACTCAGCATCCATAACATTCTACTCGCGACAAAAGTTGTTTTTGACAAATGGGTAGATGTGCTGAGGAGGTACCATGACGGGGAGTTGCTAAACTCAATGGGTGTGGAGGACGGCCAGAAGCCCAATGATTTGAAGCTCAACGCCTTGCGTTTCTCGCGGTCTCTAGACGACGACGACCTTCTGACAGTGGCTAATGCTCTTCTACGTGGTGAGGTAGTCTTCAACAAGACCAAAATGACTCCCGGCCATATTGTGACATACAAGGACTTGTGCACGACTCTGAGAGCTCGTGCGCTATTGAAGGATTGAATCTTCGAGCAAGTGGCCGTGGAGAGGGTGAGCATCGACACCACACAAGAGATGATGGAAGCGCTGGAGTTGTCAAATGAAGACATTGACGAGTACGTGAAGGGGGCCCCCAAGTTCATCGATCTGCTGCGGGATGCCACGAAAAGTAAAGCTGAGAAGTTGGATCAGTATCCAAATTTCATTAAAAGGGATGTCGACCGCCGGCTTCAGAAACAGCTCGACCCCACAGCAGAGGCCTATCGAGAACCTTACCGGGTATACATGAATTCGGATGAGGATCAAAGGTGGAGGAGCATCGTTTCCTGCGGAGATGAGCAGGTCAAGAACATCTTTTGTGTGATGGACTTCACAAACGAGGAGATCACTCATGCAGACGAAGTCAGCTCCATCATTGACTTAATGGTGGGACTTGCGGAGGTGGAATCTTTAGTCCACTATACGACTCCGAATCCTATCACAAGTTCTGGAAGGCCTTGAACGAGGTGAAGGCTCGGTTGAAAGGCAAGGAGATGCGGGAGATCCATGGGATAATGGCTAAGAAGAAGATACCGACGAATGTCCGCATCTTCACACTCGCCCTTGTTATTGGTCCTGCAGTAGAGTGGGACTGGAGTGACTTCCCAGCTTCGTTCGACAAGGCCGATCGAATTGATCTGAGGGAGGTCAATTTACCCGTGCCTGAGGAACTGAAGACAGCTATGGAGCTTTTGAATCCAAAGAAAGCTCCAGGTGCAGCATGGGAAATGCTCAGCTGGGTCTTTAACCCAATAGCGGGTGGGTCACCTGCTTCCGACTCCAAGGGCAAATGCGTTGTCAAGTACAACTGCGGCGGACTATTCTTTCGAGCCGCACTACTCAAGGGTGTCCCGTGTGTTGCGGTGACAAACTCCATTGAAGAGGTGACTTCAATGGAGCATATAATTACAGTTGCCAAAGAAAAACAGTATCTTCTCTGCAAACCTAGTGAATACGCACTTTAAGTTTAAATGTTATCTCACAAGCTCTGTATGCAGGAGCGTGGCCACCCCCAGATGCTGAAACGGCGTTAACAACTACTGTTGAAGATACCCATGTTGGGCCGAGCTCACAACCTGCACAAGGTAAGGTCACGTGAGGCCTCACGCCATTTTGATTATAGATCGTTGTGAATATTTAGACATGAGGACTGAAAAGCGCACTGGTGGCACGTCGAAGAAGGACAAACAGACAAGCAATAGGAAAAAAGGAGGTACAAATTATATTTGCAATGGCGTGTGGTCTCATGCCATTCCTTGCAGGAGACACTTCTTCAAAGGCAAAACAGGCAAGCACCAGCCAAGCTCAAACTGATAGTGGTCATAAAAAGCGAAAGCACGTTGGACAGTCGTCGGGATCAAAGGGATTTGATTCGAAAAGGAAGAAGGGCAACAAAAAGATGATAGGTAATGCCTCGCGGTTATGGCGTGTGTGCTCATGCCATTCATTGCAGATCAAGGGCTGAGTGAAAGCAGCCAGTCACCACCTCCTGACTCAGATTCCTATGGCGGACTCCCCTTCCCCAATCTCAATGGAGAGGTACAATGGATGAGGGATGCTTTTCAAGTCAGGGCCACGTTTTTCTCATCTCGTCGTCTTCGAAGGGTGCAAGAAAGTGCAGAAACCATATTAAGACAGTCGGGTGAGGATACGGTCCTAGGTCACGCACTAAAACAGGCTATGGATGTCTTGTATTTTGAGATGGAGACTCGGCCAAATGATTTTCCCAAGATGGTCCTGGAAGAACAAGCCATCCAGCCTGAGCAGCCTATGGAAGAAATGCAGGAGGGGGATGAGGAGCCAGAGAAAGATAATGAGCAGGAAGAGCAGAAGGACGAAGAGGAGGACAAAGAAGAGGAGGACGAAGAAGAGGAGGACAAAGAGGACTTGGATGGTCCTCACAATGGTGACGATCACAATAACGACGACGATGATGATGACGACGATGGCCAGCCTGAGGTGGCCAAAAAGCAGCGGAGGAAGGTCATACAAGACAAACCATCAGGTAAATAATAGTACATCCATTCCTAACCTTTTACCATTTCTAACATTGTCCATGTAGGTCGCAGAGCAAATGGTAAGTAGAGATTATTCAGTTGAATTAAGATACAAACTCTAGCCTTTAGTGTCGAGGAAGGATAGTGCCAAGCAAGGGTCGAAACGTATGTCCAATCCTTCAGAATCAGCAGTGCGCCCAAGTGATATCGGTCCTAGTTCCTCAATAGTAGTTGATGGTAAATACAGTATAGTCAATTCAATGTGCTAATGAGTTTGTTTTTAGTAGCCAGTAGGGAGGATACCATCTCAATCGAAGGGAGATATTTGGACATGCATATGGATCCGCCAGTGGACTCTACTTGCCTGCAAGAGTCATCAGAGCTGGTGGAGGCTACTATCCATATCAACGCCAAGCAAGCTGACCACACTCCACTTGATGCTGCCCATACCACTGAGTCAATCTTGTCCACGTATCCAACTAACGGTGACCAGGCGCCATTGGACCCGCATGAGGCTACCCCAGCCGCCGAGCCGGTCATATCCTCATTTCCAACGGACTCAACGTGTGCCCAATTGTCTGACTATGTGCCGTTGGAACCTCCCTACACCGCCCCTGCTGCTTGTTCGGTCATGTCCACTTTGCCAATGGAGGCACCAGCTGAAATGGCGTGTGATCACACGCCATTGGAACCACCCCATGCCACTATTGAGCCAGTTGTACCAGAGTCTACAGCTGAAATGGCATGTGCCCACACGCCATCGGATGCGATTGACCCCACATTGCAGAGGAGAGTATTTCCGCCCTTCACGTTTCCTCGACCAAAACCCTCTCAACGACCATCGGGAGCACCATTCGCTAATATTGTAGATGGTAAAATTGACTTGTACCATTTTTTATGCTGACGCATTTCATTTCAGAGTCACGGCGAAGGTACTGTATCGTTTTTGATCTGAACGGTGTCCTTTTCTCCCATGAGCGTGGCTTGTCCTCGAATGTCACTGCACCCTCCAAAGCCTACGGTCGCAAGTTGGTCAAAAGAGACAGATTCACATTAATCACACGGGAGAAACTGCGGGATCTAATAATGACCATGCGACACTTAAAACAAAGGGCCGGGTTCAATTTGCAATTGGGAGTTTGGACATCCATGATGCGCCACAATGCATTAACGTTGCTACAGATGATGCACGATCAGACGCGAGTAATATTACCATTTGACTTTCTCCTAATGCAGGAGGATTGCTTGACTATGGTCCATGTGAGGGGTAGCAAGCCCATCTTCGTCAAGCCAGAGGCTATAGTGATGAACCGGACTGCTAGGTCAAGTGAAATCCTCATCATCGATGACTCGCCGATTAAAACTGCAACGAACACGCACACATATGCAGTGCACCCCATCTCTTGCAGTATGGAAACTAGGGAGAAGAAACCGTATGTTCTGGGGGACCTTGCAAAACGGCTTGGAGCGATGGTGATAGAGAACCGGCCAGTCCAGGAGGTGGCTGCAGAAATCAACCAAATGGCAGATGGAACGGTATATCAGAAGCCATTTGATCGGACAGACACCAGTCATCATTTATGGCATGTATATTGTCTAGCCAAGCACTATCCGCATCTCCATAATCTGCTCAACCGGATGGGTTCTTCGACCACTGAACATGAGCGTGGACGTATTAGAGAAGAGATGGCATTACTATTGGGTTTAAATCCTGATAGTGTGGAGAGTGATGAAATTCCAAGATTATTGTATAGGCGTTGGAGGCAAAAAATAACAGTCTGAGATGGCATGTATTTATTTAAAAATGTAACTTATTATGGCATGGGGTTCCATGCCATTGTATTAATATTAAAAGACAATTCTTTGAGAGGATTTGCATTATACTAGAAGTGTAACAGCATGTTATTGGAAGTCTACGAAGTTGTTTTATTAATAAGGGGAAAGTAAAGATTGAATGGGGACTTGGGCTCCACCTAGACTCGGAGCAACTGAGCTAATATTAAAAGGATGGAAAGAAATTAGACGATGATGACAAGGAGAAGAGAGAAGTGAAGCAGTGGCAGGGGGAGGAGAAGTGATTGAGTAGACATTTCCTTGTTTAAAATAAAATGGCATGTGCCTCAATGCAGTTGAATTTTGTTATATTTATATACTATATAAAGGTTTGGAAACCTTATTTTACAAGTGGGATAATGACAATTCCCACTTTAACGAAATAGAGCTTCCATGGGCCCTGCCTCTGGCGTAAATCTTGTCTCCCGAATGGACATGTTTGGGTCCAGTGACCTTGCAAATGCATGGGTACATTTTGACCAGAGCGTGTATCCGGTTGAACAACCATGAGAGCTTATATGTATGATCTAAAGTAATTTTTATTCTCATTTTATTGAAATTGTTATAATATTTATGTTTTCATAGGCTACGTTACAACTTAACAATTGCGACAGCAAAGTTTAAAGTACAAGACCAGACAGCACAGGAAATATTTTGGAAGTCCCTCTCTGATATTGTCCTAAAGCGGACTGGTAAGCCTGCAAACTTTCGTGGTTTCATGGCAGATGGGGCTGGTGCAAACTGGAATGGTATCCAAGTAGTTTTTGGGAATGGTCAACCATTAGAAGGTCGTGAGAGGACTTGTGAGTTCCATTGGGCTCAAAGCCTAAACCAGCACTACCACCTTATCAAGCCAGAGTTTCAATCAATATTTAAGGAGTTGTGCAAACAATGGCAGGTTGCACCTTCTGAAGAAGAGCATGAGGCAAAAGCAAACGAGATCCAAATGTGGTGATGTGAATATGGCGATATAGACGTAAGTTGCCTACCACAACTTAAGTCATGGTTAGGATGGTGGGAAGTTAGGATGTTCCAATGGGGATATCACTCTTTTCAGGTTGGTTTATTGTAAGCAACCAAAGGGAACGACTCGAGAGACGATCCATAGGGGTTCAAATATAGAAGGAAAGGGCCCATGAATAAGAGTGCACCCCCTTTTCCAAACAGTTAAGGGTCTTGGGATATTTGGGGTTAAGCGTCCTTGGGTTTGAATAGTATTGGGCTGGGTGACCTCCCGGGAAGTCCAAATTTAGGAGCTTACATTTGGTATCAGAGCGGTCTCGGGTCCGACTCTGTTGGTTGGCTAACCACATGTTGATTGACATCTGGCTGGTCCAGTTTACTCCCGCTGGGCTCGACCCGAGGGGTAGGGTGTTAAGAGAGCGGGGCTCTCAGGAGAGCTACGGCTCTCAGCTTCCGTTCACGAGGGCGTGAACTTGTAGGGAAGCGTGGTGGATTGTAAGCAACCAAAGGGAATGACTCAAGAGACGATCCATAGAGGTTCAAATATAGAGGGAAAAGACCCATGAATAAGAGTGCACTCTCTTTTTCAAACGGTTAAAGGTCTTGGGATATTTGGGGTTAAGCATCCTTGGGTTTGAATAGTACTGGGCTGGGTGATCTCTCGGGAAGTCCAAATTTAGGAGCTTACATTTATATTTTTTCTTCTCCTTTTATTACCTTTTAATATTGCCTTTTCCATTAGAATCAACCACTTGAGGACCTCGCATACACCCCAACTGTGAATCTCTCCGAAAGTAAGTATTGGAGTTGGTGTTCCTCTGAGGCAAGGAAAGGGAAGATGAGTCTATACAAAGCCTGTCTATCAGATTTGATACGTGCTATAGAGCAATCTTCAAAAGCACTGGCATTCGAGGAAGGAAGATATATGGGAACAGGGCCTTCTGTTGAGATGTTACATGATAGGATGAAGAGAAAATTAACTCCACCTGCCCGAACAGTGGCAACTGTAGTTGAGGAAGTGGTCTGTGGCACATCTATGAAATACACTCCTCGAGTTTCTATTGGTGATATGAAGACTGTCTGCTCAAAGCGTCATTTTTCCTTTACTGGGGAAGATGTTGGTACGGACCTTGGAGCCAAAAGCTCTCACAAGCTTGATGTCGAGTACCATTCTACTCCAAGACACCGCTCTTGGACCGAGACACCTCAAGTGGCTAATGAAGAGAGTGCATCGCAATAGGTTGAAATTGCTTACCGTAGCGTGGAGTCGAAGCAATGGGCAATCCGACGCATGCCTGCAAAATCGAATGTAAGGTGTGTGGGGATGCTTCCGAGGGGCAAGTGTTGAGCCTGGATTCATGGTGAAAAATCTACTTCTATTCCAGCCCCATGTTTCTATGGGGAACGAAAGCAAGCAAGATTTTCAAGATGGTGCTGGCTATATTGTTGCAACATTGACACCAACCATACGAAGCGGCTTGAAGACACTATAGTGACTAAACCTGATGCAATAACTAAAGAATGGCTGGTTGCTAATGGGGTCGCGCTCACCTCGGATGAGATTGAAAACCTTGAGAAATCTGGTTTTAATCTTGAGAGGAGAGTTGGAGACATGAGTGACAGGAGCAGGACTATTCCTACAAAGATGCATAGGAGGCCAGCACGAAAAGGTAAGGCAGTTAAATTTATTGGTACCATCTCCAAGCAGAAGTAAGGTAAAATAAACTTGGCTCAAACACTTGAGTGTGAGATTCTCTCCACAAAGTACATCATTGCGCTTGCAAAGGCGTACACAGTCAAAACAGAAGGTGGAGAGTACACAATTGCCATTCACGACTTTCCTTCTTGCACATGTCTAGACTTTACAAAGCGCGAGGAACATGGGAAGGCATATGCTCCTTGTAAGCATATGTACTATATCTTCATTAACATCTTGCACCAGGATCCTAAAGTGGATATTCATATACACCAAGCAAGCCTTACTATTGCTGAGTTGTAGAAAACTTTTGGAGCTAACTAGATTTCTTCAATATTATCGATGTTTATTCTCTATCAATAAAACTTATTATACTTTATATAATTAATAAAAATGTGCTTTTTCATTTCACTTTTCATTTTATATGCTTCCGAGTGTCCTTCTCGCAATACTACCCATAGTACTCGTATGTCTCCATTTTTGTCTTTACCATCTCAAAAAAGATTTCATGGTAGTCTTTCAGGTGCGTGATGTTGCAGTGTGTCGCAAGAGCATATATACCATCATACTGATCATTGCCATTGTTTCCACCAGATGCTAGAAAATATATGGGGCACTTCTTGAAAGTGGCAGAATTGCACTTTTCTAAAACAAGTAAGAGGGCATTCTTTTTCACCCAATTCGTTGCACCCTTTGTCATTGCATTTATCTCCAACTCATGATCACTATCTTCACTATCCTCTCTTTCATTCTCTTGTGTGATTTGGTTATGCTATGCAATAGGATAGTTATTGCATCTCCTAGCCCTTGAACCCTGGGAAGAAAGATTGTGAGAGTTAAAATTACCAACACTAGAACCCATAAACATTTGTGGGTGTATTTCCCTTTTTTCAAATGAGAGTGTGAATGAAGATTTTTAAATTCTAGACAGTATGCTATAACAAACCCCTCAAGAATGTATTCTACAAAGAACCAAGTCTTTCTTTTATATGCAATAAGCTTACATCAATGGTTATTTTTTTTCCTTTCAAACGGTTATATGGCTTTACATAGAATCTTATTTCAAATTTAATAATTTTTAAATTCTGAAAAACCTAACATTTACTAGCCAGAAAGCATAGAGTACAAATTTAAAGAAGTGACAAGAATACTCTTTTTGCAAACATTTTATTTTATGTTCTAACAAATGTCCCTATCATTGCATGTAGTAAAATTTTAAATTATTAGAACAAAAAGTGTTCTTTAGAACATTTTTATCTATATAATATATAGAGAGTTATTAAATTATTAGGTTCGCCATAACCTTAAAATTTTAAAATTTATAATGTTTGTACTAAATTACAATTGAAAATTGAGCTCAACTCATGAGCTCAAGTATGGTCTGCGCCCCTAAGAGTGAGTCCATCCTTGAGTAGTATATCGAGAGAGCATGGCTCTCCACTTTAGTTTATATATGAATATGTAAGTAATGTGATGGATAAAAAAAGGGCTAATAAGGGAATGACTCTAAGATTTTGGGAACAGTAAAAGGTTTTCCTCAGAGATTTAAGGATATTATCTATATAAACTAGTGCAATAATCAAAAGATAGGAGCAAAAGACTAATAGCTAAGAATGGATTATAAAAATTATTAAAAGGAATTCAAATGACAAGTTAGATAAGGAACACACATGTAGTAGATATCAATGAATTGTGGGAAAGGAAATATATTTCCAAAGATGGATTTCCCAAATGCTCCAATATGGTAAATGCAATAGCTCCAAGAGATGAAGCAGCAAATAATAAGGCCATGGATAGTCCTAGGATAAATTATGAATTAATGGAATTTAGTGTCTAAGGTGGCACAAAGTAAAAAAGAGGATGATGGTGCCCTCAATTAAAGGATTTTTTAGGATGGAGAACTAGAGTTTGTATCATATGTGCAATGCAAAATGTTGAAAATACTAAAGAAATTGACTTGAGAAGTCAACATCATAGTTTTAAAGTATGATGGTTATATTGATAGAGCCTAAGACTACACTGGAATAAGTAGTAAAAGTGAGATAGAGAAGGTGTCTCTAACAGGTTTAATAAGAACTAAATGAACAAAGGGAAAGAACCATTACATATGATCTAATGAGACTTTAAGTTGTAAAAACTATACTCCTTAAGAGATGGAAAAGGCATGGTGAGCCTTCAATGTTTAACCATTAATGAATATTGGCTTGGTGCTAAGGAAAATAATAATCCATGATGGGGTTACTTTATGAAATGGTTTATCATTCAATAAGGATATCGAACTTTGTCCATGAATGGTGGAATTGTGAGACACAAATCCTTAAACCCTAAAGTGGAGTTGAAAGGGTGTTATATGGTAATAGCCAAAGTAGAAGCTAAACAAATATAACATATTTGGACTAAAAACTTTGACTCAAAAAGTCAAGAGAAAAAACAAAACTTCCAACAAAGTGCTCAAGAAACAAGTATGAAGTGATTAATAAGCAACCCTCTAGAAAAGGGATACAAGAAGACTAGCACATAACATGTGGAATTGTCAGAACCAAGTCTGAGTACATATACAAGTTTTACAAAATTTTAATAAAATGTTAACCACAACATTCCTTACTTGATCTACTTTGACATATTTGGCTCCACATGAAATAAAAGGCTTCTAAAACAAACCTTAAATTGCATCATTAACTCAAATAGCCTTTAACAAAGACAATGCAATTGTTAGAAGGCATCATCACAATTGTTGACATATTCAAATATGCATTTGAAAACATTTGGGAAAATGCTCTAATTCATATGAGTGGTTGCATTCAAACTATTATACTATTGCAATGCCATCCCTTGAAAACACATGGGAAACTCATGCAAACATTAAACATCATCCCAAAAATAATATATAACAATCATTATAAAGTGATTGAACCAAACATAAGGATTAGTAGCAAGAGTAAAAGGAAATGTACCATGTGTATAAATACAGCCATGAATTGAGTTTTATTGTTCAGTTGCAATTGCATAGCATTGAACAACTACACCAACTACTACTCCAGAGTTAGAGGAGGAGGCTATTACTCTACCATGAAGATGAATGAAAAGGAAAAAGCAAAAAAGAAGACATTGAGAAAGAAATAAAGAAATAGAGATTTAAACAATGCAAAAGTTGGATTCCCTTGAGAAATGGAAAACACAAAAATAAATATATTTCAAATTACTTTATATCAATATATAATTGATATTAAATTGAATATCCTTCTCTCTCTAAAGAATATATATAAGATATCTAGATATAAATAGAAAATAATACTCTAAAAAAAATAAAAATATAGATAATGAAATGAATAAATATTGATTCTTTATTTGTAAGAACCACTTTATTAATTACTATTAACTAAAGTACTTCATAACAAAATAAACAAGATAAATTTTATAAAGTTAAGAAAATACTTTAAAGATAAAAAAGTTTTACATTTATAAAAGAAATTAATTATAAATTTATAATATATTTTTTATTTTGTTTTATTTTATTTTAAAATAAATTAAAAATATCTATTAAACTATTTTTTTATTATATATTAGCATAAGGAAAACAACTTTACATAATAAGTCATTTATATTTCATCTATCTTATAAATTTCTTGATGAAGTATTTTAAGCTGAAGATAAATATTTTTATAATTATTATATTTTTATTATTTTTTAGTTGTAATTCTATTGAAATTTTTATTATTAATAGAATAGGCTACTCAATTTATCCATCTTGTGCATCAAAAGATGATAATATAAACCCAGGTAATTTAAATGATAGACAAAGATTTTCATTCAAGTTTGCAACAAGATGGATTGGTCGAACTCAATTTTGGTGTGATTTTAAAATTAATAATGGACCTTATAAAGAAAATTTAAGAAGTTTCTCTGTTTATGTTCAAAATAGTAATAGTGAATATGAAGAATCTGAATATATAGAGTATTATATATTTGGATATGGAATTTTTGAAACTCATAAACATTATGGAAGAGAATGGTCTATACCTAAGAAGAGATTTAATTTAGAATTTTCATAATTTATTTATTTCTATATACTATTTCACTAGTTTAGATGTGTTAAATTTTCTAATTTATTCTATTTTATATTTCTATTTTAGTAAATAGAAAATCTTAGTAAAAATATTGTTAACCAGTTCTGTATTATTATAGAGTTTATTAAATAATTTATCATATTTAAAAATTGGTATACAAATCTTGTCTTATAATCTCAATATCCTGATTTATGATTGAGTTTACATACACCTCTAGCACTTTGAGATATTATTGACAATGAACTAGACATGGCTACATATCTACTCATAAACCTCTCATTTTTGAGGCTGGCTAATCACACTGAGCAAAAGGATTAGCGTCCAAATAAGCACGAACTAGATATCTACTCATGCTCTAATTGACAACCTCTCATTTCATAATGTTTATATGGATGGTACTAAGATACTAAGGTTCAGAGCATAATGAGCACACGAAAGCAAAAGGATTAGTGAGGCCGTCCAATGTTCTATTATCAAGCAATTGTAAAAAAAATTGTAATCTTACATTCACAAGAATTTATAGTGGTTTTGAAAGTACCTATTCAAACTTAATCCAGTGTATCTTACAATAACTTACTTAAATGTTGTTTAGGATGTTCTTGGATGAAGTCAGACGCGAAAATGACGCAATAAATCGGCTCTAAAACAAAACAAACGAGAAAGACAAAGTGAAGCTCTGCAGCATATCAGAAGTGTCGGAAGTTACCATTTGAAACACGACCATGGTCCACCAGCAGCTGCTTAGGCCGAAGCCAAGCTTGTGAAATACCTGTTCATGCAAATGTGTATGATTCTTAAACCAGGTGATGTTTGCTTTCTTACCAGCATAAGTACAGTTCGACACACAAAAGCAAATGCCATGTTAGGCCCCAGAAAATTCAAATCCCCACTAGCCTGTGAATGCCAACGTTATTTAAACCCGATAGTTATCTCAGTACATGCAAATTATACCAGAAGCGTCCCTTCGAGAGCGAGGGCTGGCGGAGTCAGCGCTATGCTGAAAAAGAACGGTGTGACGACGGTGTGCATCTGCAGCGCAGCAGAGTATCATATCAGTTCCATAGCATGATAATCATCGCCCACCTTTTCTATGATTGCGGAATCATTTGTAAAGAGCTGCGGAAGGAAGACTGTGGAATCGAAATGCCTACAACCGCTGAAGCTACTCCTAGAACCACACCACTGACGAGGAGCTTTTGTAGCAGCCTTCGTGCCTGCAAAGGATGGAGGAAAAGTTACGTCAAGAACACAAACGAGATGCATGAGACTTGCCTGTTTCTGTTGGCCACCACAAAGCAGTCCGGGCATGAAAGACTGTGCAGTCTGAGCCAGGGGTTCTCCCGAGACCGAAAACAATGAAAATACCCCAACCATAACCTGTCAGACATCTAAGTCAAGCGAAAATGAGTAACGAGGAAAAAGATGTTGTGATCGACCTGATGAGCAGCTAGAGTCACCGTGCCTAGTGAAGTTGCAAAAAATGTGATACTTGTGTAAAAAGCCACCTACAGGATATAATGTTAATGCTTTGGAGCTCGCTGTGTCACATTTACCTTGGACAACATCGTCAAAAGGACCGGACCCGTTATTTTGATCATTTGAGCGAGGTCTTCCATGCGAGGGACTTTGATCGCCAGGGGATCATAGCCCTTGTCTTTCAGTGACTTTAGCATCAGGAACCCTCCAACATACTGCAAGCACAAAGTATCAGAACAAGCTTTCAAAGTATATCATCAAGTGCTAGATAAGTTTGCGAACCTGCACTAGCATTGTCGCCCAGGCCGCACCAGCAATACCGTATCCAAGAAATGTGCACAGCAGGACGTCTCCTACAGCGTTGATGAGGCTTACGACTGCTAGCACTTTGAGAGGGCTTACCGAGTCCTGCATCCCCAAGCTAAGGAAAAGAAGAAGAAGAAGAACCTTAAAACGTTTGCATGGCTGATAAGAATGATCAAGAGTGTACATACCTTGCACCTTGCCCAACCATCGTAACCAGCACTGCTGGCCAAGCGAAAGCTCTAATCTGAAACATTGCTCAAGCCATAATTTCAGAACATAAACCTTTTGCGGATCTTACATCAACGTAGCACGCGGCCGCAGGAATAACCGCAGTGTTTCCCCCAACAAACGCTGCAAGAACACCGATTTTGCTATCGTCTTAAGAACACCTCGAGAGACGTACCATGAAGCATCGTTCTGGACAAAATCTTGATCACAGTGAACATCACCACGCCACAGGAAACCGCAACAAACAGAAACCTCGCTAGATGGTTTGCTGCTTCTGTTTCATCCTGGGATTTTATTTTATGTTCTAACAAATGTCCCTATCATTGCATGTAGTAAATATTTAAAATATTAGAACAAGAAGTG
>NW_003314292.1:0-8114 GCF_000143415.4 Selaginella moellendorffii | reverse complement strand
AGTAGATGCTTCAAGGGGGCGCGGACCATACTTGAGCTCACAAGTTGAAGAGTTGAGCTCACGAGTTGAGCTCAATTTTCAATTGTAATTTAGTATAAACATTATAAACTTTAAAATTTTAAGGTTATGGTGAACTTAATAATTTCATAATTCTCTATATATTATATAGATAAAAATGTTCTAAAGGACACTTCTTGTTCAAATATTTTAAATATTTACTACATGCAATGATAGGGACGTTTGTTAGAACATAAAATAAAATGTTTTCAAAAAGAGTATTCTTGTCACTTCTTTAAATTTGTACTCTGTGCTTTCTGGCTAGTAAATGTCAGGTTTGTCAAACTTAAAAAATTATTAGCAACCTGGATTGAGTAAGGTGTTTGTGATAAAATCCTTGAGGACAGTCTTCTGAATATGCTTCGGAGTTGCAGATGAATTTCTCATAGTCTCTTGTTGCACAACATCTTTGAAACAGTTGAGAGAACTCCTTTGTATCCCTTCCTGCATTGGATGCATGTGTGTGCCAACATGTACTGTAGCTCTTTCAGCCATTCCATCCCGTGGAAGAAAGTAGTACATCTTGGCCTCGCAGATAGCATGACATAGAGGAGCATTTTTGCAGAATCGACACTTGAATCCAACAGCAATGGTGTCACAGGCTAGAGGATTGACTGCAGACCCTTCGAAAAATATAGAGTTTCTACAGCAGTCTCGATTGCATGCTTCATCCACACAATCTAAATGCCCGCCATAATGAACTATAGACATTGTGCCTTCAAAATGTTGGAAGTGTGTGGTCTTGATCTTGCACCAATTGTGGACATCCTACTTGGTTTCCATCCCCTTCTGTTTGGAACCTGTGCTGCTGACAAGAGGTGGTAGCTCAAAGAAAATGTTGCCATTGTAGGAGGATGGAAGCTCACTAACAAGCCTATACAAAAACAAGTGCACATTGATTGAGAGGTGTGAAAACTAGAAAGCATTGCTAATGGCTTTGAATATTGCTGAAGTTGGAGCTAGAGCTAGAGCTGGAGCTGGAGCTGGTGAATTCGGCGCCGACACTAGCATGACTTTTCCACTTGAACTAGAAGAGGACGAGAGGATAACTACTGACTCTTGCTTCACATTCACTTTGGCTGGAGCGCATTTTGGCATTTTGACTAGAGATCCAAACACTCGAATCTCCTTCAACTTGGAATTCTGTAAATCCCATTGTTGTCCACCCTTGCCCACACCAGAAAGAAGAAACTCCGAGTATGCAACTAAACCAGTGTCATTGCGAATCACAGCCTCTAAAGAAATAGAGCCAAGACGAAGATCAAAACGCCGACATAAAAAACTTTCAAAAACAATACTCTGAGAGAATGAAAGAGGTGGGTGATCTTGAAAATGAAGAAGAAACCTTTCCATCCTTCTCAATAGGTTTTGGAGTTCTCTCTCTTTATGCTACTTGTAAAAATCCATAGTGAAACATAATTGAAATTTAAATAGAGTAATAAGAAGACAACGTACAAAATGAATTTAAATTCTATAGCAAATTTAACATGTTCAAGTGTGACAGTATTAATATTACTGTCATCTATTATGATGTTTGATGCATGTATACACATAGATCCAAGGAAGGATTTTCAGCACGTGAAGTTTGATAGTTAATAATGATATCAATAATGACATTCTGCTATAGCGTGTCAAGAAAAGAGATCCAATTTGACTGTCAATATGTGTGATATGTCAAGTTGTCAAATTTTAAATGGTAGATGATAATAAATCTTGTCAAATCTTATTCTTCACTGACAGATTTGATTTGTAGTACACCTCAAGTTTTATCCATAATTATGAACACTGCTCAATGACATTTAAAGCATGTGCCTATTGTTTAGGAACTAATACAACACAAAATAAATTTCTGGATGAGGATTCATCCATTCATAGATGGATATAGTACAACATATTTTAACGTGCCTTATTTATACTCTTTAAAGTTCTTGTAACAATTCCAAAATATGTACAAAATATTGATGAGAATGCATCCTTTCTAGATAATTTGTAAAATATAATATCATATCTCTAATAACAAAAATGTTGATAGGTGCTAGTTATATCATCATTAAAATATACAAAATAAAGAAGCATAATTTACATATAATAATAATGATAAGATAAAATAAGATCAAAGATATTGTGATGGTTGAGATTTAGGTTATTTGGAATGAATGGAGTTGGTTAGGGTTAGGGCAGCCATCAGGATTAGGGTTAGGGTAGCCACCAAGATTAGGTTACTATTCGCACTGTGAGTGGAGCGCGCAAGTGATCGAGAGATTGAGCACAAAGGAGATCGAGGGATTGAGCACGAAGGAGATCGAGGGATTGAGCGCAAAGGAGATCGAGCGATTGAGCACGCAAGAGATGGAGAGATTGAGCGCGCGAGCTGAGAGATTGAGCGCGCGAGCGGGAGAGATTGAGCACGCGAGTAGGAGAGATTGAGCGCCCGAGCAGGAGAGATTGAGCACCCGAGCGGGAGAGATTCAGTGTGCAAGCGGGAGAGATTGAGCGCACAAGAAATCCAACACAATCAAGAAATCGGGAAGGAAAGATGCCACCAAGGGTGAGTTTCAATTTGATTGCTTCCACTTCCATTTTTTTCCTCTTGCTTCTTTCTTGATTGCTTCTTTAGGGCCGACCTCGGGCAGTTTTACGGGCCGAGGGGCCGAGGTTATTTGAATAACCTCGGCCCCTCGGCCCTCAAAACTGCCCGAGGTGGCTAGCCCATGCTAGACCTCAAGCAGTTTTGCTTGCCGAGGGGCCAAGGTTATTTGAATAACCTCGGCCCCTCGGGTGGCCAAACTGCCCAAGGTCGAGCTCAGGCCGGCCACCTCGGGCACTTTGGCTGCCTAGGGGGCCAAGGTTATTCAAATAACCTCGATCCCCTGGGCAACCAAAGTGCCCGAGGTGAAGTCTAGGCCCACTTGATTTTTTTTCTCTTTAACTGTTTGAATTTCTTATTATCTTTATTTAGTTTGACTAAAAAAAATTTTTCTCTTGCAGAAAAGGAAAATTGTAACACAGAAAAAGGTTGTTGGAGCCAAGAAGACACGAGAAGTTCAATTCGGCACTGATGACGACATCACGATCGACATGTCCATTGGTACAACAGAGACATATTTACTTAAAGATTCACCACCTCCACCACCATCACCTCCACCATCACCTCCTCCACCACTGCCATCGCCACCTCCACCACCTCCATCACCACCTCCACCACCGCCATCACCACCACCACCACCACCATTGCCACCACCACTACCACTATTGCCTCCGCAGCCGCCGCCACCGCTACCACCACCACCCCCACCATCACCACCGCCACCACCACCATTGCCACCACCACTGCCACTATTGCCTCCGCTGCCGCTGCCACCGCCACCACCACCACCCCCACCATCACCACTGGCACCTCCAACTTTACTCCTCACTGGCCCACCACCAACGCAAATCCCTGAAGTTGGGCAATTTAGTGGTGTTCAAGATAGGGAACCTGAGGAACAGCTTGGAGCTGAAAGAGTTGCAGACCTTCCTGACAACGTGGTGGACAAGCGCTTCCAAGAGACTGTTATACGGACAAGGGAAAAAGTAGTTCACCAAACACTTGAGGCACTCAAGTGGCTAGGCCCTTGTGACTTGATCAGAGAAATCCCACTTTGCCATTTGCAATAGACGAACCTTGTCCGCACAGCATCCAAGTATGTCAACTCGAATATATACAGCTTGTTCAAACAAAATGGCCTTGCAACAAACATCGGTATGTTTCTAGTCTCTTTTTGCAAGCCAGGAACAACAGAGATCATTACTGTCACACCCGAGATTGTGAATAGCTGGGATCCTATTTGGAGGAGCAAGTCCTTAAAATTTGATGACATGCTTATCAGACATCCTGAGACTCGACAGCTTTGCGGGGACAATGTTCTAAATTATTGACGGTAACCACCGATATGGAGCTTGGATGAAGTGTATCGACAATCATTTTCGTGATGATCCCGTCTACCATATCAACATTCCAGTCGGCCATGTCTACGCGAGGGGACCTTTGGATGTCAACAGACTTATCTTGGCCTGCCAAAAGATCAATGCGTAAGTTTTATAGTTTACCTCTAACTCCACTTTAACTTGTTTTGTTGTGTTTAAATGTAGGCTTGGGCAATTCACTGTTCAAAAACAAAACCTTGTCCATGACATCGAGCAACTTGGATTTTTGGCAGACTTGAGTGAGGATGACATCCGCCAACATTATGGTGATGATCCCGCAACATTTGTTTAACACTCACGCACTCGAAATGACGGTATAACTTAGTTCAACAACCCAATCAATTTTATGCTCGTTGTGTGGTGTAAGGTATGTCTTTCCCTTTTATTTTATAAAAGCCTCTTTTAATTGTTTTGGGTTTTAGCCTTTGGTGAGGGTCAAGCAAGATGCTTACGAACTTGCATATCCAAAGAAGAGTCGGGAAGAGCTCTCAGCTGAGTTTGTTCAAATTGAGCACAAAATTCAACATGCAAAGTCCTCAAAGTTGAAGAAATTAGTATGCATAGTAGACAATCGCAGGCTGAAGGAGTGGCTAGAGACTATAGCCAAAATTTCTTCTCATGAATGTAAGTTTCTTATCTCACTTCATTTTTCTCAATTATGCATATGTTACTTTTGTAGTGAACAAAACTCCAGATGACATGATTTACAATATCGCAAAATCGAAACTTCCATATAAGCAACAGATAGAGACTTTGGAGTTCCTCAATGTCTGCTTGATGAACAGAGAGTAAGGACTGCCAGAACTATTTGAGAACATGATGAGAAGGGTTGTTTACATCACACAAACCATAAGTGAAGGTGAGAAGTTCTTGGCACCACACATTGGTGACAATCCAGATGGCACATTCATGTCTTTCGACACCTACATCAACACGTCATTGGAAGGGATTGAAGAGGGGTGGCTGCCAGAGAAGTCTACAAGCACAACAACTTATGATTGCCAATATGGTCAACCTTATTTCATGTGACGTGTAGCTTACAGATATAATATGATTTCTAAGACTGTTTTTTAATATATATTGTTTACAGGTATCTTCGATATAGAGGCATGCCATTTGAGGCATCAATTTGCACTCGACTTGTTGCAAAGGGTGTAAGGGATGGAAGAATGTACCCAACAATGTTTGCGAGAGTTCCAAAGGCACGGAAGATAGAATGCCCTTGGGAGTTGGAGCTCCTAAGGAAAGAGACCTCTACACTAGATCGCGAGGAAGTTGTCAATGCTAGCAACAATGGCAATGCAAGTGACAATGGAGACGAGGATGAGGAAGCTCCAGATCAAGTTTGTGTTCCACCACCAGACAGCTAAGATCATACTCTAGTTCAACCATCAAACAACCAAGATCTGGATCAGGTTCTTCCAGTAAATAATGATGATCAAGTGGTTCACAGAATACCACATTGACCTCGAGGTAAGCAAAAGTGAATTTTACAAACTAAAGGTGGTAATACATGTTTTTTGCAGCATTAACTGTTGGTAGTAATTTCATTCCAACTCAACGAGATGCTCATGAAGAGGAGTTGGAGGAACTCTCATCGACAACATGCCATATGACGGTATCATACTATTTATTACTTTTTTCATTCACTTAGCTCTTTTATAGGTCTGTCCTGTGTCCCCAATAACACAACGAGGCATTGTGGGTATCTTCATTGGCTCTTACAGTAGATTGTTGATATCTTTCATGGAAGATGACATCAACATGGATGTACGGCGCCAGTTCAACCGTTGGTGCTGAAAGATACAAAGGCCCTTGCTCCCAGTTGCGGACTTCATTCTCTTCGACTTTCCAGATGGTCTTTCAGATATCGATGGGAAAGTTGAGGATTGGAACTTTCTCACACTTGACCACATATGCGATGCATTCCTATTGTCCGAAGCACTTATGCTTGAAGCTGGCCATGTCGTCTTCATCCTACCGAACGACCCCAACTGAATGTATGAGCTTATGATGTGCGCAGCAAAAGTTCATTTCAAGTCATTCTCTTCCAAGTGCATCATGGATCCTATTGGTGTTGATACGAGGGGTGTCCAAGGGAAGCCTAAAAAGGTGAGTATGTATTTTATATTTTTATCTAATTTCTAAACATTTTTATATTCCAAGTTATGATGTGGACCTATCATGCCTTCTGCAAAAATACACATGATGGGCTTCGTGATAGTGAACGTGCAGCATGTGTTTTGCCAGGGTATGACAGTTCCACTAACATCATACCCAACCTTGTGGATGAGTAGATTCGCAACACGTTTCCAGGGTACCAATTTCGAACTCCATCGGCAATGCAAGTTTTGCTTGAGCTTTATTGCCCACCAGATGGTGTTGTGATTGATTGCACAGCAGGTAGTGGTTCTATGGTGGAGGCAGCACGTGACTCTGGTAGGTCGGTGTTTGCTATTGAAGAACATCATTTCTTCAAACACCGGCTTAGAGGATTTCGTGAGTTGCCTTGAACTTCAAGGAGGTAAATTATGTTTATTAAAATTTCAATATATGTTTAATTTTAATTTATAGATCACAATCACCTGGAGTTTCTAGAATTGGAGGCTTTGGAAATCTCCCTGACTATGCAGAAGCCATAGCTCAATATATGCAAGGTGAATCTTCCCCACAATACCAATATAAGAGGAAGTATAAAAGAAATCATTATGTTGATGATGAGGTAGAAGAAAGTTAATTGCATCCTTACATAAAATAGAAAGCTTGTTATATGTTAGATGTCAGTGAAAGTGTCAGATGTCAATAAAATTGTCAGATGTCAATGTCAATGTCAGATATCATAATTGCAAATTATCATTCTCACCTGTCACCATCACTTTGTAGCACTTGTGCATTGCCATCTCCTCCTTCAACATTTTGTAAACAATTATATGTGATATGATAACACCTTCTAGAACAAGGTATGTTACCTACAACTAATATCATTTTATTATATTTTTTCTTTTAATAATGACAATACTATAGTATAGTAAAGTAATTCTAGATCTTACATTCCACTATAGGGTGGCCTAAAAACCCCATATTTTGCACTAGTCAATGCAGTGTTTCTCAAGGGGATGTTGTTCCTCACCATGAAGCAATAGTGGGTATGTGTCTGTAACTCATTCTTGAATCTATTGTACATCCACACGTGCACATTTTCCAGACTTGCCGTTGGGCAATTCTTACAGTGCTCAAGAAAAGTTTGTAAACCCATAGAGCCATTTGTCTTGTCCAAGAAAAAGTAGCATATTGGACACCGAATGTAATAGCGTTTTGTGCTTTCAAGTAGTCTTGCCATGTCAGGAGCAAGATCTTGCAAAAACATGTGGCATTGCTCTTGAAGTGCTGGAGGCAATCCCTCTAGCAGTAGGATTCGGAATTTCATATATAGGGAGCTCTAGTTCAACTTCACTAGAGCCCTCAGTAAAAAAAGGATTGTTATGTGGAGGTGAAAATGGAATGTTGGTAGAACTTGGGGATGGAGGTGGAGATTGATATGAAATGCTGGGGGCCAAGTACGAGTAGCAATGGCTCTCCTTTGAGCCATTTCAATACAAACTTCTAAGGAGCTCAAGAAGAACAAAAAACCTACAATGATTATAACTTTTTTAGATAGTTTATATACTTAGTTTTAGTCTTGGGAATGAGGTTTATTTATTATGACACTGACAATATTCAGATTCTTTAAATGTCAGTCTTGGAAATGGGGCTTTATAATCATAGCTTTCTTGTAAACATAAGAGCTTCTAGAATTTTAGATTATCGTGCATACACATGCTCTATCAGTATGATGAATCCTACTTTGCTACACATATATTCTTTTCTACATATGCCAAATGTCTAGGGAAATAAACTACAAGGAAATATAGACCATATTATAGTGGCAGAGCACCTTGGCACGCTACCATTCTCTTATGTGAGATCGCCTTTCAGTCTTGGAAATGTAGAAAAAATTGATTCTTTAATGTGATATTACTTTTGAGTCTTTCGAAAGATTTTGATTTCTTTTATTATTATTTACAAACAATTCCCAAAATCTTTTAATGAGG
>NW_003314291.1:1873732-1905289 GCF_000143415.4 Selaginella moellendorffii | reverse complement strand
CACCAATTCTACCCGACCCCCTTCGGGTCCATCTCGGACTCCAACTCGGGTCCGCCTCGGACTCCATCTCGGACACTTCCACGTGTCATGTGTTGGTCCTTTTTGGGTCCCTTTTTGGAGCCTTGCTTATTGGTTGCCTCGTGCTTGCTCCTCGAGCACTTTGTTGGGAGTTCCACTCCCGCTCTCGACCTTCCAAGTTGGAGCTTTTAGTCCAAACGTGTTATGCTCGTTTGGCTTTCGCTTCGGCCACTACCACGTGGCACCTTTTCTGGCTCCACTTTGGGGCCTAGGGATTTTGTGTCTCACATAAGTAAGCAATGTTAATCATAGTGTGTAGAATTATAAAGTGAGCATATTTAAATTGAGGAACCACACCCTAGGCTATCGAGTAGATTTATCCCTAAGAAATACTTGTTAAGGCATGGTAAAAAGTGCATAATTATCCTCTTAACCTAGAGGAGAATAACCTAAGGAAATATACGAGGCCAAAAGCAAGTAATAAATGGGTAGAATTGAACTATAGTAATTAAAGAGCATAATCAAGAGTCGTTATACAAGTTGGGACAGACTATATAGCAATTAGAAGGCTTGCAAAAAGAGAAGCCTTAGCAAACTAAGGGACAAAGTCCTTTCAAGGTTCCCAAAGACAATTCTAGGTAGATTTGTACCTAGAAAGATAAGTGTAAATGATTTAAAAAATGCATGAAATCAAAATGGTACAATAGAAGTGTGGTCTTGAATCTTGTTATGAGGTGAGGCTATCAAGGCTAGGGAAGTAGTCCCTGAGTGTTCAAAGAAATGGTTTTGAATGAAAGTTGATGGTTAAGGACTTTCACGCTTATGCATGAAATCATGTTATGCTAGTTGAGTGACTTGCTAAGCAAGATTGGCAAGTCGAGGGGGACAAAGACCCTAATTGAAGATGTAACTTCAAAAGGGGGTGGCCTATGGGGCCAAATATGGAGGAGTCCATACATAATCACAGATTTGTCAAGTAAGAGGACTTGGTAGTTTAGAGGAACTAGGTTCCTGAGTTGTGATCTGTAACACACTTTAAGTATAAATTAGTGCACTGGTGTGAGGAGTCACGCCAGGCATCCTAGGTGATGTCGTTCGTAGATGCATATACAGAAGTTGGGTTTGAGTCCCAACCCTCTAGTGCTTAGGTTTGAGTCCCAACTCATTAGGGCGTGGTGATGGTTTGAAATATGAGGACACTCATTTTTCGGTGGTTATGGACTCTCAGAGAGGAGACTGGCTTAGGCACACCACCAAGTGGGGGATGCCCCAGAGTTGTGATGCATAGTTAGATTGCTTAGTGTGAAAACTTGGCATATTTAACTTAAACACTTTGGGGTAAGTGGCACCAAAGATGTGATGAATGAGATGGGGACACTTAGTCTTAGCTGCTATGGACCGTTAGCTGGAGGGGCTGGCTTGGGTGTACTGCCAAGTGTGGGGGATGCCCCCGGGGTCATGGTCAACAAGATTAAAGTTTTGAAGACCTAATACCTATTAGCAAACCTACTAAGGTGTCAAGGTTAAATCATTAGATGATCTTATAATTGAAACAAGGACAAAGTCTTTGTGAGGTTGAGGAATAAAGTTAGTTCAAAGTGTTGATTTAAACTATTGGTAATAGTGTGGCTTGGTCAAAGTGACCAAGTGGGAAAAACACCCAAGGGAAATAAATTGCAACAATGCAGTGGTATTGTGAATCTAAAAAAAGGACTTATGGATGGGTCGCTAGGTTGGGCTGTGCATAAAGCCCATAGCAGAAAATGCTAAAAAGACCTACAATGAAAGGAAACGACTTAAGAGATGATCCATAAGGGTTCAAATATAGAGGGAAAGGGTTTTTGAATAAAAGTGCACCCCGTTTTCCAATCGGTTCAGGGTTTTGGGATACTTGGGGTTAAATGTCCTTGGGTTTGAATAGTACTGGGTTGGGTGACCTCCTAGGAAGTCCAAACTGAGGAGTTCAGATTTGGTATTAGAGGGGTCTCAGGTTTAACTCTGTTAGTTAGCTTAGGGGAATTGCACCACATGTTGATTGACATCTGGCAAGGGTCCAATATGCTTTGGTTGGGCTTGATCTGAGGGGTAGGGTGTTAAGAGAGCAGGGTTCTCAAGAGAGCTACAGCTTTCAACTTCCATTCACGAGAGCGTGAACTTGTAGGGAAGTGTGATGGATTGTAAGGAACCAAAGGGAATGACTTGAGAGATGATGCATAAGGGTTTAAATATAGAGGGAAAGGGCTTATGAATAAGAGTGCACCCCTTTTCCAATTGGTTAAAAGTTTTGGGATATTTAGGATTAAGTGTCCTTGGGTTTGAATAGTACTGGGCTGGGTGACCTCTTGGGAAGTCCAAATTCAAGAGATTACACCTACTAGGGGTAAACTCCCTCTGGACATGGCAAAACAGAACTTTTACTATAGAATCAAAAGGATATCTCAAGGATGGAGGTAGTGATCCTATGTTGCTTGGTGCAATAATCAAAGGATATGAGCAAAAGACTAGGGGCCAAGAATGGGCCATGGAAATCTTTGGAAGGAATCCAAATGGAAAAGTTAGGCGAGGAACATTTATGTGTTTGATGCTAACAGATTTTGGAAAAGGAAATATATTTCCAAAGATGAATTCCTAAATGTTTTAAATTGGCAAAGTGAAAGCTCCAAAGAAGGGAGCAATAAAGTAGCTAAATGATAAGATTAGAGATAGCCCTAGCACAAATTATGGATACATGAAACTTAGTGCCAAGTGTGGCATGAAATAGAAGAGAGGATGATGGTGCCCTCACATAAAAAACTTTCTAGGATGGGGAAGTGAAGTTTGCACCAAATGTGCAATATCAAGTGTAAAAGACACCCAAGAAACTGACTTGAGAAGTCAAAATAAAAGTTCTAAAGTGCAGTGGCTATATTGATAGAAACTAAGACTACTCAGGAAGGAGTAGTGAGATTGAGATAGAGAAGGTGTCTTTAATGGGTTTAGCAAGAACTAAAGCAAATAAAGGGAGAGAACCACTGCAAGTGGTTTAATGAGTTTCTAAGTTGGAGAGATTATGCTCCTTAGAGGATGGGCAAAGCATAGTAAGCCTTCGATGTCAAACCATTGACAAATATCAACTGAGTGCCAAGGATGAAAAATAATAATCCATGATAGGGTTACTTTATAAAATGGTTTATCGTTCGATGAGGATATTGAACTTTGTCTATGGGTGGTGGGCTTGTGAAACACAAAGCCTAGAGCCCCAAAAGTGGAGCCAAAAGGGTGCCTAGTGGCTGAAGTAGAAGCCAAACGAGAGTAACACGTTTGGACTAAAAGTTTTGACTTGGACAGTCGAGAGTGGGAGTGGAAACAAAGTGCTCAAGGAACGAGCACAAAGCAAGCAGTAAGTGAGTCTCTAGAAAAGGGACACAAGAGGATCAATATATGACACGTGGAAGTGTCAAAATGGACCCGAGATAGACTTGAGATGGAGTTTGAGACAGAGTCCAAGATGGAGTTTGAGATAGAGTCTGAGATGGAGTTCGAGACGGCCCGAGATGGAGTCTAAGATGGAGTTCGAGACGGAGTTCAAGATGGACCCGAGATGGAGTCCAAGATGGAGTTTGAGATGGACCTGAGATAGTGTCGCGCATGTGACTTCGGGTATCGAAAGTTACCTGTCGACCTGTCCTTACGGACACTCTTACCTTACTGCCACGATGGCAGGAGGTCGGTATTGCTGGACCCGTTATCAGTCTCCGCCTAAGCTAGTTGAGAAACTGGTCTTCGCGTGTGCACTTGACCAGATGAGCATAAGGAAGGAATTCCTAAGTGTCTATTTAGTCAAGCATACTTGACCTGGTTAGAGAAACTCATTCGTTGACTTGCACTTGCTAGTGTTGGGAACCCCCGTGATATTGAGCTTGGTCCCTCAATATCGCAAGATGATAGCTTACCGTGTCTGCCAAACACCCTCGCTATCATGCCCTTTGTGTTAGTCTCATTTCGGTCCCAAATGCTATTTATGGAAAGTGTCCAGATTTGCTCATTTGGCATATCTACGGAATGTAGAGATCGTCCTGAACACAATGGTGTTCGTCCCATGTCCAAATTCGCAATCTAAGGACATTCCATATTTAGTAAGTTTCGAGCTTGTCCCAGAGACTAACTCCTAATACTAAGGGAGGCTTGGGGTGAAAGCCCAAAGCGTGTGTTCCTCAAGGGGGGGGGGCTGTGGGGGGTTCCAAATGTATAGTAGGGATAGTGGGTAGGTCGGGCATGGCTGACCAACCTGAGGCATAGTCTAGCTCCCGCTTGCGTGCCTGTCCTTGTTCTGCGTCCGGCTTGGGTCTAAGCCCAAGTTCCATTCCATGCTAGTTGGTGGAGTACCCATATCCTCACGTTAGGCCACCGGTATACCGAAATAGCGCCAGACTCCGTTTGGCTCCGTTTTGTGTGCTGGTCCTGGCATTGGGATGTTGGTTGCTCCAGGACTGTTCCAAGTCGCTCCGGGCTCCTGTCCCTTCGCTCCTTGGGCTTTATGCTCGGGAGTTGCTTCGTGGTTCGGTTCCGTCACTCCTGGGCTCCATGCTTGGGAGTTTGGCACCGTTCCTTCGTTCAGTGGCCCAAGGCCCTGAACCTTGGGTTCCTGTGGACACGTGGCATGGACACGTGGCATGTGACACGTGGCATCTGTCACGTGGCACAAAGAGGGTTTAGGTTCCGCTTCGTGGTGTTATCCTATGGTAAATCACCATAGGATAAAGGGTCAAAACCACGTGCGCTACATTTGGTATCAGAAGATGAGTCTCAGCGAGTACTATACAATGAGATTGGGCAACTAGTCTCGTTGCATACGCAGAGATGAAAACGATGATCCGAGTGGGTACACGTTTGGTGCAAAGGGTTCACATTCGTTCCTTGGGTATGGTTTTGGTTACTTTTTGTACTTAACAATGTGAGCTTGCTCTTGGGCTCATAAGACGGATTGAGTTGTTCCGTTAGCACGAGTTTACGCTTGGGCTCGTGAGTGAGGCGCATTAGCAACTTAAGGTTACACTTTGAGTTGGCAGGATTAATGTTAGCCTATCGGTGGTTCCATGAGTTGTTCCATGTACCATGGGTAAAAGCAAACCTTCCCTGAGTTTGCTATGAGTGGCAGATAGGCTGGTCCGTAGCTGTTTAGCACGGCACTAGTGGATCCTTCCTAGGCATGATTACAAGTGGATCAGTCAAGACTGTAGGGATTAGTCTATTGGTTCAAGTAATCATTGCCGTGCTCTCTCATAAACTTTTCTTGGATTGGACTGAAGGCAGTGCGAAAGCAAGCTTGAGGTTTGGTTAAAGAAGAGACCGAAAAGAGAGTCATCGGGGACGGAGGATCAAATACGTAAATCATTTTCTCTTCTTGGAGAGATGATTTGCAACGAGGTGTTGACTCATTGCTCATATTCACATTATGCAATCAAGAGTCCCTATCTTGATGCATGTTGATTATGATGATCTTACAAATGGTGAGTTGTGGGATGGATAGCGGTGAAGCGCTATACCATTTTGTCTAGGCTTGCTATTGGAAGACTTGGGTTGCAATGCTCAATTCTTTTCCGGGGAACCTTGCTATTGCTCCTTGAGTAGCTTGGTGTTGGATTAGTGTTGAGTTTGGTCGGAAAGAGAGTGGCATGAGCTTGTCCGTGTTGTGAACAAAAGTTAGTGGTGTTGGGTGTCGTAAACCTCTATTGGTGGAGTGTGGCATTTATGTTGCATTTGGTCGAATCGAGTTGACACTTGATACTCACATAAACATTTGTAGTAATGACATTGGCATTGCTCGTGGTGTTGCTCAATTGATGATCAAGTCATTGTGATGCTTATATCATATCCATGTGATAAAGAGTAATGCGTTTACGAAGTTGCTTGGGTAAATGATGATCAACCCCAAAGTGGTTGATGGACAAGCTAGTCTACTTACACGAAGTAGCATTGTAGTAGCTTTGATTGGATTCTCTATAGTGGTCCATTATGCTAAGCTTAAGTAGGTACCTTGTTTCCTTAAGTTTGCCCACTAAGGTGTTGGAAAAGGGTTGTAGCATTCATTTGCTATAGCTTGTCGGTTGATCCGTTAGCACTTGGAGTAGATTGTTGGATGGAGAAGATGTGGAGTTGGGGCATTGACGTCACTAGCATTTGTGTTAGTGGAAGTGGCATTGTTATTTCAAGTGATGAGGAATTTTTCTTGGACCTTGATTTTTCCATGTCATTTTTTCTTGTTAGTGTTTTGGCTTCACATTGGATCTTGAAGATGATTGAAGAAGAGTGTTAGTGCAATGTGGATATCCGAAGATGTGGTCTTCGTGATCAAGCCTTGGATGTTCATTTTGCACTTTGCGGATGTCGGAGTTGGATGTCAGGAAAATGGGCAAAGATGTTCGATACTTAAGCATGCTATTGGGTCATGAGAATTTGTGTTGAGGTGAATCTATGTGAAGTTGTTGGTAGGAGGAAGTTGGTTGAGTCCTGAAAGTTTGCATTCCTGGACTGAGAGTCATTCTTTCTCTAGGATGGAAAATTTTCCACAAATTTTCTTAGACTTTTCCAATGGCTGATCTATTGATCACTTTGCTCGAAAACCATTCCATTTTCGAAAGCCAGTACAAACTAGTGAAGGGGTTGGAGTTGACTTCGGTTGGCTTAGATCTTAGTAGGTAGTTTGTATGATGTGACCCGAAAGGGATGCTAACTTTTGGGGCTAAAGCAATTGAGTTGGATAGAGTCTGGAGTTGGTGTAGAAAAGTGGCCGTTGCACTTTTCTAAGAAAGGTGACTCTTATGCCTTTCTTTTGTAGCATTATGCTCGGTGGCAGGTTGCACCTTGCATTTCGCTAAGACTCTATGAGAGTAGTGAGCTCTCACTGATCTTGACTTAGTCTTGGCAGCCCTACACCTTGACTAAGGATGGTGATGTCCAACTTAGTTGTTTGAGGTTGAGATGTTGGTACCCGTACTATAGCTTTGTCTATGAGGAGGTTGTGTACCGATGTGAGTTCATCTCATGGTCTTCACTTTAGTTTCGACTGAGTGTTGATCATGCATAGCTAGCCTCTTCAAGGCATGCTCAGAGCTAGTGGCTAAATGTTTTAGTGAGTTTATTACGGTTGAGTTGGATTCGAGTGGTCATTTAGTTTGTGCTTGTCCATGAACTTTTATCTCATGTTTGAGGTATTATGTTTATGCTAGATAAGTATATAACTTGATGACAAGAGTTGGTGTTTGAGTCTTGTGAACGCAAGTTGAGGAGTGATTGTTAGTTGCTTTGCGACTAGTGATTACTTGTAGACTTCATCAAGGACCGTTGACACTTGCTTTGCTCGATGATGATTTAGCAGTGGTGGGCTTGCTTTACCGAATAGTGTTGCGGAGGATCGTGTTGTTAGACATACATGGGTTTTTCATGTTGGCTTGTCGACTCTACCTCTGTCGATATCATTTGGTTACGTTTGGTCTATAGTGTTGGATTTCATTGAGTCTTGGATGTGGTGATTCACTCTTTGATGAAATGTTATCTGTAACTGAGTATTGCTGAAGGATTGGTCTTGGATACTAAGTATAGTATCTTCAACTTTGGTTAGCTTGGTTGCTGGAAAGCTCCGAGTGGTGATTCACTCTTGCTTTCTTCTAGCTTTGTCCTGGTGTTGATAGCGTTGAAGTGATGCCTTATCATTGATATTGTTGATATTGAGACTTGAGTGAAATGAAATGTCTTTCCTTAGGATTGATATTGAGTTTCATTAGTCTTGATAAAAAGTGTTGATGATTTGGCTTTAGCTTTGTGTTGTTGGCATTCATGCATTTGCTAGTTAGCAATTGTGTTGACGTTCAAATGAACTAAGTGGCAAGTTGAGTTAGTTGTGTTCTAGACGAGATTATTTAGTAGAGGGTTGAGCTTTAGCTTTTCCTTGAAAAGTAATTTAGTCATGGACTATGCTAACTCTACGAGAAGAAGAGTTAGTGATCGATATTAGAATGTTGAGTCCTTGCTGGATTTGAGTTCGGAATATAGCAATCATTAATGATTCTTTTTGAGCTTGTTATGAAGTGAGTTACGTCTTGCTATAGATGGATTCATGGAGGATCGTTTGATGATCACTTGTTAAGCATAGCTTTGTTATGCTTAGCTTTTGGATTGATGCAGAAATGCTCTTCATTAGCTTTGGCATTATGAAGTTTGGCTTATGGATGTGTTGAAGAAGACATTGTGGGTTGCACCATGGTTTCTTCTTTAGCATTGAAATTAGTTCATGCAAAGACTCGTGATCATTATTAGGCAAGACTTAGCTATAGGCTTCTTCGAGCTTTGGTTCTTTGAGTTTTATGCTCATCGTTCCATTTGTTAGAAGTTGTTGGGGAAGGCATTTTGGCTCATTAGCTTCGATGTTGAAGTTAGTATTTGCATGTAGCAATCATTGGTGATGATTGACTATCATCTAGGATAATTGATTATTCATGTCAAAAAGTTTTGCTTGATTATTGTTGGTATAGAATGGTTTGCCGTTCTTCGGGATGGTGGATTCCTTCTTAGACGATGATTATGCATCTCTTTATTGATGGAATGATTGATGATCTTTCATGATGGTTAGTTGTTCTCTTTGATAGCTTATGGCTTTTCGCAATACCACATATTCTTTGTGGTTTGCTCTGGATTGGTCTCTTGGGTTTGAGACATCAGTAGGATGTTGCTGACACTTGCTTAGGCAACTTGAGTTCCTTGGTGTTATTGGCTGGGATCTATCTGGATTGGCTAGTGCGATGATTGGCATGAACACTATATTTGTTTGCTTTGCAACATTCATTTTGTTCTGTTGATTATTGCTTGAGTTAGTTTTGATAGCTTTGGATGTTATTTCCTTCGGGTGATACATTCGCGAGCATTGTGCTTGTTAGTCAATGATACTTTATGTTCTTTCAGTTGTGTTTTGTGAGTTGTTTGGCATGCTATCTGCCATTTTCGGTAGTTAAGTTTTATCATTGAGTTTCCTTGATGATCTACTTGCTATTGAATTTTGTTGGATGGTGAATCCTATGTTTTCCAATGATAGTGATCTTGGTGGTTCCTATACTATAATACTAGTTTATCGGATGATAACTTATTTGGAATACATTTGTGTTCTCATCTAAGCTTTATTCACTGATACTTAAATCTCTAGGATATCATTGTTTATGACTTTGAATAGTCCCTATATATTGATCTTTGAGTTTGGGCCAGTATAGGCAGACTGGCTTCGGCACTTCGTGTGCATGTTGAAATCTCTAGTCATGGGGTAGCTACTGTCGACTGGTCACATAACCCGCCTCTCTGTCGATGTTCCTTATTCCGTTGAAAGGGCGTGACCGTGTAAACAACTCTAACTGCCTGTTTACAGTAGTCTATCTAAACCTTACCGACGGGTTTGGTTTCTTTGCTTAGGAGGGTAGGGGCCTCTGGCTTCTCTCTCTATGTTCCTGCGGGCAGGGCATATCACACTTTTGTAAGCTGGGTGACTCCCAGAGCAGCAGGGGTGGCTGACTCCGTTGGTCATTTCCTTGTCGGCGACGGCCGGAAGGTGTCTGAGCTGGTAGCGCATCCGCGTTAGACAAAGAGGTTACCCCTACCTCATTTAAGTTGGTGCATTTCTCACATAGTGTGAGTACCGTGAACTTTTTTCTGGAGTTGTTTCCTTGGCGGTATTCTAGACTCGAGTGTGCATCGACGAGGACGTCGATCTTCCCAAGGGGGGGAGAGTGTCGCGCATGTGACTTCGGGTATCGAAAGTTACCTGTCGACCTGTCCTTACGGACACTCTTACCTTACTGCCACGATGGCAGGAGGTCGGTATTGCTGGACCCGTTATCAGTCTCCGCCTAAGCTAGTTGAGAAACTGGTCTTCGCGTGTGCACTTGACCAGATGAGCATAAGGAAGGAATTCCTAAGTGTCTATTTAGTCAAGCATACTTGACCTGGTTAGAGAAACTCATTCGTTGACTTGCACTTGCTAGTGTTGGGAACCCCCGTGATATTGAGCTTGGTCCCTCAATATCGCAAGATGATAGCTTACCGTGTCTGCCAAACACCCTCGCTATCATGCCCTTTGTGTTAGTCTCATTTCGGTCCCAAATGCTATTTATGGAAAGTGTCCAGATTTGCTCATTTGGCATATCTACGGAATGTAGAGATCGTCCTGAACACAATGGTGTTCGTCCCATGTACAAATTCGCAATCTAAGGACATTCCATATTTAGTAAGTTTCGAGCTTGTCCCAGAGACTAACTCCTAATACTAAGGGAGGCTTGGGGTGAAAGCCCAAAGCGTGTGTTCCTCAAGGGGGGGGGGCTGTGGGGGGTTCCAAATGTATAGTAGGGATAGTGGGTAGGTCGGGCATGGCTGACCAACCTGAGGCATAGTCTAGCTCCCGCTTGCGTGCCTGTCCTTGTTCTGCGTCCGGCTTGGGTCTAAGCCCAAGTTCCATTCCATGCTAGTTGGTGGAGTACCCATATCCTCACGTTAGGCCACCGGTATACCGAAATAGCGCCAGACTCCGTTTGGCTCCGTTTTGTGTGCTGGTCCTGGCATTGGGATGCTGGTTGCTCCAGGACTGTTCCAAGTCGCTCCGGGCTCCTGTCCCTTCGCTCCTTGGGCTTTATGCTCGGGAGTTGCTTCGTGGTTCGGTTCCGTCACTCCTGGGCTCCATGCTTGGGAGTTTGGCACCGTTCCTTCGTTCAGTGGCCCAAGGCCCTGAACCTTGGGTTCCTGTGGACACGTGGCATGGACACGTGGCATGTGACACGTGGCATCTGTCACGTGGCACAAAGAGGGTTTAGGTTCCGCTTCGTGGTGTTATCCTATGGTAAATCACCATAGGATAAAGGGTCAAAACCACGTGCGCTACAGATAGAGTCTGAGATGGAGTCCGAGATGGAGTCCAAGATGGATATGAGATGGACCCGAGATGGAGTTCGAGATGGACCTGAGATAGAGTCTGAGATGGAGTCCGAGATGGAGTCCAAGATGGACCTGAGATGGACCCAAGATGGAGTCCAAGATGGAACCGAAGACCGAGACCGAGACCAAGACCGAGTCCAAGACCAAGTCTAAGTCCAAGATTGAGACCGAGTCCGAGACCGAGACTGAGACCGAGACCGAGACCGAGACCGAGACCAAGTCTGAGTCCGAGACCAAGTCTGAGTCCGAGTGTGAGTGCGAGTGCGAGTGTGAGCTTGAATACTAATACACTAATATAGACTGTTGGGTGAAAGCCCAAAGCGATCTTCCCCTGGGGGTGGGGTTGTAGGGGGTTCCAAAAGTATAGTAGGGAGAGTGTGGGTGTTGGACCCTAGTGGAGTTAATTTGGCCAAAAAAGGCCAGTGTGACCTTGGAAGGTTATGCCCATGGGTGATGATATATCCACTAAGGAGTCCAAGTCTAGAGTGAATATGGATTGACAAGTGGGGTAGCTTGGTGAAGTGTTCAAAAGCTAGCTCTAGTTCCCTGATGAGATTGAATGGTGAATGCTCCCAGTCCAAGCATGGGTGGCACTACCTACTTGGATACCTGGCGTGGCTCAATGAAACCTCGCTCTAGCCCCATGGCTAGAGCACCCAAAGGTGGAAGGTGGGGAGAGTACTTATGAGGCTCGCGTAGGGCCATAGTGTTCCAAAATGTTGTCCTAAAGTCCCAAGCTGTGGAAAGGAAGAAGAGCAATCCTCTAGTGTAGTGACCATGGATACGATAATATAGTGAGGAAGTCCCAGAGGACAGTGGGACTCAGTGGTCGGGCTTGTGCGCCTTGATCTAGTGACAGTGTTGGCAAACATGGCCATAGACAGAAAAAGGACTTAGTGGGGACTGTAAAAGGGATATTGGGGAAGGCTATTCCCCATGTCTGCGAGCAGCCTAAGGATGCTAAGGAGTGGATATAGGATGATCACTCATGGATAGATGGCCCAGTCTTTAAGAGACAAGACTGTGATGTAGGTGGTGTTGGACCACTAGTGTAGCAAAGGTGAATGGGTATGGCCTTAATGTAATGGGTTGATATGTCGGTGGTACCTTTAGGTGTTAGTCATGGGATTGGACACATAGAGCACTTGGACCAAGTGCAAAGGTTGAGTGGCATGGATGCCATTCTCAAGGCTAGCAAGTCCCAAGTCTGGAATAGGACTTATGGAGGTTGTGAATGAAACTCTTCCAAGTGGTCAGAGGTATAGTTAAGTGACTAAAGTAGAATGGAAAATTTAGTCGCTTACAACTTGGCCATAGAACTTGATGAGATTTTGGTGGTGTGCAAATGAAATTTGCAGGCAATTCAAGATAAAATGAAGAAGTTTGCTAATAAGCATCGCTAATTCCAGGAATATAAAGTGGGTGATCTCATCTTCATATGAGTGATCTTTCTGTCAAGTGAGTGGCAGAACACCTTAGTGCCTTTGTAGATAGGGAGGAGTGACAAACTTTCCCATTGATATGCTAGTCCATATGAAGTGCTGGAGCCCACTGGTAAAGCGGCTTATCAGATGTGGCTACCAGCTATGGTGAAAATTCATCTAGTATTTCATGTCAGCCAGTTGAAAGGTGTACTATCTCGGAGTGATAGGCTCAATGCCTTTTTGATGTATATGACTATGAAAGATGGACCAAGAACTTGAGCAGGTTCCCCAAAAAGGGTAATCACTAGTACAACTCATCCTTAGGACAAGGACTTTGTTGGGGGGCAAAGAATTGTTAGGTGCCAACTTTGACCACATGGTCAACATTGGTCAAAGGGAGGCTTAAGGGTATATTAAGGCATGTAAGGGATTTATCCTACCCTAGAGCTCATAGTGGAGTGGCAGCATAATGGAGCTTTTGAGGTAGCTCGGGGGTGGTTGGGTGGTGAGGAACCTCAAGAGGAGGTGTAGTGTAGTCTAGGAAGACTAGATCTTTGTTTTTTTGCACTGGATTATAACAGTTAACCAAGTACCACTTGAGAATTGTCCAAAACCAGTGCACAAGCAAATTATAAATGGTATATTTCATATTTTAATATAACATATATGTACATTCCCAATGTCCCTTAGGGACTAGTACAAAAACTAGGGCACTGCACCCACCAACATACCAAAAACCTACTCCCCTGAGAGGAGGGGCTGTAGTAGTCATCTCCTAGCAGCATCTAGCTCCACGTCCAAGACTCTCTCTGGAGGCCTCCATTGCCACAATTGATGCTAGTGCTAGTTCATAGCCTGTAGCATGGTAACCACTTTGCTCAAGTATATATGAGGGTTAAAGGCAGTATATTTATCTCCAAGAATCTTAGTAATAATCAGCATCAGAAAACCCCCATGTTGATGTTTCTACTAAGTAGCTCAGGATCCTTAAAGCTGCATGTCAGTGCCCCAAGCCAGGGTTTGCATAAAGTGGCTCATGGATATCATGCTAGCTGCTATATCATGCCTGCCAATGGTGGATAATCCCAACTAGACTGTGAAATGGCTCGTCAATCATTTCTCCTCTCTCCTGGCACTGGACATCATGTGACAGCCTAGTTGCTGATGTAGTGCCATTGATGCTGGTGTTGCTGTTGGAGTGTACAGGAGTAAGTGTTAAGATGAACTTGTGTTGATAGAGGAAATTTTTTTGCTTGAGCCTATCACGTGTAACTGAGACATACATACCAAGACAAAGTTCAAGTTGCCAAGATCGGTCATGTTGAATTCCTTATCTAATGCTACTTTAATTTCTTTTAATTACTAGTCATCAACTGAAACAACAACAATACTCAAACCATTTTTAGAGTGTTTCACATGGATATTCCAATCTGGAAGGCATCTGGAGTAACCTTGGGAAATAAAGAACCTTGATACAAGATAATAAACCACTCTAGGAATAAATAACTGGGTTTCTTATGCTGATTACTTGGGTGACAAGGAGGACAGGAAATCTTGAACTGGTGTTGTAAATTGCTTAGAGGAGTCATGAATTGGAGCAGCAAGAAACAACCAATGTTGGCTACTTTAACTTGTGAAACAGAATATATGGCCGTGGCTGCTACTACAAAAGCTCTTTGGCCTAGGAGGCCTCTTGAGGACCAAGGAGAGACACAGCAAGTGCCAACTCGGACACCTTATGTCCAGCTAGCTCACAATCCAGTTCCCCATGGGACTACTAGGCACATTTAGGAACATGATCCGGGATCACATTGCAAGGAGATAACTGCGCCTTCGATGTAAGGCATATTAGCAGACATTCTCACCAAGCGACTAGACAAATCAAAATTTTATCCTGAGGAAAATGCTAGCTTGGGCATAAAGGGCTGGGGGGGTGGGGGGAGTGTTGGGACAGCTGAATCCTTGGACCAGGACCACAAAATGATAGCCACCAGGATGATTTGAGTTAGAGTCCAAGCCACCCATCAAAAGGCGAGAGAGCATAGACTATGGCTGGTTTAGTAAAAGGGTGATAAAACATGTGGTTGACAAAACTCAGTTCTCATGAGATTCTTACAACTTCTGATTCTCCACGATGGTATCATGTGGAGCATGGTTGCGAGTTTGAGTTTCTTTGTATTGTTTTGCCAAGGTGAAACTTAACCTTCGTTTCTTCAATTAGAATATGATTGGTCGCTGCTGAGTAAGAGCTCGCAATGAGCTTACTTTTTTACTAATCCTCTTAATTGATTCTTGAACTTTTCTCTTTCAGCTTGAGCTTCCAAGCACATCCACTCTACCTAAAGTTCATTTTAAGAAGATGTAACATAAGGAACAGTTCTACCTCCTCCTTCTTCTTCATGAGGGACAAGTTCATTACTCGTTGAGTTTCAAGCTGATCAGTAATTGACTCCAAATCTTGGAACAACTCGTTTTCCTTGTTCTTTCTTCCCTCCAAGTCTGCTGTAGCCACCTGTTGATTTGATGAAATTATTATATGAGGAGACTAAAACCAACCTTCAGTTCTTCTAAAAGATTTTGATGTTTTTCTGTCATTACCGCGAGCTGAGAGAATTCAGATGACTTTTGAACTGCTTAAAGCCTGTTGTTTACCTCTTGGTTGCACCTGTCAATGGTGCTTGTAAGACTTTGATTTTGGATTCGAATATGGTGTTTCTCAGATGATTCTTGTTCTAATGTCTTAGAAAAGATTCTTTTCTCCTCTTCAAAAAATTTGACCCTGTGTGCAAAGGAAATCTTTCAGAAGACATCCACTTTAACAGCTGAACCTGTCCTCGAGGTGTTGTTTTGCAGCACTGATAGTGCTCACAGTGTTTGTCAAATCCTGTAGTTTGTTCTCACATTCTTGCATTCGAATCTCTTGCTGCCTGTGCAATTTTTGGAGCTCAATTTCACAGGCCTGTGCCTACACGTCCACATTGGAGCCACTTAGCATGCATGGAAATAAGTTGAGTTAAACCTTGTCCAAACTGTTCCTAACAGCATCTTCAATCTCAGCAGAAGCTTCCTCTAACCATGTGCTCCTGTAAAAATCAAACTGCGAGTGGAATGGTAAACAAAAGCAACATAGAGAATACACCTGCTTCTGAAGGTCTTCATGTTTTGCTTTTGTGCTTCGCAAATCTTCCTCAGATTGCTTGAGCTGTATAAATAGGAATGACGTCTGTCATATGCAACATTAAAAACAACAACCTTCATGAGAAATAGCATATTGTCAGCCGTCGTTCGGGCAATCACCTGTAATGTAATATCAAATACTCATACTATTCTAATATAGCTTACCTCCTTGTGCTTTTTCACTTGTTCTAAAGCGCAAGTACAACTTTCTTGTGCTGTGGCAAGAGCCAGAGCTTTAGCCGTGTTGTCTATTGCCAGAGCTTGAAGATCTTCTTTCAACTTCAGATTTTCGTCTCTGCTCTTCAAAAGATGAGATTGACACAATAACCATTGCATGATAACCTAGTTAGATCTATGTAAGATCTTGCGGTTTCTGCTTCCCGTCTTTCGCTCTCTGAGAGCTAAAACATCATCATAACAACTACATCAAGAAACTTCAGAATAATTAAATTACCTCCTGATAACTATCAGCATCTTTCCTCTCTGTTCCAGCTTTTTCCTACAGAAATAAAAACAGCTTAATGTTTAGAAGAAAATATTGTGTATAGCTTAACTTACCTGACCTTTTTCACTTGCTCGCTTCAACTCACATAACTGCTTAAGGTAAGATAACACGTTCCAAACAATGACCAGCCAATTGTTAGCCAAGCTATTCCGACGGCATGAAAACAAACCTGCGAATGAAATCGACGCACATTGCTGAATGCGCTGAGTAATTTGTCCCGTAATACCTTTCAGGGAAAACCGACTGGGTGCAGAACTTATATAGCTTTTATCAGACGTACCTGGAGAGAACGAGGCCCAAATGTTCGTGGATCGCATTCTACCATGTGGATTGCCGATTCTAAGATGCAAAAAGCTTCCTCAGCTCTCTACAAACACTGTAAACCACGTGTCTCCTAAATCGTGCGCATTAAATTGTTTACCCGTTCTGCGGAGCTCCATGATGAGGGACATTCTTTTTCTGGGACGTCAAGTTTTCTCTGCCTGCGCCATTGCTGTACCATGGCTTGTTCCACTTACCCTAATTTTCTCAGCAGTTTACGTTCTTGCTCTGTCTGTAGATTATTCGCTCACAAATTTATCCCTCGATCGGTGCACTATAGTCAGTTCTACATGCGGGAACTCTCTGTATCTTTGATTTGAAGCTTTGCCTCTCAACAAAGCTCACCCATTAGGAGAGGACTTCCATTTACAGGGTAAATTAGGTTTGCTGCTGTGAAACTATTGCTTGTGGACCGGGGAGACTTAAAGCAGATTCTGCGAATGGTTTCTCCAGACGAGTTGCCAAGGTGTAAACTTAGCCGCTCTTTTTGATTCGGAACAATTGGTATTTGGTCCAGGGACTATCGAAAGTGTCGAAATGTTTATGCATAACCTCCCTCGAATTTGCTGCATGTCTTTCTTTCAAACCTTGTCTCACTTTCCCTGGTTCAAAAAAACTTGGGGGAATCCATGGGCTTCATAATTGGGACGTCCTTCGACTGCGTGATAATCACATTCAGAGGTTGAGAATTTTTTTGAAACGGTACATCTTGAAAGAAACCAAATCAGTCAATTATTGGCTCGATAACAGCCAGATTAAATGTGGAGGGGCTTGAAAATATGCAACGCCATTGGAGATATTGTAAATTTGGAACACGAGCACTAGGATAGGATTATATAAGGTTAGTCATCCAAATGTTTACGTTAAATGAAAACAACGGCAGGAGATTGGGAACTTGACTAGGTTAAAGTTTTAAAGGGATTTACGTTTCACCGACCAAAACTTCATAGTTATATTACATTTTTCTTACTTTTTAAACATTATTTACATGCACACTTATATCTTCTCTGTATGCAAAAGCTAATTATGCTTGATTTGCAGGATACGACAGAGGCTGCTATTCTACCTATACCAGGAAGAGAATACGTGCATAAAGTCTTTGCAGCACCATAGGGAGAATATTGCATCTCTGACTGTGAAATGTGAGTCAAGGCGTGCGAGAAGTCTTCGATAGTAAGTAATTTCTTTCCTACATGAGAAAAGCCAATATTCCTCATAGAACACTTGCTCTGAGGCAGAATGAAGAAGGCACACAGGTTTCAAGAAGCTGTCAGGTCTATTAAGACTTCATTTGTGGGACTTGTGCAATCCAGAAGATAAGATTGGTCATCATTCCAAATCCATGGTTAATATTGCACGTAATGGCATGCCTGGATATATTAAGAGACACTGCTGTAGAGCACAATACACTGCCTCAAGGTGGAGCTTGACACAGGTTTTGGCTGAATTAATTTCCGAATTTCACCCACACTAACTCACTTTTTTCTTAGGTGGTAACATTCGGATGGACTATTCTCCATGCGGGTTCATGTACTGAAAGTAATACATATATATAAACACTTCCTCCAAGACCACAGGGAGAAAAGCTTCAAAGAAAGGTTTGGTGGGACTGCCGTTTTATGGCATTCATTTCGTTATTTCAGGTGGTTAACTCTAGAAAGAAGCATGTTGAGTCCCTTCTTTACGGGGAAACGTTGCAGTGCGCAGATGAATTTCAACATTGTGGAGGAGGGATTCCCCTACTTGCCGGGACAGTCTAATTATGGCTGCCATGGGCCAGGTTTCCTTTCAAATTCTGTTTTAGCATATGTGCGCCGCCATTTTTCATCCAATTCTGAACAGATGATGCTGAGCAGTTGCAAATAGAGTCCCCTTAGAATATAAAGTATCCAAGGTGGTTTTGTTTGTGAAGGCCTATCTTGCTCGGTCCAGGATCTCACTGGTAACTATTAGCCTCAAGACAAGGTTCATTAACATGATACCAGTTTGTAATGGCAGTCAATTTAGCCTCTCCTGCAGCGAAAAAGTCCACTTATCCAGAGTTTATAGACTTCATCCATCTGAAGATGTGTGAAGGTATATGACTTTGATTTTTTGTTGTGTGGGATTAGCCTTGTCCTACACTCTTTTTGGGTTCATTCCAATTTAGTGATCTGTGACTCACTTTAAAACAAATAATTGAAGGTGTGAGGTCCAAGTGTACAGCTACAATGTTGTATACTAATATTAGTGTAGTGGGATTTTGATAGCCATCAGATTGGTTTCAATCCACTCCTATATTAAGCTAGGGTTTTTGGCTAATTGATGTGTACATTTCTATATTCCATTTCTATATTCCATGCACTCACATTGGTGGAGATGAGGGGTAGCATTAATTGTCCCTAAAAAGAGTTTGGATTTAAGATTTTGATTTTGATTTAGCTTTTGCATTGTCTAGATTTCACTTTTCTTTTAGCTTTTTCAATTTCTTCTTTTTTTTTTTTTCAACTTGTGGTATTTGAGGGTCAGTGCTGCAGCTTACCAGTCGCTTGTGGATGAGCTTGCATGACCACTGGCTCTTACCAGAAGTATTTAGGCACCAATCGTGCTTTGCTTTATGGCTCAAAATAGAATGAATCCGTTGCTAATGCATATTTTCTTACCTGCGAGTCCCTCCCATAGTCATGTAGGAGTTTCGGGTTGGGCAACTGCAGCTTTTTGAGGTGGAGGCCATGGGAGAGTGATCCACCCAGTCGACAAAGTCATGTGAGATTAACATACTTTGAAGGCTTTAACAATTCCCGGCCCTTCTTGAGCTACAGGCATCCTTCCTTCCTTGCAGAAGATTCTGGGTTTACAGTGGCCGGTTTGTCATCGTGACCACCAGTCGAGAATAGAGAACACATAACAAAAAGCACCACTGGAATACCTTGAAGAAAAACATGGAAGGAAAATTCCCAATGACTAGGTGTTACCTTGGTGGAGCTGACTCTCATTCCCTGGATTTTTTTATGCTCTTGCCAACCTTAACGTAGACTGTTAGCCTAGAATTTTAACTTTCAGCGGCTAAGAGAAACTTCAGAGGAAGGATCTTGGCTGGAACTCTATATGACCAAGATGTTCTGCTAGAAAATCCATCAGAATTGCTGTAAGATTAGTTTTAAAAATAAGAAAGAAACGGCTTATGAAAGATACAAGGCTAGACCATGGCCTGCATTCTTGCTGAAGAGCGAATAAAGAGTGAATGACTGAGAAGACTATCAAATCTAGTTGTGGCTCTTTTTCATAAATTTAGCGCAATTTAGTGTCACCTTGAAGCAGATGATACAATGCCATCTTTGATACCTCTCTATTTGTATCTCTTTTCTTTCAATGCTTTTTTAATGCAAATATCTGTTCATAATCTTTGCGGCATGCTTATAATAGGCGCCTTGACTCTTCCAGCAAAGAACATAGCCCCAGATCAAACCGGCCGGTTTAAAAGCTATGTCAATGGGTGTGAGGAGCCACGAAAGGTGTCCTCAGCTGCGAGTGAGTGTGGCAGCAGTGGTGGTCGACAATGATGGAGCAAGGGGCGTTGTAGAGTATCCGTCCCTTTCTATGATATGTTGCAAAAGGTGGTGGTGATGCTGTCTAAGATGAACCACGAGAAAGACCCAAGCCCGAAGATCAGATGACACAATCAAGTTGTATATCTGGTTTCGCTAGGTGCTGACAGCCAGATTCCAGGTTTGGATTACATTGAAACGTATTCACCAATTGTGAGATTGACCACAAAAGCTTTCATGACGATAAAAAAATCTGATCAGAAGCTCCGTGCTTCCAGGATACTTAGAGCAAGTATTCTAAAGCAAAGATAGATTCTCCCACTTGCAAATGGGTAAATTTGAAAGGCAAGTTTCCTTACGCAATACTACTGTGCTCTGTTTCTGCTCCTTGTCTACTATCATCACAGCAACCACCGTCTCCATTCCTGTTACCTCGCTATGAATCTTCTTTGCCTCTACTTTTATTGCCTTGGATTTTTTCTAGAAAATACACAAACTGGCAGTGGGGGCGACAAGATCGAAGCTCTTGGGCGGTTTATAGAATTTTTCGAGGCGTTTTCCAAAGTCTGGAGATTCTCCTCTTCTGGAAATTCTCCATGTCTCTGTATTGTTCCAGCTATAGATGCCACAAAGAAAATTATTGTGATCTGGAATCTTTGACTATGCAAGCCTCTGCATTCACAGAAACACCAAAACGACCCTTGGTTTATGTAAAATTCATTTGATCATAAGGAGTGAAATTGTATTACAAACCGCAGATGGGTACTACAAAAAATTCAATACGACGAGCAAGATGCAGGATAGCTCCAAACCAAGATATGACATGCATTTACAATTCCTGAAAAGTAATAAGGCTGGGATAAGGTTCGACGGCTGGAACTGTGGTGGAATATGAGGTAGCCCTCTTTCTTTATGGAAAGGCACCATGGATAAGCTCACTGAACTTACATTGCGGGGTTAGATAAAATGATGCTGTAGCAATAGTTGCAAGAAAGGTACAGTTCGCATATGTACTGAACAACTTTGAACAGTTCCTTTTTCAGAGGAGCAGACTTGCACACTTCTTAGGGGCTACAAACAGATTAAAATTTTGTTCCATTTAATAAACCTTTATGGCCTTTGAACAGCCTCGCCTTTGCTTTACTTACTGCACAACCAAGGACTACTCTGAATTCTTTGGCTGTGTTTATGTATAAAGTTCTTGACAGTCTTGCTATTCAGACTTAATAACTGCCGCATTCCAATTTATGCCAAGATGTGCTTAAGAACTCCATTTGCCAAGCTCCAAGCATCACAAGATGCCAATTTGGGAGGAGTGCATAGTTGTGAAAGACATGATCAAGCGTTGACCCAAGAACACTATAACAATCAAGCCACTCCTAACATGGAACAAAACCTGCAAGCTAAAAGCAAGAACAACCAAGAAGGACCAAACTCCATCACTTCTAGAGAAAGGAGTATGAAGACTGCCTGGAGCACCCCTTGATGAAGAACAGTAATAAGAATGTTTCAAGGAAAGGGAGCACTTGACAAAGTACTACCACTACTGCAAAGAAGTGAACCCAGTTCACTCAACCACCTTAGTCAACACTACACTCAAGGCTTCCCTGCCTACACAGAGTTCTGGAAACAAGATATCAGCCAGGCCCAAAGAAACACTCAGTCCTGGCCATACGAAGAAACAAGTTCCACCATGTCAAGAACTATGCTGCCCAATTCACCTTACACATATGTGCTCTACTGCCAAACATGTTTCCAGTTTCTTCTACCAGGTCCAGCTTCTACTGCCTGATGTGAATATACACAAGTACTGTTTCATGGGAAGACATCTCCTACATAAATAACCAGGTCAGCTGCCCTGTGTGGGCCCTCATGACCTCCATATATAGCCTGTAATATAATATGAGGGTGGCACAGTCATGACCCAGCACTAAATAACAAAGCCAAATAGGTCTAGCCTCTCTAGGCTATGCTACACCTCCTCTTGAGGTTCCTCACCACTTAACCATCCTCAAGCTACCTTAAAAACTCCACCATACTGCTGCTCTATTGTGGTCCCTAAGTCCATGCTTTAATATACCCTTGAGTTTCCCTTTGACCCACATTGACTACATGGTCAAAGTTGACACCTAACAATTCTTCTCCCCAACAAAGTCCTCATCCCAAGGACGAGTTGTTTCGATGATTAACCTTTTCTAAGGAACTCTGTTTAAACTTTTAGGCCACCATTCACAAGAAGGCAGTAGGCCCTTCACTCCAAGATAGTACACCTTTCAATTGGCTAATATAAAATATTAAATGAATTTTCACCCTAGCTAGCAGCCACACCTAATAAGCTACCTTACTAATATGCTTGAACACTTCATATGGACCAGCATATTATGAGAAATTTTGTCACTCATCCCATTCCACAAAGGCACTAAAGTATTATGCTACTCACTTGACAAAAAGATAGCTCACACAAAGACAAAATCTCCCACCTTATATTCCTAGAATTGATGGTGCTTATTGGCAAACTTCTTTACACTATCCTGATCCATATGCAAATTTTATTTGCATATCAATATAATACAATCTTTTAAATTTGGACTTCCCAAGAGGTCACTCAGTGTAATATTACTCAAACCCAAGGACACATAACCCTAAATATCCTAAGACATTTAATTAATTGGAAAAGGATGTACTCTTATTCATGGGACTTTTCTTTCTATATTTGAGCCCTAATGAATTATTTATCGAGTTACTCTCTTTAGTTGTTTACAATCCACTATGTTTCTTTGCAAATTCACATCTTCGTGAATGGAAATTGAGAGGCATAACTCTCTAAAGAGCTTTGCTCTCTTGACACCTTACCCCTTTAGTCAAGCCCAACTAGACCAAATTGAACCACTAAATGTCAATGTGTGATTCCCCTAGTTAATTAATAGAGTTGGACTTCAGATCTCTTTAACACTGAATATAAGCTCCTAAATTTATACTCCAATACTAAATTGTAAGTCATAAGTTTTCCTTGTCAAAATTTTCAGTTTATGTCATCAATCCAACCACTTTTGCTTTGGCTTCAGTTAAGTTCTCTTACTAAGATTCATGTTTATTATATTAGCTCCTACTTGGTTCTATGTGGATTCAATTACCCACTACAGGAGTAATAAGGTATTAGCCATCCATCTATGGATTTTGAAACTCTCTCCCAATCCCTCTCTCTAAGTTAGATTGGACTTAAGGTTTGGTTACACTCCCCACAAACACAAGCAACTAAGCAAAACTAAACCTCCAAGCTCCTAACATCCCTTGGTACAACAAAATTTATTCATGAGACCCTCTAAATCCTAGCCTTTGGTGCATCTTTTGCTTCATGACCCTAGGGAAAACACTATGGTCATTATGATTACAATTGTAAGTAATAAAAAAGAACAACTTGAAAAATGATCCAAATATAGAAGGAAAGGGCCCATGAACAAAAATGCACCTTCTTTTCCAATTAGTTAAAGGTTTTGGGATACTTGGGGTTAAGCATTTTTGGGTTTGAATAATATTGGGCTAGGTAACCTCTTTCGAAGTTTAAATATAAGAGTTTACATTTGGTATTAAAGGGGTCTTGGGTCCAACTCTATTGATTGGTTAGGAGAATCACACCATATGTTAAAATTGACATTTGGTAGGTTCAGTTTGCCTTCAACTATGCTCGACTTAAAGGGTAGGGTGTCAAGAGAGTAGGGCTCTCGGGAGAGCTGTGACTCTTAACTTTTATTCATGAGGGTGTGAACTTGTATGAAAACATAGTAGATTGTAAGTAGCTAAAGAGAACAATTCAAGAGAAAATCAATAAGGGGGTTAGAGGGAAAACACCTATGAATAAAAGTGCACTACTTTTTCTAATCAATTAACGGTCTTAGGATACTCTTGTAAGGAACCAACTCCCCAAGGTGTTGTAAGCTCTATTTCGTTAAAGTGGGAATTGTCATTATCCCACTTGTAAAATAAGGTTTCCAAACCTTTATATAGTATATAAATATAACAAAATTCAACTGCATTGAGGCACATGCCATTTTATTTTAAACAAGGAAATGTCTACTCAATCACTTCTCACTGCTTCACCTCTCTCTTCTCCTTGTCATCGTCGTCCAATTTCTTTCCATCCTTTTAATATTGGCTCAGTTGCTCCGAGTCTAGGTGGAGCCCAAGTCCCCATTCAATCTTTACTTTCCCCTTATTAATAAAACAACTTCGTAGACTTCCAATAACATGCTGTAACACTTCTAGTATAATGCAAATCCTTTCAAAGAATTGTCTTTTAATATTAATACAATGGCATGGAACCCCATGCCATAATAAGTTACATTTTTAAATAAATACATGCCATCTCAGACTGTTATTTTTTGCCTCCAACGCCTATACAATAATCTTGGAATTTCATCACTCTCCACACTATCAGGATTTAAACCCAATAGTAATGCCATCTCTTCTCTAATACGTCCACGCTCATGTTCAGTGGTCGAAGAACCCATCCGGTCGAGCAGATTATGGAGATGCGGATAGTGCTTGGCTAGACAATATACATGCCATAAATGATGACTGGTGTCTGTCCGATCAAATGGCTTCTGATATACCGTTCCATCTGCCATTTGGTTGATTTCTGCAGCCACCTCCTGGACTGGCCGGTTCTCTATCACCATCGCTTCAAGCCGTTTTGCAAGGTCCCCCAGAACATACGGTTTCTTCTCCCTAGTTTCCATACTGCAAGAGATGGGGTGCACTGCATATGTGTGCGTGTTCGCTGCAGTTTTAATCGGCGAGTCATCGATGATGAGGATTTCACTTGACCTAGCAGTCCGGTTCATCACTACAGCCTCTGCCTTGACGAAGATGGGCTTGCTACCCCTCACATGGACCATAGTCAAGCAATCCTCCTGCGTTAGGAGAAAGTCAAATGGTAATATTACTCGCGTCTGATCGTGCATCATCTGTAGCAACGTTAATGCATTGTGGCGCATCATGGATGTCCAAACTCCCAATTGCAAATTGAACCCGGCCCTCTGTTTTAAGTGTCGCATGGTCATTATTAGATCCCGCAGTTTCTCCCGTGTGATTAATGTGAATCTGTCTCTTTTGACCAACTTGCGACCGCAGGCTTTGGAGGGTGCAGTGACATTCGAGGACGAGCCACGCTCATGGGAGAAAAGGACACCGTTCAGATCAAAAACGATACAGTACTTTCGCCGTGACTCTGAAATGAAATGCGTTAGCATAAAAAATGGTACAAGTCAATTTTACCATCTACAATATTAGCGAATGGTGCTCCCGATGGTCGTTCAGAGGGTTTTGGTCGAGGAAACGTGAAGGGCGGAAATACTCTCCTCTGCAATGTGGGGTCAATCGCATCCGATGGCGTGTGGGCACATGCCATTTCAGCTGTAGACTCTGGTACAACTGGCTCAACAGTGGCATGGGGTGGTTCCGATGGCGTGTGATCACACGCCATTTCAGCTGGTGCCTCCGTTGGCAAAGTGGACATGACCGAACAGGCAGCAGGGGCGGTGTAGGGAGGTTCCAATGGCGCGTAGTCAGACGATTGGGCACACGTTGGAAATGAGGATACGACCGGCTCGGCGGCTGGGGCGGCCTCATGCGGGTCCAATGGCGCCTGGTCACCGTCAGTTGGATACGTGGACAAGATTGACTCAGTGGTATGGGCAGCATCAAGTGGAGCGTGGTCAGCTTGCTTGGCGTTGATATGGATAGTAGCCTCCACCAGCTCTGATGACTCTTGCAGGCAAGTAGAGTCCACTGGCGGATCCATATGCATGTCCAAATATCTCCCTTCGATTGAGATGGTATCCTCCCGTGCTACTAAAAACAAACTCATTAGCACATTGAATCGACTATACTGTATTTACCATCAACTGCTATTGAGGAACTAGGACCGATATCACTTGGGCGCACTGCTGATTCTGAAGGATTGGACATACGTTTCGACCCTTGCTTGGCACTATCCTTCCTCGACACTAAAGGCTAGAGTTTGTATCTTAATTCAACTGAATAATCTCTACTTACCATTTGCTCTGCGACCTACATGGACAATGTTAGAAATGGTAAAAGGTTAGGAATGGATGTATTTACCTGATGGTTTGTCTTGTATGACCTTCCTCCGCTGCTCTTTGGCCACCTCAGGCTGGCCATCATCGTCATCATCGTCATCGTCGTTATTGTGATCGTCACCATTGTGAGGACCATCCAAGTCCTCTTCGTCCTCCTCTTCTTCGTCCTCCTCTTCGTCCTTCTGCTCTTCCTGCTCATTATCTTTCTCTGGCTCCTCATCCCCCTCTTGCATTTCTTCCATAGGCTGCTCAGGCTGGATTGCTTGTTTTTCCAGGACCATCTTGGAAAAATCATCTGGCCGAGTCTCCATCTCAAAATACAAGACATCCATAGCCTGTTTTAGTGCGTGACCTAGGGCCGTATCCTCACCCGACTGTCTTAACATGGTTTCTGCACGTTCTTGCACCCTTCGAAGACGACGAGATGAGAAAAACGTGGCCCTGACTTGAAAAGCATCCCTCATCCATTGTACCTCTCCATTGAGATTGGGGAAGGGGAGTCCGCCATAGGAATCTGAGTCAGAAGGTGGTGACTGGCTCCTTTCACTCAGCCCTTGATCTGCAATGAATGGCATGAGCACATACGCCATAACCGCGAGGCATTACCTATCATCTTTTCGTTGCCCTTCTTCCTTTTCGAATCAAACGCCTCTGATCCCGACGACTGTCCAACGTGCTTTCGCTTTTTATGACCACTGTCAGTTTGAGCTTGGCTGGTGCTTGCCTGTTTTGCCTTTGAAGAAGTGTCTCCTGCAAGGAATGGCATGAGACCACACGCCATTGCAAATATAATTTGTACCTCCTTTTTTCCTATTGCTTGTCTGTTTGTCCTTCTTCGACGTGCCACCAGTGCGCTTTTCAGTCCTCGTGTCTGAATATTCACAACAATCTATAATCAAAATGGCGTGAGGCCTCACGTGACCTTACCTTGTGCAGGTTGTGACCTCGGCCTAACATCAGTAGCTGTTAACGCCGTTTCAGCATCTGGGGGTGGCCACGCTCCTGCATACAGAGCTTGTGAGATAACATTTAAACTTAAAGTGCGTACTCACCAGGTTCGTAGAGAAGATACTGTTTTTCTTTGGCAACTGTAATTATATGCTCCATTGAAGTCACCTCTTCAATGGAGTTTGTCACCGCAACACACGGGACACCCTTGAGTAGTGCGGCTCGAAAGAATAGTCCGCCGCAGTTGTACTCGACAACGCATTTGCCCTTGGAGTCACCCGCTATTGCGTTGAAGACCCAGCTGAGCATTTCCCATGCTGCACCTGGAGCTTTCTTTGGATTCGAAAGCTCCATAGCCGTCTTCAGTTCCTCAGGCACGAGTAAATTGACCTCCCTCAGATCAATTCGATCGGCTTTGTTGAACGAAGCTGGGAAGTCACTCCAGTCCCACTCTGCTGCAGGACCAATAACAAGGGCGACTGTGAAGATGCGGACATTCGTCGGTATCTTCTTCTTAGCCATTATCCCATGGATCTCCCGCATCTCCTTGCCTTTCAACCGAGCCTTCACCTCGTTCAAGGCCTTCCAGAACTTGTGATAGGATTCGGAGTCGTAGATCATATAGTGGACTGAAGATTCCACCTCCGCAAGTCCCACCATTAAGTCAATGATGGAGCTGACTTCGTCTGCATGAGTGATCTCCTCGTTTGTGAAGTCCATCACACAAAAGATGTTCTTGACCTGCTCATCTCCGCGGGAAACGATGCTCCTCCACCTTTGATCCTCATCCGAATTCACGTATACCCGGTAAGGTTCTCGATAGGCCTCTGCTGCGGGGTCGAGCTGTTTCTGAAGCCGGCGGTCGACATCCCTCTTAATGAAATTTGGATACTGATCCAACTTCTCAGCTTTACTTTTCGTGGCATCCCACAGCAGATCGATGAACTTGGGGGCCCCCTTCACGTACTCGTCGATGTCTTCATTTGACAAGTCCAGCTCTTCCATCATCTCTTGCGTGGTGTCGATGCTCACCCTCGCCACGGCCACTTGCTCGAAGATCCAATCCTTCAATAGCGCACGAGCTCTCAGAGTCGTGCACAAGTCCTCGTATGTCACAATATGGCCGGGAGTCATTTTGGTCTTGTTGAAGACTACCTCACCAAGTAGAAGAGCATTAGCCACTGTCAGAAGGTCGTCGTCGTCTAGAGACCGCGAGAAACGCAAGGCGTTGAGCTTCAAATCATTGGGCTTCCGGCCGTCCTCCACACCCATTGAGTTTAGCAACTCCCCGTCATGGTACCTCCTTAGCACATCTACCCATTTGTCAAAAACAACTTTTGTCGCGAGTAGAATGTTATGGATGCTGAGTGTGTCATTGACCCCCAGTGTTTTCGAGAGAAGACTCGAGAATTCCTGCAATGGAAATGGCGTGAGGCCACATGCTATGCCACATACAACGAGGCTTACCTGCCAGGCGTTAGTTGCTAGTGCACGTCCTTGTCCTGGTTTTTGTGGCTTCTTTAGTTGAACCCAGAGCTTCCGTGTTCGTGCCAATGTCTCGTGCAGACCCGATTTGTAGCACGTTTCTTGCTTGACATTCTGCGCGTGGGAGATGTATATGATAGATCGGAGGGGCGAGTTGCCTTTTATCAGGCGGACAACTCTTGTCTTGAAGACTTTCTTCACCTCCTCGCCCACCATAATATCCACAACTATCTCTTGCATCGCCAAGCTAGAATGCTGCCCAGAGACGGCATAGAACCGGATGTTCTGATCGTCCAACACCTTCCTATTGATCAAGTCTGGAAACCTCGTCTCGCCCTTCATTGTTCGGTAGTAGGGGATCACGTCTGCGATGTCGGGTGTTACTGGACTTGCCAGCATCTTCTGCTTCAGTTTCTCCACCCACTCATCAGATACTAGCCTGTGGTTGTATTTGCTTTGGATCTCGATACGGCTCACGTCGATTGTATATACTTTGTTGGAATAGTAACAAGTACTATTATCTGCGACGATTTTTGCTGCCTCTTCTTGCTCTTTCTGCTCTTTGCGGCTCTTCTTTTTGGTGGGTGTAGTGTTCAAACCCGAGGCAATGGCATCACCGAGTAGCTTCTTTTTTGGAGCAGCAGAGTCGGACGTCGGCTTGAGCTTGACCACCCTTTTCTGCTTCGGGGTAGTTTCCAGATCGACCCCCTTCCCCTTCGCTTCGCAAACTGGAGGCACTCTCAACGGCTCAATGTTGGAATATAGTTTTTGAACATCGCCGTAGGTGAGGTCCGTGGATTCCATGTGATCTTCATAGACCCGCAGCGTCTTTGAAATTGTGGGCCTCCTGGACAACCTCTCCCTAGCTCCCTCTAGGAATTCCTCATAGCCGCTGCCCCCCTCCGGGAAGCCGCTAGGATGTGCAAGGTGGATCTTGAAGGCGGACGCTGTCTCTACCACAAGTGCCAGTCCATATTCTTGCATGGAACTGCATGGAGTGTCTGTCACTTGGATGAGGATCCCCATGCATTCTTTTCTCCCACCATCTGTGTTGTACAGCATCAGATCCTCGCCTTCCATCCCGAAAGTCCAACTGGTGAGCTCCTCCCCCTTCTCTGCATCCACATTGACAGTGGCTGGAAGAAGAACGCAATTCCTCGCCTGTTCAAAAATGCACAACAATTAGAGCTGACAGATGAAAAGCTAGCAGCTGGAAATAACGTGAGGCCACACGCCATTCACCACTGCATCAGATGTCTTGAGGCTGCATCCTAAGATGGCGTGAGGCTACACGCCATCTGTAACCGGACTGCACTCGAGAGCCCAATCGGTGCATGCCAATGTTGCTACTGAATGGCATGTGGCCTCATGCCATTTTCTACTTCGTCTAAAAGACTTACCATTTGAAGCCGAATGGAGGCCGTGACAATCGAGGCCGGACTCGCTGGCAAATGTGCACTGTGTGTGCAGCGGATCGTAGCAGCAAGGCTACTCTGCCACTTACAGTTGGAGAGTGGTGCTGAAATCTCCCGGGACGCCAAGTGGGCTGCGTGTGGGTGGTGGAGTGGGCGGCGGAGTTGGCGGCGAAGTTACAAACTGGGTGTGTCTTGAAGTGGACGCCGATGCACACGAGCGCGATGCGAGCGCGAGTGTGATGCAAGCGCGAGTGGACGCCGATGCACACGAGAAACCTGTAGAGAAGTGAGCGTGATCGCGAGTGGGAGCGCGATGCGAGCGGGAGCGCGAGTGTGATGCGAGTGGGAGCGCGAGTGTGATGCGAGCGCGAGTACAAAGCAAAATGCAAAACCTAACCTCACACGCGCGAAATGTCACAACGGTTGGTAATCCCGCCACGTCATCATTCCTCGGACTTGGGCGCCACCATTAATTTCTGGATTGCCGCGCGCATGCAAGCACGCAAAATCCAAAAGAAATCCGCAACGTCATCATTCCTCGGACTGCATGCACGCGAAATCCAAAAGAAAGATCATGATTGGGATATCATTTAATACCCTCGCTATATTTATACCATGCATGATTGGATATTCCAAAGCATCTTGTATTTCCAAAAATGGCAGATGTTCAGCTAAATAAAGAAATTCTATCTGTTTCTATTTTTCTCTCAAATCAATATTATAGCGTGTGGGCTCATGCAATTTTGAACCAAAGAAACCCAAAAAACGTTGGACCCAAAATATTTTGAAAAAACCCAAAAAACCCTAAACATTTTAAACCCAAAAATCCAGGCGTCCTGTGGCATTATTCCTTGAATGGCGTGTGGGCGCATGCCATTTTCAGGGCCAAATGCTGAATGGAGAAAAATTCCCTTTCAGTGCAAATGCTGCAAGAGGCAGATGCCGAGCACAAAGGACTGTAACTACCTCACATGACACAGATAAACTTTTCTCTATTTGGCAAAGATAAACTTTATAGCGTGTGGGCTCATGCAATTTTGAACCCAAAAAATGCACCAAAAAATTCTCGGCGTCATCTGGCATTATCTCTTGAATGGCGTGGGGCCGCATGCCATTTTCAGGGGCACATAGGAGTATATTCCTAGGATATTATGACACGCACGAAATTTTTTTGAGTTTTCTGGAGATCCAACCGTTAGATCGCAACTAGATTTTACAGAATGGTATACAATGTCTTTCTTGATGACCCTGCAAAGAAGCATCTCAATCGGACACCACATGAGACCACACGAGCCTTACAATGTTTCAGGGGCATTTGCCATAGATCCGACCGTTATTTTGCTCCAAGATTTCACAGTTTGGTGTGCATTGACCTTTCCATCGAAACTGCAAAGGGACATCACAATCAGATGCGGGATCACAAGAAACTAACTTCACTAACTCTGGTTTCACCAAGATCTACGTAAGGAGTTATGAAATGAAAGGACCCTCTCTATTGAAATGTGTTTATGGTCCTAGGGGCATTGTGACATATCAAAGGATTTTGCATCAAGTTCTGTATTTGCATGTTTATCAAGCTACTGAATTGCTAAACCCTAAACCCTAAACCCTAAACCCTAAACATGTGGCAAATGCTGCGTGAAGAAAGATGCCCTTTCTGGGCAAATGCTTAAGAGGCAGATGCCGAGCAGA